>NW_020955414.1:302113-463004 GCF_003031625.1 Empidonax traillii
GGTGCTGCAGCAAATACAGGCAATTGTTGTCTTGCCAAGGGCCCAGAAGGAAGAAGCTGCAGCTACCCAGAAAACCCAGTTAATTCCTTGAACCGATTTATTTACACAACCTCCAGATGAGTACACATAACATTGCCTTTGGAAATGATCCAGCTCCTCACTTGGAGCTGAAGGAGAAGGGCAAACCTCCTTTGAGAGGCCATGGCCGCCTGTTAATCTGCTGCAAGGTCTGCAGGAAGCGGGATGATGGCCTTGTCACAGCACGGGGCTGCCCTGGCACAGCCTGCCATGCCAACCCATGCTCAGTGGTGCCTGTTCAGTCCTGAGTGGGAGCAGCAGTGCCTCGAATCTCCTGCTGACTCGGGTGCTCTTGCCTGAGCCGCCTCTGCAGAGGAGACTTCGTGTTTTCTGTGTGGTTTGTGAGTCTACCAGGGTGTGAATGGGCCATTCACTATATGCTATTCTTCACACACCCCCCCTCCCCAACTGGTGAGGAAACATGGAGGAATGCTGGAGATTTCAGTGAGTTCCAGCCGGATGTGCAGGAGTCAGAGGCTCCTTCAGGGTAGCAAGAAAATGGCAATTTAGCAATAAAAAGGATGAGGGAGCCTGCATAACGAGACGAGGCTGTCGCTGAGGAGTGGTGGGCATATGTGCACACACAGACGCTGCTACACAGGCACACTGCTACCCCAATCCCAAGGCTTTCCTCAGCGGAATCCTTCAATCCAGCCAGAGCAACCAGGACAAACACTGCCAGTGTGCCCACTGGCTAGGCTGGCCTGGCCGAAGGCCAAGAGCAATAAACAGAAGGCAGTGGGATCCCCACTGAGCAGACCTGGGACACTGGGGCTTTTTGCAGGCTCTTCATTGGGGACATAATTACTGTCACTGTCTTCCCAGGCCTTGAGTAAATTCCGCAGCACTGGGGCGGCCGAAGGAATTAAAACTCCTGGTAGTGGGAGAATTTCTCCAGGTGCCTGTGGGAGAAAGAAAGTGCTAAGGGAGAGAGCAAGGAGAAAAGAGATGTGTGGGAACTGAGACAGATCAAAGCAAAGATGTATCAACTGAGTAGAGGTAAAATATTGTAAAGGAGACAAAAAGGAGTGTAAAGGCTTCAAAGAAAGAGGATAATGAGGAATGGGAGGGAAGCACACAGAGACCCAAGTAAAGCAATCTCTGGCTGCTTCCCCATGTTTTACAGTGCAGTAAGTCCAGGGCCATCTGTGAAGTCTTAAAAGAGGGGCAGGAGAGCAAAATGCATTCCTCTTTCATCATACAGAATTGTTCTAGAGAAGGAGGACCCCTGAAACTATAGACCTGTCAGTCTCACTTCAGTGCTCGATAAAATCATGGAAAAGACTATTTTGGGAAGTACTGAAAAACACTTGCACAACACAGTCACTGGTCAGAGCCACCACAGCTCCATGAGGGGAAAGCCCTGCTTGTCAAACCTGATTTCCTTCTACAAGGATAAACCACCCAGTTGATGTAGGAAAGCTAGTAGATGTAATTTTTTGGACTTCAGCAAAGCTTTCGATACTGTCTCTCATGGTATGCTTCTTGACAATATGTTTAGCATACAGCTGAATAACCGTATTATGTGATGGGTGAGAAACTGGTTTGTGGGTCAGGCACAAAGAATCATAGTGAATAGAGTAACAGCAGGCTGGTATCCAGTCACTATGGGGGTTCCACAGGGCTCCATCCTCAGACCAGTTCCCTTATAAATCTTCATAAACCACTTGGATGCAAGACTTGAAGGAATACTAAATAAGTTTGCCGAGGACACTAAATTGGGTGGAGCTGTTGACTCATTCGAGGGCAGAGAAGCCCTGCAGAGAGACCTCAACAAATTAGAGGACTTGGAAATTAGCAACCATATGAAGTTCAACAAGGAGAAGTGCTGGATCCTGCACCTTGGATGGGGCAACCCTGGATGTTCGTACAGACTGGTGGATGAAATGTTGGAAAGCAGTACCATGGAAAGGGACCTGGGGGTCCTGGTCGACAGCAAGTTGAACATGAGTCAGTAGCACCCTGGCCGCCAGGAGGGCCAACCGTGTCCTGGGGGGCATCAGGCAAAGCATTGCCAGCCGGTCAAGGGAAGAGATTGTCCTGCTCTGCTCTGCAGTGGTGTGGCCTCACCTTGAGTCCTGAGTGCAGTTTTGGGTGCCACAATATAAAAAAGATATTAAGCTATTGGAGAGTGTCCAGAAGAGGGCAATGAAGATGGTGAAGATGAGGAGGGCTGAGATCCCTTGGTTTGTTCAGCCTGAAGAGGAGACTGAGGGAAGAACTGATTGTGGTCTTCAGTATCCTCACAAGGAGAAGTGGAGGGGCCAGTACTGATCTCTTCACTCTTGTGACCAGTAACAGGACTTGAGGAAATGGCATAAAGCTGAGTTGGATATCAGGAAAAAATTTTTCACCCAGAGGGTTGTTGAGAACTGGAACAGACTCCCTAGGGAAGTGGTCACAGCACGAAGCCTGACAGAGTTCAAGAAGCATTCAGACAATGGTCTCAGTCACATGGTGTGGCTCTTGGGGTATCCTGTGCAAGGCCAAGAGTTGGCCTTAATGATCCTGACGGGTTCCTTCCAACTTAGCATATTCTATGAGGTCAAAAAGGAAAAAAAGAAAAATAAAATAAGAGAAAAGCAGTATCAACAGAATAAATAGATGTAATAAAGGCTGGTATTTTGAAAGTTGCTTGAAAGTGTTTGAAAGTCTTTCATGACAGAAAAATTGTGGGAGTGAGAAAGGGAAGGTTCTAAATAAATGTAGGGGAGACATGACAAAAAGACAAGCATTTTAAAGTTAACATATTATGTTACTTGAAAAAGTTTTGGGAATGACCCTTGCTTACATATTTAAGTCAGAATGAGAGAGAGCCGCCACAGTTCTGGAGGAGCAGGAACACTTGTGACTCAGCTGTAACACTTCCATGTCAGGAGAAAAAGCATCATTTTTTCCATCCCTATACGAACCTCAGTGAAAGAATAAGAGAGAAGTAAATGCCTTTTGCCTTAATGTCTAGAAAAAAAATAAATCAAGGGATTAAACGGATGATGAGTACTTGCAATTTGCGGGCCAGATTTTAGATACAAGAGCCTCATAAATAAGCATGATGGGCATAAGGGCTCAGAAATTTTGGCCTTTGGTCAGTCATACCAGTGGACTTCTTTAGGCCTCCTGGATGAGATTTTCAATATCCTAAAAGCAAAAACATTAAAAAAAAAAAAGGCTATTGAGAGCAGTTCCTTCAGAAAGCAAAAGCATGGTCTGCGAGCTAAGCTTTTCACAGCCCTGCATGTGTGAGCTCCCCTCTGCCAGTGAGGGTCAGGTCCACTGCAGCAGCTCCTCCTCACCACAGAGACTGGGTACAGACTGCCACTTCCATAAAAGAACAGTGAGTCTGATCTATCAGTTGCCTCTCAGGGGACTTATGGGGCCAGCGGCACATGACAGTGACTGCAAAATCACTAACACAGCAGCAAAAATCTCACTACATTGGTGGAATTTATAAAATTAACAGGCAGTACACTGTGGCTACTTTGATCAAGAGACTGTTCAGTACAAGGAGGGACAACACTTGGATTTACGAGGTAGGACAGCTTCTTAGATGCAGGCAGTTTCTTCCAGAGAGCGGAGTGAGAGAGCACCCATCACTGCTACGAAATTTCTGACAAAAGTTGATGTTCCAGTGAAATTAGTCCAGACTTCTAAATTTCTCTTTGAGGAAAAAGAATCTAAGTTTACAATGGAAGGGTGGAGAATCTTTATTTATGGATATTTTTATGAATAGATAAGTCACATGTCTGTCAGCAGTTATCTAACAGAGCTGGTTTTGCTTTGGGCTGGTCTCACTAGAAGACCACTGTAGGTCCCTTTCTAGATAAAAAGATTATATCACATACTTCATTTGCACTTAATGTTAGGAATTGCATTTCTTTTTTCCCCAGCATTTCAAATACTGTACAAGAACTTTATGATTACAAATTAATTGGTTTTTTATGATCTGTGGTGGTTGGACTGCAATTAATCTGTGATAATAGCTAATGTTGTCCTTGCATTAGCCACTAACACCTTATCTACACTCAATTCATCCTTAGCAAAAACCCATGCATTCTAATGAAATGAATTTATTATGGACATCTCAAATGCATTATTATTGCAGACAAGTCCTAAGTGATTTTGTTTATTTCTCTGCTATTCTCCTACTGTCAAGGCCGTTTCTTCTGTCTTCTTTCATGATCTATGTTACAGAGATCAAAATCTGCATCTCCATTTCATCAGCTGGAAAAAAGGTGCTGGAGGGCCACATGACCACTGTCTTTCTGTGTATAACCCAAGACACTGATTCTACAAAATTTTCCATCATGTTGTGTAAGAACTAATGTATTCTAAAAAGAAATGGCAAAGCTCAAGCAGATGCATTCTTCATATTTCAGTACTAGTTAGGTGGTGAACAGTAGCTGGGAAAAAAGTGAAGACTTTCATTACTGACTGAACATACTTATAGTACCTTAAGTGTTAATGGCATCCAACACATCAAGTATACGAATTAAAGGAAAAACATCATGAGAATGAAGGCTTCATGATTTCAGCTCATAGACCTGTACCCCCAAAAAGAGATGTAGAGAAAGCAAATCAGATCATGCTTAACTCATGCCATCTGCAAGCTCTTGCAGAGGATTTGTGCTACAGGTAGACACAAAGTCTTAAGATTCAGGATAGGTTGTTTACTATGTGTGAAGCAAAAGACTGCTTTTGGTGATCCACTTGAGGACAAAATACACACAAAGAGAAGATTTACTTGTACTTATAGATGTGTTAATAGCTGTAACACTTCTTTTACTAAGGGTTTATCAGTACCAGCGTTCAAGTCTCTAAGGTATATAACTAATATGAGACAAGTTATGTTACCTTTACAGTTTCGGAGACTATCAGATTATGCCCTGAACTGGGTCCTACCACTGTACCATTACGCATAAGGGAGAATGGGAAAGAGTAAATGGTTGACTAAAAGCTATGTACTAAACCAGAAGCTGAATAGAATTAAATTTTTGCCTGCATAATCTTAGTCCACTGAGTCGCTCAGCCTCTCCAGAGCTGCAGACATTTAGGAATAATTTGCTGGAAATTTCTTCTCAAGACTTTACCCCTTGGTTTAAAGATGCATTATTTCTTGTTGCCCTTTCCACTCTGTAGAAAATAAGGGATGGACAAACGGATGGCTGATTGCATTCCAGATACAGCACAGTCAGTTTAAAATGTGCCCAGAGCTGAGTCTTACATAGGCTCAGATGTGTTTGTTTGACAATGCTGCTGGTTTGACAAGAGGTTACAGCCAGTTCTTGGGCTGTCTCTTCAGCCAGACCTCTCTCAGTTTATCCAGGCTGATGCCATCTCCTCCACCTCTATCTTCAGGCAGTCCTAGTACATGGTACTGGCCATAGAGTCCAAAAATGAGGAGTCCTTTCACCTCATGGTCCTCCTCTAGCATTCTGGAAAAGGGCTGGTTCATCTTTAGGGAACTGCAACCAAGCTGAGCACAGGCCTGTCTTCTCATCAACCCCTCACAAGTCCAAGCTAGATTTGTAAAACCATATGAAGTATGGCTAGTAGCAAAGTCCCTTGGCAGGGTTATGTATTTCAGGACCGCTTAGAAAGTCAAAATTACTCATATTGCAAATCTTTCTAAAAGACACCAAGGAATAAATTCTGTGGCCACACAAGAACTCCAAAACAGGAGGACACAAAAGACTTGGTTAAAGACTCAGTATTGCAAGAACCTCCTCATGAAAATAGAGCACAGGCCTCACAATACACTTCTGGGACTGATAGAAGCTTTCATAAGCCTCTGGCCATGACTTTGTAACCCCTTTCTCAGATGAGCAGGCCTTACTCAGGCAAATCAAATAGGAAGCCTGGTATGGATAGCAGCTTTCAGCTCTTGCTGCTGTGTTCTGCTCACATTGCTTTACACAGTACTACTGTGTGACTTCTTATGCCCCAGCACCGTGAGAGTTGGACACAAGCAATACCCAGAGAACCACATCTGCTGCACACCCCCAGCAGAAAGTTTCTTCCTGCAGGATCCCCAGCTTACTTCATGCCACAGCACTGGGAGAAGGACTGGGTAGTTCGCAGAGAGGTGTCAGAAGTGGTTTGCATTGTGCTCACACATACAGTATACAGTGCGGGGACCAAATTGTTATTCTGCATCTACAATGTCTCTCTTACGTAGGCTCAGATCAATATGCACTGTTTCCAATATGACCTTCATGGTGAGTACTGCCACATGGAGAACACATGATAGCTCTTACATCAATAAAAAAATTGTTTAATAGCAGCTTTTAGCTGTAGTTATTATTTTATATCATGGGTTTTTTCCTGAGGCTATTTGTGTTGTGATCCAATCTTCCTTGTTAGCCATATAGCAACTTCCTAGTTGGTTGATGAAGTTTCTTAAAATAACTAAGTGATGAAAACAGAGCTGATGATGTGTTTATCTTCTGGCCTTTTAATGTGATGTGCTACCTTCTAAACTGAAACATGAAATTTTTCCTGCTGTCTCTGGTTACTTTGTTGTTTTTTTCACCTTAGTCTCCACTCTTCCTTTTTTTATCCACAGCTTGACCCAGATAGCACATCGCTCAAAAGTTACATCTGACTTGAGTTCAGAATCTATATTATTCAAGTGACTTTGCTCTTCACATTAAGTAAAATGGTTTAGCTCCACAGCTTTTGATTAAAGAAAATGAAAGATCAAATCATTTATCTTTGAGTTATGATGTTGATAAGGGCCACAATCCTTAAGGAGGAGAATTATTAAAACGTCATACACTAAGCTGTTCATTATTCTGCAGTCTTGCAGCATTCCTTTCTGTTAACACAGAATGATACATTATTTGCAAAAAAACCCAAGTCACTGAAATTAAAGAAAATTATTGAACACACAAGACGTGCATAAATCAGACTGATCCTGAATCTGGACAGAAAAGCATGAAGTTCAACTTCTACTTTTGAAGAACAAACATCTGTTAGCATGTTTTTCTTGCGGGACAGAGGCTGAGCAGTGATCCTGCAACATCAAAAACCTCGTTCTCTAATCTTTGCAGAACCTGCTATTGCATGATTGTGGAAGCCCCTACCTTCCTATTTGCTTCCCTGGAGTGACGGCAAAGTCTTTCCTTATCCCACCACTGCCACTGTCACCAACACAGTGGGGTGGCCCAGCCTCTCCTCAGAAGGAAGAACCCATTGCTGACACACATTTTGTTTCGAATCAGAAGACTATTTCTGGATACCACAGGGCTGACTCACCAGCCTGAGTTCAAATCCCCAACCACAGGATTCAGTTCCTTTTGCTTTATTGCTTTGGTTTTACTTCTTCATAATAAAAGAAGAAGCTTCTGAGCACATGCTGAACATATCCTCAATGTCTTTCCTCTCTGGGCTGAGCACAGGCTTGGCAAAAACCTTTCTCTCTGCCTACATGATTTTGGAGTTTAGAGAAGCCATCCTTTTTTCTCTTCCTTCATCCCAGGTCCACAGATATCAACACAAATATCCAAGAGTCAAGAATAAAGGAAGTTCGTCACCCATCCAAGATCAGTGTTCCTTGCTGACGTAAATATCACATGATCTCCAAGTGTATTGTCTTGAAGGCAGGCCTTGGCAATCACTTGTCAGTCAGTGGCTAGAAACTTTAATTTCATCACTGTGAGGGATTCTCATGGCAGAACTAGACCCCATGGAGCTGTTATTTGAAGACCTATTTGTAAAGAATGTTTAAAGGGTCTGGCTAGCAAAGGAGCCTACAGGCCTACTGGATCACCAGTTCCAGTCTCCTCCTGTCATGGGCAATCCTGTCTTGTGATTTTTTTTAATTACCAAAGACGTAAATTTAAATTAATCATTTGTTGCCCAAGAGAAATAAAGGCATTTGAAAGATCTGAAAATCTTTTTCTGGGTTCTGGTCTAAATTTTATTTACAGGCAATCTCTACCCATCTATTTCTGTGTCAAATATAGTCTTCATACTGAATAACTTGTCTCCCTCCTCAGCGCTCACCCCTCAGTGTATTTATAGTCAACTCTCACGGCTATCCCCAGACTTTATTTTGCTGGGCTAGACAAGCCATGCTGTTTTAACATCTTCGTTTTTCTTTCAATCATTGCTATCACTCTGTTTATATCTATTCATCATTTCAGTGTTCTACTTCTCCTGGACATCTGACTGTTTGACACAGGACCACAGGCAACTCAAGAGGAAGTTTCACCTTGGCCTGATACCATGTTATAAACACTTTTTCACAAAGAATATTCCATTCAGGTTGGCTTTTGTCTTTTTGACGGGGACATCACATGGGCAGCCTAATAATCTTCCTGTAGTGGACTAAGACACCTATGTCTGTCTTCTCTCCTGGTAGGTGCCTATAATGAGAGTGAGTGCACACATCAGGGATGTGCTTCATCAAACTGGTGCTCTCAATCCCACTGTTTCAAATACTTGGGGATTTGGCAACGAGGTAACATGACAGACTATCACATCAAGATGTATGGTCCAGAGGGATGTGCTTGCATGGAGCAGGGAGATGCCTCCAAGGTGCAGGTTGGCACCTGGGCACCCAGGATCATTAAAATATGAACAGCTGTTTAGCAACTTTGAGGAATCATCAGAGGTAGCATAGATCAAGTTCGCTTCAGATAGGCTAATAGAAAATTAGCTAGCAAAAAAACATTGGAGGGAGCAGGTTCAGAAGAGAACTGAAACCAAGTTTTTCTCTAATGGGGGATTAGAAAGCAAACTTAGTTTTAGCTGGTCAACAGATACATTATTTAAGTTGCATTGATTGGGATTATTAAATCATTATCTATTACCTTATTTAGATTAAGACAATTTCCTGTTAGTGGAAGCAGTATTAGAAGAATAGCATAACTTTCCTGTCCCTCAGTATGTGTATGGAAGTCCTTCTTTCCTTGCACCTTTCTCACTGCAGCCGGGCTGCTGCACAGCAGGGAGGGCAAATCCTTGGGCTGAGAGAGCAGCAGCATACAAGAATGTAACAGTACAGCATAGTTAGGGGTTACACATCCATGTATGAGAAGAGTGTTCTCTGGTTCCAGCTCTCTGCTCTCTGGATTGATTCTGTATCTAGCATTGGACTGTCATTTGTTTAAATCTTTGTTTAAGTTATTGAGATAAGACTTACAAAGAGAATACCAACAAATTTTGAAGGATGAGGACTTTTTTTCATCTGTGCTCATATTCAGCTGAAAACTATGATTTTACTTTTAACATTTGTAATCCAAGACTGTTTCTATATCACCCCAAATATTCAGATATGCTGTAAGTACTCTTACATTGTTTCTAAATTTTTTTTTTCAAAAATTGACTTTAAAAAAATGATAAATAACCTGGGATTTACTGACCTCTAATGGCTAAATTAGGATCTTCCACCTTTATTTAAATGTGCCACTGAAATGAAAAAATACATTTGGTAACTGCAGTTTTTTTGAGCCAAGACATTCCATTTTCAAAAACATGTCTCCTCCTTTTGGTGAAAGAGAATCAGTTATTATTTTACATGGGGTGAGTAATATTATTTTTGATTATGTGAGTAAATTATCAGTCACTTTCCCATTCCCTGTAATTACAATGATAAGGGGAACACAAGAAGCTGGGGTGTCTGGCTTAGTGCTTTTTAAACAGTTCTGCATGCTCTGCTAATGCAAAGGCAGCAGTTCCCTCAGCAATTTTAATTCTACCTATGGACAGATGAGGTTTACTGTATAAGCACATTACTGAAACATTTCACAAAAACATATGGAAAAAACAAGGAAAATCAGGACTGGAAGATGTGAGTATTGCATCATGAGCAGAATTTGTGAAGACTCTGGCTTATTCTGACCTCTGGTGACCAAAGACGCAAAACTAAACCCCAGGGAGCTCAGTGCCATGCTTTGTCTGCCCCTGCATCCTGCAGAACCCTGGCTGCAGGCAAAGGAGGAGGCTGGTGGAAGACTGGAGGCATTTTAACCTGCTTGGATTAAAATACATTAAAAATAAGCCCTGATATCATTATAGGATCTAGTTAGCTGTGAATATTTTGAGTGAAAGCTGCATTTTCCCCATCAAGGGTAGGCAAAGGGCAGTTCAGCCCTCATCTGCTATTTCCTGCTCTCCTAAAAAACAGCCCAATGGGACCACCATTTATCTGCCATCTATGGTCCCTTAGCCCAGAGAATCAGAAGTTACCATTTCTGTTTATGGCTCATAAGGTATTGATGCCTCAGAGGTTTTTTGGTTTTTTTTTTTTTTTAAACGTTTCTAGATTTTAGAAGTAGTTGTGTAATAAATTTAGATTTTAATGTAGCTGTATTATATCCCTTACCCGTAGCATAATGTTTACACATACCCAACCCTATTATCCCATTTCATATCAATCTCTCTAAAATTGTGTTAGTGTGTTTAGCCTTCTTTTCAAGAACTTCAGTTATAGAAAAACACCCTAAGGCCTGGACCAGAAGATATTACACAGACACAGTGACCTTCAAGCCCAGAAGTCTGGAGGAAGTCACAGGACTATACGTTCTGCAAAGAAGATGAAGATGAGGAAGAAGGTGTCCCAAACACCCCGAGACCCAATTCCCAAAGGGGCGTGTCAGGGGGTAGAACGGGGCAGAACCAGGGTAGACAGATCTGGGATTGGACAGACTTTATTATAAAATCATAGAGCCACTGTCTGAGCGTGTGCACATGGTATGTATTTGTCTGGGCCTACGGACTCATTAAAGGACCTGCTCTCTTTATCTTATCTTATACATTAATTTAGCCTGGAGTCTTTTTTCTGCATGGTCTTTTAGGCAACAGTGTTATCCCATTGCCAAGGAAACAGGCAGAAAAGTTTATAGAATAGATGGACAAATATTATTGAAAATAGGATAACAAACTATGCCTCACAACTGGATGTTTTCTGATGTGCACCATAATTTTTCAAGAAAATCATTGTGTTTCTTCTTGCATAGTCAGAATAAATCAATCAATTATAGTTTATCCTCAACTATCGATATGCTTCTACTATTTTTATGACAAAGCCCTTCAAAGCATTAACAACAGTTTTTTCCATGTTTACTATGTAAGATATGGGTTCACCTTTTCTGTGTTGGGTCCACCTATTCTGTGCATCTGAACAAGATGTCATATAGTATGGAATATCCCTTTGGTCAATGTCCACTCCTACCTCCTTGTGCTCTCCCAGACTTCTCTCTGGTGCAGTGGGTTAAGGAGACAGAGTGGCAAAAACTGTGATCATATGATAAATTAGTTTAGCATAGGGATTAAAATCTCTGCTTTTATCAAACTGTCATTTATCATACTTCCAAGTTATAAGTTACTTATGACTGCTCTCTAGAACCAACAATATGCTAGTAACTGTAGTTCTGGAGATCCTGTGTCAACCTCATGGAAAGAAGGGGAGTGCAACATCACAGGTTTTGAATTTTGCTCATGTCTGAGCATCAGATTTTCACAGATGATTGACTTCATACAGCTCTGCTTACCCACATCAGATCCTACAGGTAAATTAACAGGTTCATTAGCAAGGGCTCTCAAGGCCATTCATTGAACTATAATTTCCTTGTGGACATACGGTGATGATCTTACAAAAGTTGTAGAAATCTACAGCACAGACTCCTGTAAGTGTTTTTCCTTAGGATTTTTCATGTCATCAACAAAAGGTGGTTTTAGGGTGTGGGTTTCTTACTTGTTTGAGACATATGATTTAGGATGCACAGTCTACACGAACTCCTCCTCTGAGGAGGGCAGTTCTGCTCTGTAAATGTCTACTTTTAGTCTCCAGCGTGGAGACACCCAAAATCCACTTTGGGGGATCCTAACATTTGAAGGGGGCACATTGGTGTGTGATATTGGCAGCAATGGAGCAGTTGTCTCCATTTTTCCCATGCCATGTGGGGAAAAATTGAATGTAATTTTGATATTTTTGGTGGTTTTGGCTGGGGTAGAGTTAATTTTATTCACAGTAGCTAGTATGGGGCTATGTTTTGGATTTGTGCTGAAAACCAGGCTGATTATATGGAAATATTTTTGTTACTGCTGAACAGCACTTGCACAGCGTCAAGGCTTCATTGGTTTGCTGTCAGATTACATACTGATTTCACAGTCTGCTTCATTCACATTCGAAGTCCTGAGCCAGGGCTGCAGAGCTGTCTCCACTAACCTAGTCTTTGGTTATGTTCCTGAGGGCAGTGCACTGAGGTCTGAAGCAGCAGGGTGCCGTGTTATTGCCTCAGTTATTAACTCAGGTCAGTTGGAGATAGGGACATGTGGCAACCCTGTTTTGTGAATTAAGTTATGGAATTCACTGTTCAGTCTGTATCCTGGCACTTAAAAGAAAACTAAAGAAATACTGGTTCCCCAAACAGTAAATGCTGATAATTTTATTTTGTAGTTATTGGTTCAGCACTCGGAAACCAGGCTGTGAAGGATACTACAGAAATGTAAACAGCTGGAGTGCCTTCCCACAAGCACTGCCTGGTCTTACATAAAATGTTTTAAATTATAAAATTTGTACTGCTTCATGGAGAGGCTGCATCACAGTCAAATTTATCTCTAGGCCAGGAGTTCCTGAGATAGCCAGGCACATTTTCATGTGCGTACTTTGCCTTGTAGCTCCAGCAATCTGTCAGTCACTTAGAATTTTATGGCCAACAAATATTATACACTTCAGAGATACAGCAAAGTAAAAAAGGAAGAAAAAAAAAGATGAAAAACTAATGAGACCATCACCTATAGGTTACAGACAATCACAAGAGAAGTAAGTGGCTTTCCCTGGCTGACTACAGTGGTGGTGGTTATGAAGAGCACTTCCACACAGGATAAAACCATGTCTATGAAGACCAATGCTTTAAAAATAGTTCTTTGCAAATTAACTCCTGCAGCCCCTTAATCCCTGTTGTTCTTTCCATTACTTTCAGGGTACTTATGTGTTTCTTCTACTTCAGTTGTTAGGACTAGAAGTAGTTTTTAAGGGCAGTCTCAAGAGGGAAGAGTGGAAGAAGTCTATTCCCTGCTGACTGACGCAATTATTCCAGACCACAGTTAGATTCCATTTGTTCTTCCTGAAGCAGCAAAACATTTTTTGGCTTAAGGATTGTCTGTGTAAAGAAGAAAGGAGAATTTACAAACAAAAACACCAAGTAATTCAATTTCAAATGTTATCAAATCAGGATCACATAGTTATCAAGGCTGTCTTTTCCTTTTGTAAAGTCAGATATGTTCCTTCCATTACCTAACCATGGGGTCCTCACTATGTCAGGACCTCGCCAAAATTACAATGTGAGTGCAATACTTACTGCGATTGGATAGTACTGCTTCATGATTTTTAAAAAACTGATTGAAAAGTAATACCACCCACGCAGAAAAGAGCTGCTATTTCAACTGGTTTCCTGTTGGGATCACTCTTTGCTGGACTTAGGTGTAACATCTCACAAATCAGCTGTGAACCTTATCTCAGTTTGTATCATGGACAAATAAAACAGTTTATAGATTAACAAAGAAATATAATTTCTCTGTAGCCCCCTCCAAAATGTTTTTAGCATTTTGCTTCAGTAATAATAATTATTTGGACAGTTTGAAAGTGGAACAAGAACATGAAGATGAATCAATGCATCTTTCCCTGTACTTCATTGCAAGACTCTTTGGGAGCAGGAATTTGGTGGAGCAGCTGTTTATCAACGTAAGTGTAATGAGTTTTAATATTTAAATCCTGTGACAAGGGGTCTGACTGAAAAGTTACAAGACAGGAGCTTTTCCTTGTTATGTTATGCAGCCTTTTCCTCATTTTTTTTTCTCCTTGTCAGCTTGCTGCTACTGTTTGGTTATTAGGCTTTGTTTATTAGGGAGTATTGCCTGTCAGGGGTAGGAGCCCAAACAAGCCAGGTGCTTTGGTGAACATGACCACACTAGCTAGAGACAACAAGCATAAACAAAACTTAAGTCATTATAACAAGACCAAGTGAAAAGGCCTATAAGCTACAGGCTGGTGGAAAAAATGTGGGATAATACTGGGAAGAGATCACTATGTGTTTGCCTGCTTTTCTGCTTATCCTGGTCATCTACCATTGCTACTGACAAAGAACGGGACACTGGAGTAGATGGGACCTGTTTATGTCTAATGTTCTGCTCCTATGAGATGACTGAGCAAGGGAGCGCTGAATGGGGCAGCAAGTTTCATTTGGTGTGGTTTAACCCACTTTCTAAACCTACTTATTTCTACATTGTTAGCTTTTGGTTTTAAAGCAGCCCAGACATTTTTAGTATCTATGTAAAAAACAACCTTCAGCTGTTAAAAGAAATCTCTGTGACCCATCTAAATTGCAAAGACAACCTCTAATTGTAAAGAATCATCAAGGCAGGAAAACCAGCACCCTAAGAAATTTCTCCATTTTATCACTCTGAACTTGATTGGTATTTCCTCAAATATCAAGAATTCATTCTTCAGTTTATGCTTCATAAATCAATAAAATAATTAATTTGGTGGTAGTGTGCAGGATGATGTCAGTATGTTACTTACATATGTTGTTTGTGAGATACATAGAGACCACAGGGAGAGGACAATACAAGTTATTGTATGTCACAGCCCAGTGCACGTCTGGATACGGCAGTGGGTGAACATTTGCCGTGTGGCATAAGAATTAGGGATCATTGTGATTCCAGCTGTGACGGAAAATGCTATGGATGGAGAGTAGAGTCTTTTTGAATAACACCCGTGGAAACTTCTGGCTCTGGGTTTGCTCCGGTGCGGGATGGCTGCCACTGCCACTGCTGAGGTCCAGGTCCTCACTCCCGGGAGAATGCGAGCCCAAGCTCCACCACCGGCGAGAGAAGGAACCACTTAATCTTCCGTGGAGCTGCCTCTCTTCCCTCAGCCTCCCCAGCCTCCTCGGCCGGCTGTGGGGAAGGCGGGCGATGGCGCTTCCTACCCTTCCCAGTGTTCATGTCTGAAATGTCACCTGCCCCCTGCCTGTCACAGGCGGGTCGGGTGGCAACCGGCATTCCGGAGGAACCCCTGGATTATTTTATCCCATAGCGTAAATATGCTTCTTAAAAAATGTTTCATCCCAGAGGATAAAACACGCCTCAGCAGCACGAAAGCTTTGCAGTAGTAGCACATGACCACAGTGTGGCGCCAGTGTAATGGCAAGCTGGGTCTCCCGGCGGCAGCGGGGACACTTCCTGAGAAGAGACAATGCCTCTTGTTTTGGTTGGTGTTTGTTTGTTTTTCTTTTAAATACTGAGACAAAACTCCATCTCTCTGTCTGTCTGCCCCAGAAATTATTTTCTCTACAACTACCTGAAAGGAGGTTGTAGCCAGGTGGGGGTTGGTCTGTTTTCCCAGGCAGCTCTCAGTAAGACAAGAGGGCACAGTCTCAAGCTCTGCCAGGGGAGGTTTAAGTTAGATATTAGGAAGAAATTCTTCACAGAGAGGGTAATCAGGCATTGGAATGGGCTGCCCAGGAAGGTGGTGGATTCTCTGTCCCTGGAGCCATTTAAGAAGAGACTGGATGTGGCACTTCGTGCCATGGTCTAGTAACTGTGGTGGTAGTGGATCAAGGGTTGGACTTGATCTCAGAGGTCCTTTCCAACCCATCTGATTCTGTGATTCTATTAAACACCGTCTTCTTCTTCAGAGCATCCAATTACTGGCACAGCTCAAGGGATTGCTCTTTCAGTGCCACTTCTCTCTGCTTTTCCAGTGTTATTTGGCCCCAAACCAATACGGCTCAACCACCTCAGCTGGGTAGCTGTCCTTTAGCAGTGTCAGCATCAGCATAAAGACTGTGTTCAAGAGAGGTCCATGACGACAGATACACGGGCCTCTGTGTACCACCATCACCACCTCTCAGGATCCCCACTCCCACCAGTGACTGCAGGAGAACCAGAGCAGAGTGGGATGTGAGTTTTCAGATTCTTCCCAGTGGAAAGTTGGGTTTCTAAATACTCTCACCACAAGATTCGTCTTTCTGTGGAAAACCTCAATTTTGTCTGGAAACGAAGTCTGTTTGTTTTCATTTCTATGGACCCCATAAGGTGGACAGCCAGGTTATTTAACTCAGTTAAAACTCAGCTCAGTTCCTAAATTCGTGTTTGAGGAACAGCTTACCAGTGATGGACCTGTTACCTAAGGATGCTTTGGTCTCAGGTCCAAAGAGGAAAGCAGATGCAGAAGTGCCTGGGAGCCCTAGAATTTTTTTTTTTTTTTTAATGAAAAAAATATAAAGCCTCTTAATTTTTTTATAAAATAAAATTGTCTTTAATGGTGCAGAAAACCCTCTGCAGAGCCAAAATCATGACAATGGAGTCTGGATGGACTGACACACCAGCTGAAGTATCCTGCAAGAAACAGGCAGCTGAGTCAAGGATGAGAACAAACTACTAATAAATTAATTACTGGTATTTCTCATTCAAGATGTCTTAAAATCTGAATGATTGTTTCTGAAGGCTCCTTGACAGTGAGTTGAACAAAGTAAGTTAAACCCTTGACAGTGAGTTTAACAGACAGAGGAAAAGAGTGCCCGTTTCTTTTTCCTGAGCTAATATAATGCTTTGTAGGCAGAATCTTAATGATAATGAATGTCTATTTGTCTTTAGTAGTTTATTGCCTATGTAACCAAAGGCTGACTTACACTTCTGTCTCCCAGACCTTCACTTTACAGTGTTAACCATTACCGACAAGAGAGACTGTAACAGTTGTATCAGGGGCGTCCCTACCCAAGGATTACGGAGTTTTAGATCACCACCAGTATGAATCATAAAGGTCCCCACCTCACACACGAATATGTATTCGAAAAGTTCATTTGATAATATGAATTCTGTCTGCTTGGCCCCAAAATATCTAGTGCATGGCATTCCTCTATTAAGTGTAATGTAAGAGTCTGTAAAATTCTCATGATTTTTACAGTGTGTAACCCAGAAGACTGATAATCTCTCAGTACACTATGAAGAATGAATGCTTTATTGTATAGATTGAGACACATTTCTAAAGCAAAGAGGTTTTTTTGTTTATAAAATCAAAAATTGGAAGTAATGAGGAATTGATGCAAGTTGTAACATAATAAAAATATCCACAGTAATATATCATAACTTGAAAACATCTACTGTTTGGCTATTTATATTTTTTTTACTGGGGTAGTTGTATGAAAGTTTTCTGTAGGTTTAGTAAATGTCTGAGCCTTTTTAAGTCTGACAGAAATGAGTCTATATCATTCACAATTCAGCTCTGATTTAAGGGATTAAATCCCTTAAATATAGAAAGAATATAGGTAGAATATTTCAACATCGTGTAAATTCTTAAAGCACATGCGGCAAACACCAAAATGTGCATGTAGCCTTAATAAAAAGTGTGGATGGATGTTGACTGCAGGAGAAGGTGAAAAGGAATAATTTAACAATAAAGTGGTGTGCGTAACAAAGGAATTTCAGTGCAGAAGTAAGAACTGAGATGTTTGTAGGAGAAGTCTGGTAGAAATTAAAATTCTGTGTATGGAAGTAAAAAGCTAAAAGCTGTGAGCATATGAGACACAGGGGACTCAAATTAATGCTTGTGGCAATTAAAAGAGATCTCATCAATCACCAATCTATATTGTAATTTTTCTTCATCTGACAATGCTCTGAATCCTCTTGTAGGGCTGATAGCAATGTGTCTTGCATCTGTTACAGAAACCAAGCAGGGCTCTTTTTTAGTGTGTCCTCTGCTGAACAGAAATGTAAAGCCAGTTCTTACAGCCACTGCATGGCATATTAGGGTGCTCATGTGGTTTGGTCCCAAAGCACAAAGCAATCCTCCCAGGTAACTTGCAGGGGTGATCAGGGAACAGCTGCAGTACTGCCAGCTGCACCACTTTAACATCTCATTCTTAACATGGAGTGTGTTGTTGACATCAACGGCTGATTTTCTTTGCCAGATGTTCAGGACACCTGTGACTTCAAGCACCTCAATTTTCCTTTCTTAAATAAAGATTCAAGCTCTTAGGATGACAGGGAAAATCCTGTCTCAAAACAGCTGAATAAAACATGAGGCTCATTTACAAAAACTGTATTTTCATGTTTGCTCTTAGAAGATGTAGGAAAGGAAACTTGTGGTTTGAAAGGAAAAGCAGAGAATTTTCATTTGAATGCTGGTATAAGAGTGTTGTTGGAGGAATATTCATTTCATTATCGTGTTGCAAAATGTTTTTTTTTCATGTTGCATATGGTGGAAAGGATGATGTGATCTATTAAGTTAAGTTATCATTTAACTGCAATGAAATAAAAACAAAACCATCCTAATTTAAACCTTTTTTATTATTATTTTTTTTAATCTAAAAAGCCCTTGGCTTGTAGACTAGGGTGACAATTACAAACATGAGATAGACATGGATTATTTTATACTTGTAAATTAGCATACCTACATTTTTCTGTTTTGGCCAAATGCCTTTTGATAACTAGGGTTTGTGTCTTGCTTACAGAATTGTCTGCATAATGGTGAAAGCCAGTGATCTTCTGTAAATCATGTGAGACAGGTAAGTTTCCCCATACAAAACTTCAAAAGAAGCACCACTTTGCAATTTTGTTTTTAAACTACTCAGCATTTTAATGCTATTTGAAAAAAAAACAAAATAAATTAGGCTGGTATGGCTAACATTTCATCCTATATATATAATGGAAAAAGAAGAATTCAGTATTTGTTAAGAAAAGAGAAAACGAGAGTGATCTTATCTTTGCACTGCGTCTTTGAAAAATGCCATCTGCCTTGTATTAAAAACTTAAACCTGGTGTAGAAATTGTTATTGTGATTTTACATAACCATATATTTTGTAAAGAAAACCAAGAAATAAAAGATTGGACACAGAAATTTGCATCCCTCTTAGTTAAATTTGGGATGCTCTGAGCAAAAACATGCTTCTGATGGGGTGCTTTCTTTTCATGTAATTGGCATTCTGAATGGAAACCTACTTTCCCATTCCATCACAGTGTGGGAAAACAAGACAGAAGGAGACATGTAACTATACAGGCACAGAAGAACAGTCTAGGAATCTGGATTAACACAGTTTATGGGTTTAGATTGTTTAAAATCTACAGCCAATGACATTTTTAAGAGAAAATATAAAAATACACTTTTCAGAGAATAAGATTTTGCATCTTGACCAGATGCATGCAGATTGAAGATCCATGTTTCCCAAAGAGAAAGGAAAATGTAGGACCTTCTGCCAGGAAGTAAGTACATTCCCATGAAGTGAAAGTAGGGTAAAATGGACAAAGCAGTAATGTGCTAAAATATTTTCAAACTCTGTGAGTTAAGTTAGAACAAAGTACGAGCCTTATTAATACGGGAATGGAGAGGAACATATAGCAATTCTTTCAAGACTCAATTTCCAAGGAGAATAGGGCTGGGAAAGGCATGGCAAGGGGAGCATGACACTGCACTGACATTGTTCCTTCCACACCTTTCCAATCTGGGCTACCCATGGTGCTGGAGTCCTTAACTGAAACCCTGAGCTGTAGTTACTATTAGGGTTAGGGTTCAGAAAACAACAAAGCAAACTCCTCCAAGGACACTGGGGTTAGAAAATATATGCCAAAGAAAGCACAGCACCACACCAACATTGCTCTTTCTACACTTTTTAAACCTTGGCCATTCATAATCCTGGGGACGTCATCCTCAGCCCCAATCTGCTGTTTGGGTTAGGGTTTGGGTTAGGGCTCAGAGAACCACAGAGGTGACAGCTTCAGGGAATCTAGAGTTGGAAAAGACATAACAATGTGTGCATGGCCCTGCACCCGCATTTTGCCTTTCACACATAGCTAATCTGGGCCACTCATGGTGCTGGTGACCTCTGCCTCACCTGCTAGCAGCCATTAGGGTTAAGGTAAGGATTAGGGTTCAGAAAACTACATAGTCTGCAGCTTCAGAGCCACGGTGTAAATTTGAATTTGACTGGCCTGTCAGTAGCTTCTATCAATACATGTTGTGTGCTATGGACCAAAGGTTTTTTCCATGCAAGGGATATTTTATCTGTGTCTGGCTGTACAGCTCATAGCTTGTAGCTCAAAGTTTGCAGCATGTCTCCAAATGCTCAGAATCATCCTATCAAATGTTCTCTGACTTGGTGTTCAGACCCATCTCTGTAAATTGGGCATCTGAATCTGCAGACTGGCTCATACCTATTGGTGCCTGTGATTTACTTCTGTCATCTCCAAACAGAGGCCATGCAAAAGCTGTATTCCACAACATGTCTCTAAGCAGCACATTTGTTTGCAAGATATCCTAGATAGTGAACCAAACACCCAGGATCTTGGCAGGATCTGTTTCCCCCCTCTTCATGTCACACTCTTCTCAGAAACATACAACCTAAGTTCGGTACTTTCTGGAGTGGTGCTGAAACCTGAGCAATCATTAAGATGTTTTCTGGGCAATGTCTGTTCACAGTCAAATTAAATGTCTCATCCCATCACTTCTAGGGAAGACCTAGAGTTCTAATAACCATTCCTCTGTACTAGAAGGTCTGGATCTGTGCTCCAAGGCGAGCTGTGACATCCCTCATGGGTGAGAAACACAGTTCTGGGCAAGTGGTGCGTGGAGGTGTTGGGTTGCTCCTTTCTAACATTGCCACTGACTAGAATAGATGTAAATGCAGTCCTAACCTGTAACTCTCATGGATTCTTAAACAGCAAATTTAACTGCTTCATTATCCTCTCTGGGAAAAAAAAAAAAAAGGTGCATGGCCTTCCTTGAATCAGCTGATGATTTGCAGAGGTGTCATCAAGGGGGCATAAAAGAAAACCAACCCAGATGCCAAATGTTGGCTGTTTGCTTCTGCTTTGGATTGGAGCGTTGATTTCATAGCTTGTACATTTATTTGCTGAGTTCTTTTCCAAGGGAATCAAAATCAGTTTGTTTATAGAACAGATTAGCTGTTTGCTGAGAACTGTGCTCACAGGTCAGAGGTGAATTGTCCCTAGGGTGAAGAGTAGAGGAAGAGCTCATGGTAAGAGTTTGCCAAGTTCATATTTATGCTGTAATCTTCTTCCAATTACCAGTCATGACCCAAAAAATTAGGGACAATCAGTTAATTTAATATTTATCGTAAAAGACAAACTCAGATAAAAAAACACCAACCAAAATCAATAAACAAAACAGTGATCTAAAAAGAGTAGGGCTTTTAGGTTAGCTTAGATCTTCAGATTCAAAAGTAGATGAATTTCTTTGAAAGTCTCACACTGATTTGGATGTATTGCCTCAAGTCTCTTCACTCATGTGAGGATCCTGAAAAGAATATTATCTTATAGCCCAAGGGCTGCTTCTATTAACCAGGGACCATGTAAGATTTACTTGCTTCTGCACTGAGCCACCAGCCACACAACCTGCTGTTGCAAAACACTGACGTGGGATTTTTTTTCCCCCTCTTTTACACCTATACATATCTCCAGCCCTTAAACATTTGATTCCCTCACAGCTGGTGTGCCAATAGTGAACAGAGCAGGTAATTCTCAGATCTTCACTGCTTCCCAGTGACTTGTTCCATAACACCTGAGTCCTGAGTCATTTGCTGGTGAGCACCATCCACGTCTTACAGAGAAGATCCAGTTCTACTGAGGAAAACCCAAAGAGGACATAACCATCTTGCTCCCACTAGCCCCTGCCTCAAGTGTTTTGATACTGCATCAGGATCCAGTATCACAGGAGGCAGTAGAAGGGAGAAGCTAAGGGAGAAACAAAGTCTCATGCTAGGACTAGGCCTGGCAGGTGCATCCCCAGATGCTGAGATCCTCCAGAAGTGGCTGGTCTGTCCCTGCCCACTCTAGTCCTGGTAGCAAGCTGTAACCTGTGTTGCACAGCGTTGTCCACCAGCTTAATGCTGTATAGTACCAAGAAATTGCACTGATTTCTGTAACATGCCTTTAATACACATTTGACAGACTACTCATTTCCAAGCACAGTGCAACATATGCTGTCATGCTGACCTGTGCCCTGGGTAGTTCTGTACTCAGTCTGTACAAGCTCACTTCACCCCAATATTTGGCACACCTGGTACTGGGGGAATCAGTGCCCTTTCAAGGCTGCATCCTTCTACTGCTGCCCTTCTCTTGGCCAATACTGCTGTGGTAACAAATGTCCCTCCTTCCCTTCCTTTGGCTTTCCATTTCCATGTCACTAATTGCAGAAGACAGGAGGAGACAATCTCATCGTTGAGCTTTTCTTTCCTCCTGTACTACCTTTCTTGCAGAAAGGGATGGATAGCTCTGAATCAGGTACTTAGGTATTAAATATTAAAATCTTTGTACGTGTAAAGGTTTTATACTTAGTATTGCAGTTTTCTCGTGTACATAAATGTCTACCTCTGAGCCTTCCCAGGGTGTCTAAAACTTGACAGATGTTGCTAGACAGGTGGGTCCCTGGTTCATATTGCCACTAGACATTGAAAACAGCACAGGAAGTATCTATTTACCTTTGTTAACAAAAGCAGCGTGAGAGCCTAGATGTCACTAATGTTTTACAGTGTTTTCTGTACCAGCAGTGAAGTGAATTGCAGATCATTTCCCACTTGCATCCCTCCCAGGCAGATATCTCTAGGCCATAAATTTCTACCGCCTCCCGTGACTGACATATTTTAACTAAGAGCTATTAATTCTTAATAGAAAAACTCCCTAAAAGTTCACACACATTCCTTTCCCAGTTTTCAACACATGCCATAAAAGTGCTTGCCTCATTCTTTGTTTTGTCTTACCTTGGTCAAGTCATGAAGTGGACAGAGTGTTCTTTTAAAAAATGGGAAATCATTTGGGGTCATCTAAAAATTTCTACTGACTTTCAACTCTTGAGTGCTTGTTTATCATTTGCCATTTATATCTTCTTTTTGTGTATGCGTTTTTTATTTCTAGCTATAAATATCCCTACAGCAGGGAGTAGAGGGGAGTTCTGTAGTGGATTATGACTTGCTTTTAAGGCACTTGTAATTTTTCAAACAGTGCTGGTTCAACTGGGACTACTGGATTGCTATTTCTAAAGGAAATTCCATTTTAAATAATGTAAGAAAATCCAGCCTTAGATTTACACACACAAAAAACTTATTAAATTCAGCAATTTCTACCCTAGTTTTTTACATCTTAAAATAGAGAGAAAATTGAAGGGGAAGAGGATACTGACTTTAATGATATTGCAAAGATATAGTGTAACTTGGAATCTTAATTTTGCCTAGAGGTAGAAGGACTGAGAGGTCTTAGGAAAACGATATTCAAAATAGTATTTTCTCTCTAATTTATCCCCACTGGAAAGGGAATTGGTTATAAAGGAGCCACATCCAGAGGGAAACAGTCCCTATGCCTTCCACTGGCAGATCCTTATAATACTCCAAGAGGTTAGGGGAGTTGCATTCCTCATCACAGGAACTGAAGAACACCAAACACTTTAGGGAGTGATGTTTATTGCAGTCTTTGGTAAGAATAAAAACCAACATACTACATAGTCTGAAAGTTATATAGGCCTCTTCTGTAGTCTTTGAAGAGGGAAACATTATTTGAATCTCTCTCTTTTTGAAATGTGCAAAGCTCTGTCTCTTCACCTAAGGAATACTGCAGTGAACTGCTCAGTGAGCTATGTTAAGGCTACTATCAGACAAAGTTATGCAGCACTCCAACTCTGCTGTCAATTTAAAAGAAATACCTTGGAGTAAGGGTTTGACTGTAATCCAGCAGACTTTTAACAGAAGAATTGTCTTTAATGTACTAAGGGAATTTTCAGAGCAACCAAGAAAATTTAGGAAGTAGGCATCTCCAAATACACAGTGCCAGGTTTTCACAAGAGCCCAAACATTAAATGTCATCAATTTGAAAAAAAAAAAAAAGAAGCTCTAAATACTTCCTATTATTATTATTAATATTATTATTATTCAAATAAATGTTACAATGACAAAAAAATCCCTTCAAAAATTGTATCATGTGCCTTAGGAAGCCAAGAATGATTTGTCAAACTTGCTCCATGCACAAGGGTTAATAAGAAAAAGGAGGGTGCAGGACTTCATTCACAATAAAGTTATGGCAGCTTTGGCAAGCTAACACTGTTTCTCCTCACTTTCTCAGAGATCAGCAGCATTCCCAGGCAACCTAGTACTGAAAGAAGACAGGAATAACCTGTCAGAGTCAAATACTCTCTGACCAAGTTCTTTTAGATATTGCACATATGGAAAGTGAAATGTTTAATGTCAAATATACTTATTTAAAGATAGCTGATATTACATGGAATTTCTGATTTAGCAGAGAAATACATAATATATTGAAATCACAACACCACTGTAAGTTTGACTTCACAAAATACATAAATAGGAATTGCAACAAAGAATATAATTGAGTGTTTCCAATTATCTGCCTCTATAATATACTTACTGTCATGATGCTGGGCATCCCCAGTTGCCAGGAAGGAACATATGGGTTGAAGCCAGCTCAAGCCTATTCTCTTCAAAATACTTTTGCTAGTTGTCTAGTTGTCTAGTTTTTATGTTCTGGGTCAGGCTGAGCCACATATTCAGCATATTCACATATTCACTCCCTCACACTGTTCTGGCTTTACTCGGGGAGACATTTACACTATTTTAATGAATTTGGTGAGAAACATTTACACTACCAGTTGAGACACTCAACTGTTCATAGCTGTTTATGTAAAACAAAGACTAGCCTCCTTTGCAAAGGAGTCCTGTTGGAAACAAGTTGATTTCTTGGCAATAACTGTGATCAGTCACATTCTACACTATTCCTTGAGCTTCATGGTTACATCACCCTTGACCAACTCCTCTGAGCCTTCTTCCCTTGTAGGGATTTATTAGTCAGACATATGGCCCAAAATCTTCCTGCCTCATCTCTTCCTCGTTCCTAGATTCTTCCCTTTTTGGTAACTTTCATTCTGCGATTGATGTAACTTAAAAGACTGCCTGCTAATGTTTCCAGTTTCATTATAAATTAAGGGGGAACTAAAACTTGGAGCTATGGGACCAGAATTTTTCCAGTTTTCAGCAAAATTAGAACATATGGAGCCAAAATCAAAATTTGACTGGTGTCTCAGCTGGATTGAATTAAATTTGACACAGAACAGTTGCAGGCTACTAGAAAGGCTGATGACAATATGTCTTTGTTATTTCTGAAGTCTAAAATGGTTTTGATCCTATTTTTGTGTAAGATTGGGTATGTTGCATCTGTTCCTGTTTTGACATTAGTTATGCTTTCATTACCCTTAATATTCAGTGGGCCATCACATAATTCAGATACTGTCGAAAAGTCTTTTACACTTTATTTCAAATATTTCAAATTACAGGTCCCAAACTTCATGGGGTATAGTGTCCAGACCCTTGAGACAACACCCACCAACTTGCTAAACCTTCACATATGACCTAGCTTCAGAGACAGATCCTTGTGAAAGCAGAATTGCTACACTACTGAGTGCTCTGTTGTGCTTTTCCCTCCTTCATTTTAGAAAGGCCGATTTGTAGCAAATTCCTATAACACTAATTCACTGTGAAGTCTTATGGAAGGGAAAGGTGATCTTGATTTACTGTATCTGCACACTAATTTTCACCCATTCACATTTTCACACACATATGCTCAGCAGCACTAAGACATGTATGCTGGGGCTAACAATGAGGAATTGATACCATTTTGCCTTCATGCCCTTTAGAAGTGGGTGTGGTTTGGGATCTTTTGCCTCAGTATGTCAACTGAGCCCTCATAATTCTTTCTTTATTTATCTTGTTATTTTATGGCACCAGTCCTGTTCTTCATCTTCTTGTCACCTTATCTTAAGGTCAGCTTGTTCCTCCTCTTCCTTTGAATGAAATCACACACATAGAGCTATTAATCTTACCTCTCCTTCTAAACTTTGTTCTACTGTTTCATCTGTATCTTCCACACAAATACTTCAATCCATAATTCACTCATATCAATCTTACCATTTCTCTTACAAATGTCTACCAATTCACTTGATTGCAGTATTGCACTAATGCTGCTGTGCCCTGATCAAGACTGTGGCCAGCTGCTGGTTTCAGGGTGTCACTCCATTACCTCTTGACAATGTGACCTGGTGGACCTTGGCTGGTGGAGGGACTGTGCAGTACAGCTCTGCATGGCCATAAATTTCACTCCAAAAGTGACAACCTCAGCAAACTTCCAGACACACATCAGTAGAAAGCAAGGAGCATTTCCATGATCCTTAAATGTCTCCTATTATCACTTTCCTTTAATCTCCAATTGATTTAATACAGAAGACTGCATGAGATTGACTTACTTAGGGCATTGACCCCTCCACTAAATGTAAGGTAAACAAAAGGTCATATAAAACCCCACCTGGATTCAGACAGATGAGAAAAACACTGAAATTTGATGACTAATTCACAGCTGCAGCTGAGCAAAGGCTCATAAAAATACATTGTGTTGGAACCAGTAAGTGAAATGCTTCATTTGAACCCATTCAGCTCTTAGGCCAAGCCTGGCTAGAAGACTAAGTACAATAAAAAGTAACATAGCAAACAGCATTCTTTAAAAGATTCTTTAAAGCATCTTTAAAAGATAGCCCTGAGGCAATCAAATTGGAGATGGAGAAGTCCCTAAAGAGAAGACTGTGCTTTGTACCACTGCCACAGCTTTATCATGAGCGTCAGGTTCAATCTGTAAGCATAAATTTTCCTGCTGTCCTCGCTGTAGCTACACAAGAGATTGAAAAGCCCTTTGGCCTGCTAGTTATATATTTACCTACTGCATCCCTTCAGACGACGCTCATTCAAGCCCAGATTCGAGAACAACTGAATATAATGCATGTATCACATCCCTTTAATTCTTTGTCAGGTTGTCAAAACTGAAGTTTTACTTACGCCTAAGAGTGCACAACACAGAAGAAAGATAATTTTGTCCTTAAAGTGCCAGTATTTTATAGAAAATAAAATTAACGACCTCTAGGGAAAAATATCAAGAATACCCTTCAGTGCTAATTTGTAACTTCTCAGACATTTTCTCTCCCAGCAACAGGTTAGCTCTCGAGATGAGATCATCTTACGGTTAAGGCACTGTACTTGGAATAAGATGCTTTGCTTTAATTTCCATCACAGTCATGAAGTTTCTGCACATCTCTAGCAAGGACTTACCTTGCCTCACAGTGTCACAGTGCTCTTTTACATACCCTGGCTACTCACCTGCAGCACCCCTTAGCACGGCAGGGGTGAGGGGTGAACCTGCTCTGCGAAATGCCTCTCAGCTGAGTGTTGACTTGGTATAATCCCTCTCCTTCCTGCTTGCTGGTACCCACACATTCTCCCATCCTGACACTATTGCTACCAGCACTCACAGGCACACCAAGCCTGTGGGAGCCCACCAGGGGTTGTTCCTGGGAGCTAGGCCTCACCTCATCTCCCAGGTACATCCCTATCAGCTATATGTTTTGAAGTACCATTGGTTGCTTTGGTAAGCAAAACTTACAAAACTCCTCAGAGGCTGCCCAGCACAGAACACCCTTGTTCTTCCCATAGAAGCCAGAGTGAGGTGCAAGGCCAATCAAACATCCCACAGAGAGAAGAGGATGTGTGCTGGGGTATCCCAACAGCTCCTCAGTACACTCTGCCTTCAGGCAGAGAGGCAGACTGATAGGGAGGTCCCTTCTCAATGTCAGTGCTGTGGCACAGCCCAGCTGTGTCCAAAGACAGGAGGCGAGGAATTCTTCAGAGAGACCCCATCTGCCCTTGTCAGCCCTCCTGCAGTGGGATGCTAGCACAGACACATCATTATGTGTGCTGGGAAATTGGTGCCATTGACCTTGACACAAGTATGGTCTGTGGCAACCCCAATAAGAACTGAGTAGTTAGCAAGAGTCAGGGACCAGAGGCACATTGGATGTTTTTGAGGGAAAGCAAGTTTATATGTATGAACTTCACCACATCTCAAGGCTTAGGACTTCAAAGAGATATCTGATCTAGTTTTTTTTATTGACACAGAGGAAGCCAGGAAAATTGATCACCTGCTTGCAAAATCTCTGGTCTTTGATCTGGTCTGGGAGAGCACAAGTATCTCAACACGGGGAGAGGACAGAGGTGGGCTGAGGAAGCCCTGCTTTGGCCCTGTCCCACTGCTGGGTTGTGCCTCAGCGTGACCGTGGAGCCGACAGAGAACCTTGGTAGTAGATCAGTGTTGTTGGGGACTCCTTCATCTGTGCCTGTGGGCCATGTGGCTATATTCCAGTCTCTGGAAAAATGCCATAATGACTACCTAAATCTGCTGGGGAAGGAGACTGCCATGATGGATGACAAGCACATGTCAATAGCATACTCTGACTAGAAACAAGCAGAAATTGGGAATTGGGTTACATTGGGAAGAGTGATTTGCAGATCAAGCTCTGCTTGCTGCAAGTAGGGCCATGCTGGTCCTATCTGGGCACCCTGGTGAAGAGGGATGTGGAGAACCTGAAGAGTGCATGGTAGCAGGCTGCAAGGTACTCAGTGGTGTAAGGTGAGGATGAGAGATTGGGTTTGCTTCTTCTAGCAAAGAGGAGCCACAGGGTGCTTCAGCAGCAGTCTGCCATCCTTGAAAGGGCAGCTGCAGAGAGGATGAAACCCAGCTCCTCTCAGGATTGCCACTCTCCCAGCAGAGGAGAAACAGCCATGAATTGAGCTGGGACAGCCTGGCCAGAGGTGTGACAGATGCCCATTCTGGAAGCCTAAGGCAGTGCTACATAAAACCATGTAATAATAAATAAACCAAAATATCATTGACTGAGAAACCAGAAACACCAGAGCTGGCTCCTCAGACACAGCCTGCTGTGGGGAGAAGCAGTGCTAACCTTCTCTAGTCCCTGGAGTCATACAGTAGTGTTAGAGCTGGCATTATTTCTGTCTCACACATTTCTTCTCCCACTGTTAAAGTGACAGAATTGCAGCCATTTCTTTTTGTGACAGAGTGTTTGTGATTTTGCTTCCCCACACTGTTGTTGCTTCATTGCATGTAACAGGGCTGCCTGTCTAGCAAGCAAGTTTCCTTCTTTGTACAAATGCTTCCACTGAAAAGTGCTGAAATTTAGAAATTAATCCTTTCTGATGACAAACAGTTACACAAAAAATCAAAGGTAAATTAATTGAAGGAGTGTTTACACAGCTTAATTCTTATAATTGGTATCTCCAATAAACATGGTATTCTGTAATTTACAGGTCAGATAAGCATAAAGATCATTGTATTATGCTTGGAAAATTTTTCTGTAGGATGATGGAGTATTCTGTCATGTTTAGTACATGATTGTAATACAGAAAAGAACTTCAAGTTAAGAAGATTAATAAAAAGACAAAGAATGAACAGTTTCAAATGCTTTTCATTTCGGAGTATCCACTTTCTCTCATGTAATACCTAAAAATCCCAGAGTCTGAAGAAAGTTTGTTTAAAAATATTTATTTTTTATAACTGATTAATCCAAGTACCTGGCATATGTTATCAGTGTTTCTGCTAATTATCAATATGTTGGCTTACTCTGGTTTCTTCACTGAAATGAAAGCATGAGGATTCATATCAGATTGAACAGCAGCTATTTATATTGCAGTTTTATCAGAGGAACATTTCCAAACCCACTGGAAACTATACTTTCAGACCAAGTTTTTTACAATGAGGATGTTAAAACGTTGGCACAAGCTCCCCAGGGAGGTGGTAGATGTCCCATCCCTGGAAATATTTGAGGTCAGGCTGGACAGAGCTCTGAGCAACCTGATCTAGTCAAAGGTGTCCCTGCTCACTGCAGGAGGGTTGGATTAGATGGCCTTTAAAGGTCCCTTCAAACCCAAACAATTCTATGATTCTATGATAAGATGTGGTTAGTCATAAACCACTAATGCTACAGGAGAATGTTTATAAATAAAGGGTTTATATTCTTGTCTTAACAAATTATTCTACGATAAGCCTCGTTCACCAGAAAATGCTGCATTGAAAGTGTCATGATTAAAGCTGGTAAAAAAAAAGGTTAAAGTCAAAATACATAAAGCTATCTGACTAATTTTTCATCATCTTGATGTGAAAAATTTCATCATCTCTTGATGTGAAAAATTGGTAGTATCACAACACCTGGTGAAGCAGAGAGCTCAACAAGACTAAGATAGGTTACTGCTATGTTTTGAAGCAAAAAACTTGTTATTCTCTCATAAAACACTAGACATAAAGAGATGAGTCTCCTGCATTTCTATTTCTCAACTCCTGGAAACAAGATCACTGAAAGGAGTCTCAGCTACCACGTTTGATATTCAAAGAAGGGAACACAAAAACAAAACAGAAAAAAAACACAAACAGGAAAAAACTCTCCTATTTAGTTCTCATCTCATCTGCAAGACATTTTTATAGACTTATCCCTCCATGATCTTGCTTTTCATTGTTGAAGAAATTCAGCCCCTGTTTTTGGAAATGTTCCCATCCCAGATAGCAGCATGTAGAAAAGGGTTTTAACCACTGGTGTCCCGAAAGAGACCCAATTTCTCTCCTGGCTCACACAGAGGCAAGGGAGGATGGGTACCTACATTGCTGGTCTGGAACACCTCACCTGAAGGTATTCCAACATACTCCAGTGGTGGGGTGACAGGAGCCTGCTAACCTGGAACAGGAGCGGTGCAGAAACGTTTGGGTTCTCTGCTCTGCTGCCAGCCCAGCAGCAGTGCAGGTAATCCCTGTTTGTACCCTTCTCCCAGGTTCATGCAGAAAGATGCTAGTGCAAGTGTCCCAGTGAGTCTCTACACTTCCTTGTGTCCTTGTCTTCAGAAGGATTTAAAATTTTAATGGGAATATACACACAGGAGCTCAATTCTGTTGATACATGAAGATTCAATACTGCCAAACCAGAGTGTCTTTCCAGTGAGAGAGTTGGAGTGTGCTGAGAAGGCTTTTGGGGTGTCTGATTCATGCTACCTATTTTCCCTGTACTCAGGGAAAACCTGCACACACGTGCACACACACACCCTGCCCACAGACCCACAGGGTACACGGACTTGGAGGCACACAGAGCTTGTTTCTTTAATTTACAGGAACCTCATATCTGTAGTGGATAAAAAAGGCATTTTCAACTTTGCACCTATGCACTTGAGGAGGAAATATGCTGACCAGACCATTGCTTCTTTTTTTCTTAAAAGTGCTTCTGCTCATGTTGAAAACAGGCATTGATGGGAGCCAGTGCAAATCATTTTACACTGATTGTATTTTAAAAGTTTATAATCATGCAAATTTCATAGGAAATCAGGACTTCACATGCAGTATGTGGCAGACATACCTAACATGCCACTTTTGCTTCCTTATTATTCCTTTTTCCTCCACGCAATATTATCAAGAACTTTAGGTATTATCCTTATGTTTTTTCCCCCCTGTCCTAAAACTCACTGAGTATTAAGATACATCTGTGTTGTACATTGACCCTTAGGATTGTATTATCTGAGTATATAGAGAGTTTTGCCTAATAAGGATTTTCTTGCAAATCTATCTTTAAGGACAAAGGAGATGAAACCTGTAAAGGTTCAGCATGCACAGATGGGACACACTGAGAGATTAGCTGCAGACATTATTCCCTCTTTGTAAGGCCAGAGATGTTATGTGGGTGTGAGGAGGTAAATTGATCTCTAGGCTCATTTTGGTTTTGGTCTTTCTTGTGACATGACTAACAAAGGCATCCAACTGGTAGAACCTTTGCAATATGAGCCTTCTTGATTAGCTATTGAGATAGCATTATCAACTCCATTCAAATCAAGATGCTATTAGATGGCAACATTTTGCAGTTGCCCTTCAGTAAAGTAAAATCCTGAAGTAGTAATGTGGAGATGTCTTCTGAGATCTGTCAATAAAACCTATAGTATGTGTGGACAGCTGTCTGCAATACAGATGTACCGATATGAGCTAGTGGTCTACCTGCCATTAAGAACAATGAATAAATAATTTTCTCGTCCATATATCAGTAGAGATAAGGGCAGTGTTCTTGATATCCTTCATATAATGACTCCCTGGACTCCAGAAACTAGTTCTGCATTAGCTACAAAAATAATCACTCTTGCTCAGACGAACTCACCTTCGCTGGAGGCACATTCATGCAGGCAAATTCCACCTTTGTGTCCTCTAGCTTTGAATGCCTATATTGAGGCACTTGGGTCATAAATTTAGGAAGAAATGAGATTTTGTTGTTTAACACTGTTGTTTAACACTGCCTCACACTGTGACCTCTGTGAGACAGAGGAGCATGTGTTAATGATATATCATATGTTGAAAGAGTGAGTCAAGGTGGGATTCTTCATGGTGTTTTGATCATCTTATCTCCAGTATGGCATATTTAAAATACAGCTTTTCAAGGGAATTGTCATAATAGATGAAAAATATCCCAAACTCCAAACAAACAACAAAAGAGAACAAAGGCAGAATTCTCTTCCCATTTTCCCATCTCCTCTTCAATTTAATAACACTTCAAACTTATCCCTCTAATAAAGGACATCTGTAACTATACATCAGAACTTGGGATTCTTCAGCCTCCAAACATCAGCTTCATGGTGAACTAAACTATCAGAGGCACATAACTAAATCCTTGCTCTTTTCTGTTGAAAAAGATGAGTACAATTTGGTTTGGGAAAGGGAGTTATATATAAGGGGATCACACAAACCTATCTTTTGGTTTTGTTTGTTATTTATTGCATATAATTCCTTGTTGCCCTGACTGCCCTCACAGAATGTTGGAGATAATGGGACAAAATAATGACTGAAATCCACGTGAATGCTCAAATATCTCACTGAACTAAATCCTTAGCTCTATGTCTAGATTAATACTCAGAAACCCCTCCTTTGCTCCCATGGAAACACTGAAATTTCTCACATTTAGAAAATATTATGGTGGCTATTTAATAATGTTTTCTTCTTCCCTGAAAGAGAATTACTCAGATTAATTGTGTAGTAAATCAGTCTGATGATTGGATTTCCTTACTTTTCTGATCTCAGCCATCAATACAGTGAATTTGTATCTCTGGTTTCCTGTGAAGCGACCAACACCTACAGTATTTCAGAGGATGCCTTTGTCTGTGTCTACTCCAGTTTGAAGATGTCTTACTGCATAACTCTGCCTGCTTTACAGTAGGACAGGATAGACAATTTGTTATCCAATTTTTTGTTACTCTTGCCACTATTTTGTACAGTTACTACTCTTATTTAGAAAAACATTTGAGCAGCACCTAAGCAAGTTTCTCCTTTTGATAATAATGCTAAGAAGTTGCATGCCTCCTAATCCTTCAGGTTCTTCATCCTCTGCTTCTCACTTCCACATCATCTTCAACCAAAAATTTTCCAAAATAATAGGAAGAATGTTGCCTTTTAGTTTGAAGATTTAGTTATGTAGCCTATCACTTCTTCCCAAAAGAAGAGATATGATACTTATGGTCCCTCCTTTCTCCTCTTGAAAACTCTATGTCTGTCCCTACTTCCCACAGGACAAGTGTTTATTGTGGGGCCAAGACCTTACAAATCACAAGTTGAATGCTAAGCTTGGGGAGATCATTGTCCTTTTTTAGACATAGCCTTGTAGCCATCTCAGCAGAGATACTTAGTAGATTTGTAAAAGCTTCATGTCACTACCGTTCCAGGGGTGAACAAGGGGCTCTTTTTTTAAATATATAAAACATATCTTAAAATTGCAAAATGGAAAAAATTTTTATACTTTCAAATAACCTTTGAGCTAAGACATGTTTTATTTGCTCTCTGAGTCACCAGTTCATCTCTCTCCCAATACTCACTGTGGGTTTTTTATTTGATAAGATCCACATTCCTCCCTCCAAAAGGAATTTGCGCTTTAATTACAACTCTGTCTGCTGCTGGTCCTGTGGTCCCTGTCCCCACTGTTGCTGCAGCCATCTGTAACAGGGTCAGGAAAGACTATGGCAGGAGCAATCACACCAGTAGTGGTGGAACAGATTGGGGCAGTCACTGTGCCAGTCTCTGATTACCTGTTCCTTGACTTCCAGAACAGGCTTTATGCCTGGAGAGCCAAGTAGTTTTCAGTGCCAACTTTGTCATGTTTTGCTACGAAGCTGTAAAAGCTGATGGGACACCTACAATCTGCAAGTGCTTTGCTTGAAAAAGAATATTGAATTTGTATGTCATACTTCTTACCCACCATTACCCTGAACTGAGGATGGATAATTCAGGCACCAGTACATTAACGTGACAAATAGAGGATATGCAGCCACTGTCACATGGAAGCGTAATCCAGACCTAGGCCTAGCACGTTTGACCAGGAAAAATAAAATGTTGTAGTCCTAAGCACATAAAATACTGCCATGGAAAAAGGACTGTGATCTCAATTGCACTTTGTGTTGTTGTCCAGAGTAGTAGCACAATCAATTTAACAATAGACAGACATGAAACAGTAGTCCCTATTTCTGCAATTGGAGGTCATTAAATCTTAATTCCTACTTATGCATTGTTAACAGTGTTAGCACCTTACAGAAACCCATAATGAACCACAGCAATTTAAAACTGCTCTAGGGAATTACTTAATTTGGCATGACATGGAAGGAAAGGCATTCTTGCATTTGCTTCATCAGTAAAAAGAAGAAAACATAAGCTAATGAAGAGATGAGGAATTTGTAGATGTCCTTCCAGTGATCCTGAGAATTTTTTCTAAAACTTTGCTTGCAGACAAAGTGCTATATCCCTAAGCTTCCCCTCCCATGCACCCACCCAAAAAAAAAAAAAAAAAATTGGAAGCGTGAACAATATTGGAATTGTGCAAAAGATTATTCTCTAATTAGAGGAAAGTTCACCCGTACCCAATAACATCTTCATCATCTGCAACTAAAGAGACTTGCCGATCCCCTCACCGTACAGCTGAGAAGAGAGCTTTGCACTCCTGATGCTGCCTCGCAGTCTTGCTTTTCAGAAATGAAGTAACCTAATGGACTGTGTCAGGAATTCAGCTAAAAATGTCCTTATTGAGACCTAAAGCTCATTTTCATGTAAATTGTTACTCTAAGCAAGTTTATACTAATGCGTGGCAAATTACTGAGCAGCTGTACCAAAACACTGATACAGCGTTAATTAACACTGGTCAGGATCCAGGGTTTTTGCAGGACTTGTCTGGGAGAAGCAGACCCTTGCTGGCTGGCTCTAAGGAAGCTCAGCAGGCACTGGTTCTGATTATTGTTTGCTTGCTTTTGCATACCTGCATAAACCCTTCTGCATGACTTACATTACTTTCAGCAGTTCCCTGCCTTTTTAAAGACTAGCTGGACCTACTCTTGTGTGAGGGACTGTTACGTGAACCAGACAGGACTGCTCCCTGTGGAGCAACTGTGATCTACCCCTGGACCCGGAAACCTGTTCATTTATATATCCCGTACTTCCTTTATCCAAGTAGCAAGTGACACATCTTCCAGTAAAACCGATTCCCAAATAAAAAACACAGAAAACAGTAACTATAGCTAGTGCTTAGCACACAAATTCCTGTCTCCCTCCCCAGTCTTTCACAAAGAACACAAACTTCCTCCCATCCTGTACAGAAGGGACTGTACAACTGAAACTCATGCAGACACTTTTTTAGAAGAGGACACTGTATTTAACTAGTTCTTTCTGTAAGTGGGGAACTCAGCTGAGGAGGACTCTGTAAGAGTTTCTTCTATGTAATAAGTAACTATATCTCAGCAGTAGCTCTACTGTAAGATCTGGGTTCACTTCCCAAAGCTGGGTACCTGCCCTGGAACAAGATCCAGCTCTGCAGATCCTTCCCTTCTTCTGCCCTGGTTTCCATATGCATGAGTTCGAAAGGAGCATGCATGAACTTTAGTAAGGTCCTTCAGTCTGGGCAATTTGGAATTTGCCATAAGATCTTCTGCAGACAAAACCTTTGTCTTTGCAGTACTCGGCACATATGAACTTGTGTCTCTTGTGATTTCTTGTAGATTTTGGCCATGATGTGGCAATACAGAATTTTATTTTTTTTTCTCTGAGCCAACAATATATTTACCTACAAATTTAAAAAGAAATTAATAAAAAGAAGCTTTCTAGCAAGTTACGTTTCATATGTAGAAGAACAAAATCCTTTCCATCTTCTGTATAATTCCACTTTTGCCACTCGATTATTTTTAAAATGCTGCAGTTCTAGTAACACCAGAACAGAGTATAGGCTTATCTATTCAATCATGTTTTACATTAGAAGCTAACTATTTAAAATAAAATAAACCAAAATAAAATAAAATACGATAATGCAAAAATATCAAAATAACACCTCTAGAAATGATAAGTTACATGTTTTAACAATACTAGCAGCATATAGTTGAAAGCTTACTGCACTTTGCTTCTTTGTTCATGTTCTTCATGTACTATGTGTAATAGAAAAACATTTTAGTTTTGTTCACTCCTTAAAGCTTTTAATGGAAACAACTTATTAAAATTAACAACGAAATTCTACATTTTGTAAAATATGTATTGTATTACCACATAGATTTCTGGCCCTGCAAAATCTAGATAAGCAAAAAAAAACCCAGAAAGCTTCTGATCAAACAAATATATAGGTTTATTAGAGCATGTTTCCATGTTTTAAACATGCAGTGGTTTCATAGTTTTTTATTTCATTCTGTTTCCATTAGTGTGCCCTCATGATAACCCAAAACAGCTGTTAAAAAATACCTCCACAGATGAACAACTAAAAAATATGGGCTGTATCTTCCAGTGCTACAATTATGTGAAAAATTCAGTATTTGCAAAAGATGCCTGGAAACGAAATACTGTTGAACTGTGTTGTCAATTTAATAACAGAAAGCCTCAAGTGTAAGCCTAGATTTTATAACATATTTGGAAGAAACTAAAATTCATAATTTTGAGTCTGTTTGTTTTAATGCAAACATTGGCCATTAGCTCATTTTTATTATTAACATCATTCTACATATGTTTTCTCATCATCTTTTCTGTCTGAATATAAAGCCTAATAGAAAAACACTTCAATTATGCAAACATGAAAATTCTGTTAGTACAGCTAACTGCATTTTAATAGATTTCATGTACAAAGAAAGCAGTAGCACAAAGTGAATACTAGTCAAAGGATAACGTACTTAATTTGAAACACTTGCAATTTCAGTAACTATTAATTACCTACTTGCAAAATATATGCAGTACATATACTGTGCACAAGTACACACACACAACACCATTGCACGCATTTTTTGGACTTAAATACAACTTCAGGTTCACAAACCTTCGTCCAGAACTGATGAGAGCTGTAGTCACATTTGTGTACTGGAAGTGGTCAAAAATATAGTCATTAAGTATAAGCCATTCCACCATGCTGTCCTCTGAGTTCTAGTGCTTTGAACAACAACAAAACATTAGACCAGATTGATGTCCTGAAGAACAGAGAATGCTAACAAGAAAAGTAGAAAGAAGAGCCAAAATTTTCTTAAGTGACTACAAAATTGATTTCTTTAAAAAATTTTTTTCTAGCTATAATATTTCCTATTCTTTGACTAGAATAGCCCGTGATATGTCTGGAAGCTTCTGGAGTGGACAACAGCTTTAATAAGATCTTATCCTGCATCTAGCTCTATTAATTTTTGCTGCCATTATTGGGACAGGCATGGGGACTATCCTCAGTGAAATCCACATGGTGGCCCCGTTTTTTACTGTCCTCAAGCAATTAGAAAAGCAATCTTGCTAAGTTTTGATAGGAAAAAGAGAAACCTATTGTTGAGATTCCTTCTTGCATGCAGCCAGGTACAGGTCCCACTGCTCCACGAGCAGAACACCTGGATTTCAGGATCCAGAACGCTCAGGAAAATGGAGTAGACAGGTACCTGTACTTCTCAAAATGATCCTCAAGACGTAAAACCACAGCAAAACTTACTCAAGGAGCTTCAAAACCCAACCTTAAGGTAAATGACAGAGTCCACTGAAACACTTAACAGGTTTATTCAGCATTTGAATGAACTACAGACAACCTGGCAAACATTATAGAGAAAACAAGCACATCTTGAATGTTTTGTAATTAAAAAATGTCTTGTGATGAATTTTTATGGCACTTTACCGCCAGTTTTGAGTGCTATATTGTTGTGATCTGGTAATTTAAAAAAAAAAAAAAACATTGAAAATTTTTAGATGTTCCCTCCTTAAAGCTAAAGAAAAGAGGACTTGTAAGTTTGATTCTCACTGTCTTGGAATATACTGGTTCTAGGGCTCTTACCAAACGGCCACACTCTACTGAACTGATGAGGCTATTTGCTTGACAACCAAATGTGCCTTGATCTGAGCTTGATCTTAGTGAAGAAGAAAGAGAATACGGAATCCTTACCCATAAAGCAAGTTGTCCTGGGATTCATTATGCATTTTCTTGGTGTATTTGTTTGTAACAACGCTGAGCTAATCATAGCTTATTATACTTATTTATCAATTTTTTTTTATTAGTTTTAAAAAATGAAGGTAGGTGCAACAACACACACACACACACACACACACACACACACACACAAATATATTGTAGAACTTACATCAACATGAAGGGAAGAAGAAATGTTACCCTAAAAATGAAAACCCACAATACACATACAGACATCTACAGCACTAAAGGATTTGTTTTCAGTACGGTTGTTAAATTTCAGTATATGAGAATTGCTGGATCTTTATAAGATAAAGCACTATGAGCAACTGAATTCCAACAACTCAAAGTCTGTCTAATAATGTTCTTAATCTGGACAGCCAGGACTTTCTCCCACATTCTTTCTTTTTGTGTTTAATCACTAGTCTTGCTCATATTGTCTTCTTTCCCTGTGACTTCATCAGACAATCATGAGAAGTTTTAGGCATTAACACTAGAGAGTGGAGTTATCCCAAAACATGACAACTCCACTATTTTTACTGCTTTACACAGCAAGCAAACAATGCACTTAGTATTTTAGAAACCGACAAAAAATTAAAATATATTCTATTTAAAAAAATAATTGCTTTATTGTTGCCATGCCTTCCTTATCAGTTGCTCAAGTCCTAAATACCTTTCAGAAAATAACTGACATGCTGCAGAATAGTTTATTGAGCAAGGCAGCATGTTTGTCTTATAGCCATGTTAGTCATTCTTGGTACCGTGCCTGGTGCCTTTGATAGGCATAAAGTGCCATGCCGTAACCTTCTCAAATGCTGTGACAGGACTGCAAGCCTTGCCTGCCCCGCAGCCTGTCTCATGTTGGAATGGGGATGAAACTGGTTGATTTAGAGAGGGGCACCTCTCTCCAGGTGTTTAAGCTGTGGGTTGGGCTTCTGTTGTTGGTGAAAGAAGTCTGTCGCCTGCTATTGCTGTTTGAATCTTCTTTACTCAGCGTTTGCTTTATTTTTTGACAGCAAGGGAAGCTCTGTACGCAGTCTTGCAGGAGGTGCCCGCTGAAGAACATGTAGATCCACGGGTTACAGCAACTGTTCAGACTGGCCAGCAGAGCCGTAACAGTAGTCGCAGTGTTTTCAGAATCTGGGGAGGGGGGGGAAGAAACACATTTAATCACCAAAAGAACATTTGCACCATTCAGTCAATTGCTTCATTAACTGTTTGATTTATTTTCCTGAATATTCTAGTTCTAAAAGTTAAGCTGCACCATTTGAAATGAGTAATGAGAACATAACCAGTAAAGTTCTTATTTATGCAACGCTGCCATTGAAGCCAATGGGAATTTGTCTGAACAGACTTCAAAAAGCTGTGACAGAATAATTTATGGGATAATCCATCCAAAATCATGCTTTAGTCCCATTTCCACTGATGTGTACCCATGTGTTGATAAGCTCATGCTTTAAATACTGAACAGTTTTTATCCAGAACCCTGGGAGACAATGGCAAAATTCCCACTGATTTCCTACTGCTTTCCATAAGACTTAATTTTGCTGTATACATCGTCATGCTGAAAAGTGTTGAGTGCTCAACTGACTATTGGCTTTTTGATCAAATCTGGATTTTGGAGATTAAATGAATTTTACTAAAGGGAAAATCGAAGTTAGCATTATGCCATGAAAATGCTGTTGTCTTCTACCTTCAATAAGTATTTGATAGTTATATCAAATACTCTAAATATATATTTAGTTTAACCACTTATTAGTTATCTTTCCTTGTACTTATAGAATCTCCAAAGAATTATAATTGCTGTGTTATGCAGTTCCATGGATTTAAAGAATCTCTTCAAACAAACCTAGCAAATACCCATCTATTCAATTCGGTTTCATTTCTTTTGAAGTAAAAAAAAAAAAAAATCTATTTGTGCACTACAAACCTTTAGGCTTGACTTTAGTCCCATGCTAGAAGCAATCAATGGTCTCACTACAGTAAGCAATAATTTATGGATATTAAGAAAAATAAAAAACTTATGAATTCCAATATTTTGCTTTACTTCTTTTGCATTATGAAGAAACAGGGTATATGGTGCCTGCCATATAATGCTGCCTGCTCTTTACCTATGTAATAGCTTTTAAACTCACGAATTATTTTTAGCCATATTTAACAGTGGGACAGGTATTTCCAAAATCTACATTGCCAGTGATTCATGCAAACTGGTGACTGACTAAAGGAGCTACTCAGAGGTGGCTGCCCTGCTGAGAGGAAGGGTTCAGGGTGCACTCAACCCCACTGTTAGGTAGCAGATACAGAAAAGAAGGCTTATAACTGCTCCTGACCTATATGTGTATATGCTCCACAATAACATGAAACGTTTCTTAAGTTTTCTTATCGGCAGCTTCAAACGGAAGAAAATGCTGCTGGCTCAAATTATGGCAGCAAATATTTGCCATTTTCCATCCGCTCGCATTGCTCTGGATGAGAATCTAGCGCATGCTGTTCCTCTCCGGGGGCCAGCTGCCTCCAGCAGCCGCTCTGGCTGCTCCCGGGACAGACCGAGCAGAGCGCCGCGGTCGCCGCCGCCTCCGGGACCGCCGGGTTCGCGAGTGCGAGCGGTGCCGAGGACGGCGGCGGCGCCAGGGCTGTCTCACCTGCCCGCACCAGGGCGTTCAGCCGCTATTCCCGGGGGAGAGGGGCCCCTTCGGTCGGGCGGTGCCGAGAGGGCGCGCTCCGGTCCCACTCGCCGCTTCGCGCCCCGTCTTCCCCACGCTCGGTTCAGGGATGTGCAGAGCCCAGGACAGCCGGCTGCACCCCCGAGGGACCCTTAACGCGTGCGGGGCGGCTGGTGGGGGAACTGAAGGCATCACCTACCGACCCAGGGGAATCGCTGGTCCCAGACGGACCACATCTGGATGGTGAAGAAGGGTGCCCAGCAGACGACGTACACCGACACGATAACGAAGGTCATCTTGACGGTGCGGATCTTGGCGCGGGAGATGGTCTTGACGCTGCTGACACAGGGAGCGAGTAGCAGTCCCCGCTGCGGGCCGCCGCTACCCGCCCGCCGTCCGGCACTCGCTGCCGCCGCCGCCGCCTCCTTCCCCGCCGCCACCGCCTCCCCCGGGCGCGTCTTCCCCCGGGCGTTGCGCCAGATGTGGTAGCAGATGAAGCCGTAGCAGGTGATGAGTATGAGGACGGGCGCGACGAAGATGCCACCGGTGATCCAGGTGATGTACGCGCGGGGCCCCCACGGCATGATGAAGTGCGCCCAGCAGTCGTAGACCTGCGAGCCGCGCTCCACCTCGCTGAGTGAGAAGATGAAGTACTGCGGGGTGCTGAGCAGAAGGCTGAGAGCCCAGGCCGCCGCGATCATCCCGTATGAGCGCTTGGTGGGCTGCTGCAGCGTCTTCAGCGGATGGCAGACGGCGATGTAGCGGTCGGCGGTCATGGCCACCAGCATGTACGCCGAGGCGAACATGCCGAAGACCTGCAGGTGCTTGACGACGCGGCAGAGCCCGTCGGAGCCGTGGAAGCGGTGGGTCACCTCCCAGCAGAGCTGGGGCAGCACCTGGAAGAAGGCTACCACCAGGTCGGCTAGGCTGAGGTGGCGGATGAAGAGGTGCATGCGGGATGCCTTGCGCGGCGTGCGCCGCAGGGCCAGCAGCACGCTGCCGTTCCCCACCACCGCCACCGCGAAGGTGACGGCCAGCACCGCGATCTCCAGCTTCGCCAGCTCCTCGTCCCGTCCGAAGGGGTCCCAGCCGTCCAGGCTGCCGTTGGGCGACCCCGACCACGCCTCGGGGCTGGGGCTGCCGCTGCCGCCGCCGCCCGGCTCCGCCGCCCGCCACTGGCTGCCGTTCCCGGGCGAGGGCGCGGCCCGGGGAGAGCCTGCGCCGCCGGCGAGGCGCATGGAGAGGGCTACGCAGAGGGGCCCGACCCGACCCCCCGCACGTCTGCTCGCCCGTCGCCACCGCCTCCCCGCCCCGGTATCGCGGAGCGCCGGGCCAGGTGCCTTTATGTCCCCGCCGCGGGAGGCGAGACGAGGGGAGCTCCCGTGCCAGTGGCTGCCCAGCGCCTGACGCCAGCCCTTTCCTTCCCCCTGCTGCCGCCACCGTCTCCTCCGCGCCCCTCCGATCGCCCCGCCGAGCAGGGAGGCTGGGCTCGCCGAGGGACCGGAGCCGCTCCGCCCAGAAAGCTGCGCCGGGGGGAGCGGGATCCGACAATCCTTCCCGGCCCCCTCGGAGCCCGGCGGGGCGGAGCAGCGGCAAGGGCTGCTCGGGCCGGAACGGTGCGCCCGGAGAGCTCCCTCACGGCCAAGTAAAGCAGCACTTAGAAGTTTGATGGAGAATAAAATTGTTGCTGTTACCGTGCAGAGTAGATAGAGGTCTGTCAGCATCAGTCTGCACGCCCCGATCCAGCTTCTAGCAAGGCAAAGTGACTTGTCGGTGAGGAGTGCCGGTTTGGCTCTGAGAGAGATTCCGTCTGGGTCTTTGGCATTTCCCAGTCATGCTAGGGTCTCCTCCAGAGAAGCATATGATTAGAAAAAATAGTGCAGGTGTTTAAAGCAACTAATGTTTCTGAAGGCTTCAGGACTTCATATAGGACAATAAATGTCATCCAGATCTTGGCATACAGGTCTAAACCACACATTTCTGCAAGTAAAATCAAAATACCCTCATTTGCTAATGGCAGTGAGTCCTTTAAATTCCAGTTTTGAGCATGTTTTAGCTGAGGAGTTTTCCTGCTCTTGACAGAGTGAATGAACTTGTGCAAAGTCTGGTCCCATTGTCATGAGTGTGGTTTTACACTCTGATTTTACCAGAAACTGAATTTGATCCTTCATTTAGAAACTCCTTCCTTCAGTCACACAAAAATTCATAAGATCACAACAAAGAAATATTATGTTAGGTGCTAGCTCTTCTTTGGTTTTAATCAAACTCTCTGAGTCTTCTCATATATAATTGCAGTTAAATTTAGTTATAAAAATGTGGTTTTACAGGGAGAATAAACAACAGGGAAGAATGAAAAATTCGATTAAAAATACTTTTCTAAAAGTTTTGACTCCAGAATAGTATTAAAGTTTAAAATAGAAGAAGATTGTATGCTTCTGAACATGCTAGCATTACACAAGACTTTATCCCAGGCTTTCTTCCCGCTTTCTGGGCTTGTTCACCTGTGGAAAGGTATGCGCACCCACATCAGTCTACCACTGGGATAGTGATCCTTCCCTTGGGGATTAGTGGCAGGAATCTAGGAGTACACCTGCTCCTACAGTGCAAAGGGTTTTTTCCAGAAAAAGCTGCAAAAAAAACCCCAAAACCTGGAAATACAGACAGTAAATGTAGCTACCCTAAGTTTCTAGTAAACTTATTTTTTAAATTTGCCTTTGTTCCAAAACCTGATTTTTGTGAATGGTTCTGTGCATTATTCACAGCTTAGTGCATTTTCCTTGTGTTAGACCTGGGAACTGTGCACCACACAACACATCTGCATGTTTCAGGTCAAACAGAGAGGGAAATTAAAACTATGTATCACAAATCTCACAATACTGCACCACTACCGAGGCTTCTTTCCCATTCCTTTCCCATCTCTCTGACATGCTCTACAGGAGTTGAATGCTAAGTAAATGAATGGTGTTACTCAGGAAACCCTGCTAACAGGTTTTCTGCTGTGCAAACTGTGTGAGGATTATAAAGCTCTCTTCACTTCTGGGTATGTCATCCATTAACAGAAGAGATGAAACTTCAGGGTTGACAAAGACATATTTTTAACAGCCAGACAATAAGATAACGGTGGTTGTTCAGAATACTGAGAGTTTGTCAAGCCCATATCATCTCAGAAGTGTTCATTTCCAATCCATACCCTCTTCTTCAGGATAGCATTTATGAGAATGTTTCCAGAGCAAAGGGCTGGAAACTCACCTCAATATCATTGCACAAGGCTTTACCTAGAGACTACTTGTAATGTTAAGCATGATATCGATAACAATTTTTGTTGGGGCGTACTCCCTCAGAAAAAAAAAAAGAAAAGTAATCTAGGGTTAGTCTTTGTGCCTTTTTTTGTTCCATTCTCAAAATTAGTCAATATTGATGTTTTTATAGATAACATCTAACTAGGCTGGTGCAACTTTGTTCATTTCAACAAAACTAAGTAATTCAGTAGAGAGTTTTATTTATATCTGGTAGCTAAAAAATGTCCTCCTGCTCTAGATGTTAAGCAAATTCAGGACTCTTAAGGTTTCTATACCAGTTTAATCAGCTTCTACTCTGATCTTGTTTGCTTAATTCTAACAGTATTTGTGTTCTTCAAATTAATCAGTATAATTTTTAGTTTTTTCAAGTGTCCTTATCAAGCTGAACGACTAATGCTCTCCTATCTGACCAGACTGACCAGACATGGAGAGGATTCCTCTGCCCGCAGAAATCTGTAACATGGAAGTCAACACGGGGGAAAACTTGTAGAATTCCTTTCCAAAGAGAAAAATTGCCACTGGGAAGGCTGCTAGATGAAATTAACATCTTTTCCCTGTGGCTCACTTGGAGCTCAGCTTAGAGATGAAAGCTCTCAGTAAAGAAAATTGAGATTGCTGTCACAAGAAACCTTTATTTGTTCTCACTAGCTTTCTGTACAAAGCTTTCTATAAAAATGTCTAAGAGTGGCAAGGGTTTCTGGTATATTCTCTGCTACCATATAGGTTTCTGTAAATGTGCTTAAGGTTGCCAGATATCTTTGTGAACTTTGAATTCGTTGAGGACTCTGTAGAGTACTCAAAAACCTAACTGGAACATGATCCAGCGTGTTGCCAAATGCAGCTGGTTTTTGTTCATCCCTTGCTGTTGTGGTGGTGACTTAAGCTGTAGTCTTAGCCTCTTCTTCCATGGCAAAAGAAATGCTCTGAGTAAGTCAAAGGCTCGGGATTTTAATCATGGGAAATTGATGATGATTTGTATTCTGCAAGATAACCTCAAACAAAAAGTAGGGGGCTTTTAGCATAATCTTTGGGAAAACTGACAGTTTTGAATTGTAGCTACTTGTAGTAGCTAAATGATTGTCTGCCAGGTTTTGTGAAGAGTTGCTTTAGTCATTAGAGTTGCAGCAAAGCAATATAAGCAAAAAAAAGGTCAAGCTTTTTAATCAAATAAATTCCTTATGCAGGATAAGGGTTAAAGCATGCTAAAAAAAGGAGGCCTGTTTATTTGTAGAGGATTCAGCTGCCTTGTTAAAAAGCACATAAACCATCTACATAGATACAAACAGCTGTCTCCTGTGATCTCTCTCCAAGGTCAAAGTATCTGCACTGCTCCCTTTGACCAACACTATTTAGCAAGGATGAGTTTGATAGCTTTTCCCAGAGAGCCACAAGACTTAGGTGCTGCAGATTCCAACCTTCAAATTCACATCTATGGGAAACAAGCACGGGAAAAAGCCCATATACTGCATGAGGGACTGCTAGAGACTGGGGTCACCAGGGAGGCAAGCAGACACCCCATCCATTTGCTGTCCCCGGGAAGCAAATGACTCCTCAAGGCAGTCAGGAGAACATCTGGGGCACAAACCATCTTCCTGAAAAAAATGCCTTGTTTACAACCTCTATTGGTCTAGCTTTTTCAGTACTAGAATAGAACTACATGGAGAATTGCCCCAAACTGCCTTCAAAGCAGACTGCAAGTCTGAATTCAGGGTTCTAAAAAGGCTGTAGTACAAGACCAAGAAATGAGTAAGACTAAGGGCAAACTCCTACTCTGTAAAATACAGAATTAACAAACGATCCATAAGAGACAGGAACTGAAGATTAGCTCTCAGGACACAGTTTGCAAAAGCCCAGTTTATTATCTGGAATTGTCTAAAAGTGGCCAGAAAACAAAAAGCTTTAAGGTTATGCCCCAAGTTTTCCTTTGCTTGTTAAACTGAAAGTATATCCAGATTCTGGTATTTGTATACACAGGAAATTGTGTCTGACCATCCCTGTTATACTGTGTTTCTCTCTGTGATGGCATGTCATGGTTTAACCACAGAAAACAACTGAGCACCACCAGCTGCTCACTCAATCCTCCCTGGTGGGATGGGGAGAGAATTGGAAGGGTGAAAGTGAGAAAACTCATGGGTTGAGATAAAAACAGTTTAATAAATAAAGCAAAAGCCTTGCACACAAGCAAAGTAAAACAAGTAATTCATTCACCATTTCCCATGGGCAGGCAGGTTTTCAACCTTCTTCAGGAAAGCAGTGCTTCATCACACATAACAGTGACTTGGGAAGACAAACACCATCACTCTGAACATCCCTCCCTTCTTCCCTCTTCCCTGGGCTTTACATGCTGAGCATGAGACCACATGTCCCAGCTGTGACCCCTCCCAGCTTCTTTACTGTTGAGTGTTGAGAGAAACATATAAGGCCTTGACTCTGTGTAAGCACTGCTCAGCAGTGACAAAAGCATTTCCATTATATGAACCTGGTTTCAAGCACAAATCCAAAACATAGCCACATAAAAGCTAGTGTGGAGAAAATTAACTCTCTCCCAGCTAAACCAGCACATGGAGGTTGACTGTAGTGTTCAGGTAGTACTGCAGAGCAGCCTGTGCAGCTAAATGTCATCAGAAGATGCAGCATGTTGTCCTTTTCCTTTTGCCTCCTTCCCTGCATCCTTGCTGACCTGGCTTGACAGCAGTCAGGGCCTTTAGGATTCAGAGTTTTCAACCACTCCCCTGAAGAAAAGTTAACACAGCAGCTTCCCAGCCTGTCCGGATTTCAAGGCAGAGAAGGACATAGGCATTTGAAGGGATGATCGGCCTTTTCATGTTTATAATGTTGTGGAAGGAACATACAAAAAAAAACACATGGGGAAAGCTCCTGCCTTTCCCCATTGCATCACATTACTGAGACTTTCATCATGTCCAAGTCACAATAAAAATCTGTCTGAGACAGTTTTACTAGAGTTTCAGCCAGCAAATATCTCATTAAATCTGAAGGATTAAAATCATTGGGACATAAATCCACAGATTCATTCAATGCTGTCATTAGAATACAAAAAATTTAGAACTGAGCTTCCTCACATTATATCTACCTGGTGAAATGGTGTAATCTCAGACTTTCCAGACCTGAAAGAGACTTAATATGCATTTTTCTCTTCTACAGATACTGCATCTGTGTTTTTGCTTTAAGTACATAGTCAGTAGTTTTATCTCTCAGTTCTCTTATTTTAGAGATGTAAAAGGTTCTTGTTGCCTTGAGCCAGTTTCTAAATTACTCTTATCTATAATGTCATTCCATCTGTAACATATTGTGGTGGCCTGATGCTGGCTGGATGTCAGGTGTCCACCAAAGCCACTCTATCACTCCCCTCCTTAGCTGGACAAGGGACAGAAAAACCTGAGGAAAAGCTGGTGGGTCAAGATAAGGACAGGGGTAAATCCCTCACCCATCACTACCACAGGCAACACAGACTTGACTTGGGGAAATCAGTTAAATTTATTACTGATCAGATCAGAATAGAACAATGAGGAATAAAACCAAATCTACAAAACATCTTCCCCCCACGCCTCCCCTCTTCTCAGGCTTAACTCCACTGCGGAATTCTCTATCTCCTCCCTGACAGCATGGATGGGGAATGGGGCTGTGGTCAGTTCATTACATGTTTCTGCTGCTCTTTTTCTGCAGGACAGGACTCCTCATACTCTTCACTTGCTCCAGTGTGAGGTCGCTCCCATGGGAAACAGCCCTCCAGGAACTTCTCCAACGTAAGTCCTTCCCACAGGCTGCAGTTCTTCATGAGTTGCTCCAGCAAGTGTCCCTTTTCTTGGAGTGCAGTCCTTCAGGAGTAGGCTGCCCCAGTGTGGGTCCCCTGTAGGGTAACAAGTCTTGTCAGCCAACCTGCTCCTGCAGGAGCTTCCCACAGAGTCACTATCTCCATCAGGTATTCACTGCTCTGGCATGAGGTCTTCCACGGGCCAGAGGGGAATCTCAGCTCCGGTGCCTAAAGCACCTCCTTCCTCTCCTTCTCCTGTGACCTTTGTGTCTGCAGAGTTGTTTCTCGCGTATTCTCACTCCTACCTCTGGCTGCTGTTCTGCAAGGGGGTTTTCTCTACTTAAACTCATTATCACAGAGGCACTTGGACTTGGCCAGCAGTGGGTCTGTGTTGGATCCATCTGCCACTGGCCCTATTGCACACAGGGGAAGCTTCTGTCAGCTCCTCACAGAACCTGCAATCTCCCCCTGCCCCACCACCCCAAACTTTGTCACAAAAAACTGATGCGCCTACTCTTTCTGTCACTGTGTTAACACCTACCTTCCTTATGCCTTGTGCAAGTTTTGATTTATCAAGAGGCAAATTAATAATGACTTTTGCATTCTCTCCTAGTTAATATACACTAAGCCAAGGCAAAATAAAATAATTCAGAGAGTTTGGTGGCAAGAGTGATCAGTATAAGCAAAGTGAAATGAATTTTAGGATTATTCCTGTGATTTCTTCTCAGAAAATACTTGATATAATGAGATGAAACTCTCTTACAAAACTATTGTAGTACTAATAAAAGTTCTCATCAGGTATTTAAGGTATTAGAAAGAAATATAGACAACCTATGCATGACAATTTTTATGAGGAATTTGACTGTATCTGACAATGACACTATCAACTGATTCTAGGAAATGGTGAATTTGTGTAAAAGCTAGTCATTGTACAACATTGCCTTATGTATCCCAGAACCATGCCAAGAACTGAAAGCACGCTATAGAATACACTGGCAGAGCATTACTGTTTCATAATTCTAATTGAAAGAAAAAGGCACTTAACATTTATGGAAGAAAGATAATAATGCTCCTGTTTATGGCAAAAATTTTTGTTGTAGCTATCATTAAGAAACACATTATAAAGCATTTTAAAGTTAATTGATCATGAAACTGTGTACGTAATTTTTCTCATGGTGAACATTTTGAAGAGCCTGCTGATATGAAATATTGATGATTGATGCAGAATACTGATGTAATCATTATGTAAAGAAAACACCTCTCAAATCATCTGTGCTGAAAATATTGTAGCAGCTGCATTCTCACAAGTTCAGGGTGCTAGTGTCACAGTCATTTTAATACTGCATTCCTGAGAAATAGGTTTCAGTCTTTCTATCAGACCAAGAGGAGGTACAAATGCCAGTTAGTCTTATGGATGCTTAAACACATTCATTTTCCTGCTTCTTCAGGATTATCCTATGTGAGACTGTCCTTTCTGTACAAAGTACAGTCATCTCTGGAAGAAAGCTGGCTAAAAATCTTTTAATTATAATGGCAATTTAAGGATCCCAAAGGCTACAGATGTATTGCTCTCTTTAACCTGAACTGTGGCCTACAGCATGGTCAACATGCAGTAGAAGCGAAGAGCACATTCTCTACCTGCTTCCAGTGTGTCTTCTCTTATCACATCTTCTGTCCCTAACTGAGCCTGCAACAATCTGGTAGTCCAGACAGCACAGGCTCTTTTCTGCTTAGGCCTCTCCAGAGAGAAAACAAAATAAACAGTGGCATTGAAGAAGGCAGAGAAGGATCAGACATTGACAGTCAGAGAGAAGAAAGCTGAAACACAGTCCAAGGACCTTGGAGCTGTCTGTAGGGTAACACATGAGAGTGTGGAAGAAGAATCCGAGCAGCAGCTCTGTGTCTCAGGCATGGGCACAGAAGAGATGCCCTGGTGCCTCAACCTTAGTTTCTTACACTGATGAGGCAGATTTGGGTGTTGAAGAAGACCAGAAGAAACAGAGAGAGAAAGAGGGAATGATCAATGATATTTACATAGTGCACTGAGTATCTTGGCTGCTGATTTTGTTGTGGGGTTTTTCTAAATGCTTATGGGTGCAGACTGGTAGTTAGCAGCCCTATGTCAAATATGGAATGATTTTTGTACAGGTATCCAAGTTGCTGTAAGTTAAATTGTGTCATGGTAAGTACTTAGATAGGGAGAACTTACTGACATTCATTACTGCAGCTCCAGATCCCTCTGAGGTATTCTTGCTTTATACTATAACCTGGTACAGTTTATAATTTTCACTCCAAACAAGTTCTCCTCCTGGCAGCTTTAAGCAGACTCTCTTTGCACTCCCCTTATCATCATATTTAGCAATATTATATCGTGGAACATTTTACTTGTTCCTTTTATGACCAGAGGAAAATCTACATGCTTCTTGGATAAAGAAGGATAATAAAGCAATAAAGTTTAGGGGATAGGAGGTACTAACAAACTGCCTAGCATGACACGAGAGGAAAAGCATTCCCATGAGATACAGCCAAGCTATAAGCCAAAGTGTATAATTTTATTTCCAGTGAATAAATATTTTTAATGGTTTCTGGGTAAGCTTTGTCATTACATTGCTTATGCTTGATTTGCCAATAGCAGGATTAGTAAACCATGTGAGATGGCTTTTTTGGACTACAGAAAATAGGTTTTATAGTTTTGATTTTCTTTCAGCTCTACAGGGAGGAACAGAGGTGATTGTACTGGAGTAGCCAAATCCAGATCATACTCAGGTAGAGCAGAGGAGTACAGAAAATTTGAAACAGAATTCTACAGTTAGAAGCCAGACATGGAGTTTCATGAAACTCTTAGACTTCTAGGAGCATTCATATATGAACCTTTTCAAAAGGAAACGAGAAAAAACTTTTCCTTGCATTTCTCCAACACTAAAAATGAAATTTTCCTAGAACTGATCCTTTCAAAAGGTGCACATGAATTTTCCTGGTAATTGTATAAAAAGATTTTATCAGTCAACTCACAAGTAATTTGGCATATTGAACAAGTTCAGGAATAAAAAAGGCAAATGGAGTGTAAACCCAAATTCAGGAAGTGCCCCAAGACTTCAGTGCTGTCTCGGTGTTGTCTCAGTCATCAGTGAGACTCTGAAATCAAAGGTAGTCATCAATGAGACCCTCCTAGCTAGAGATGTGATTGGCAACTCACATGTATGAATGGTGAAAAGAAATTCATTGCCAGTGAATGATTCTGAACAAGATACTGGTAACACTGTTTGCATACAAGAAATCCTGGGAAAGACTACCAGAAATAATGAGAGATCTTCTTCATCTCAACTTCTTCCATCCTCTACAACTGTCAACAATCAATCTTAGAACACCTCACAGCTTTTCATAGTCCATGACACCATCCTCATATGCCATTCAACAGCGTCATCAGAAAGAGCATTCCAGAATACATTCAAGCACCCTAATCATATCAGCATCCAAAGTGTCTGCAGCTTGGGTGTTTCCTATGGTGAATTCATGTTTTTCATGACTAGATTTCAGGGTAGAGATTTAGGTCACTACATCAACAATGTGCAGCATTAAAAGGTACTGCTGAAATGCTGGAAAGGAGTACAGAGCAAGTCCACATGTACAGGTTGGGAAAATGTCTCTTTAGCAAGGTGCTGAAACCTACTTGTTACAGTATTCTTTGGTTTTATATCAAACCATGGGCTGTTTACTAGACAATATAAACTTTTTACAGGCACCCAACTCTATGATCATTTCCATGATCCTGTATTAAAATATTCTGATGCTGCTTGAACCTTATAATAAACTGCATTCACATGATTTTTGATCAATTATTCCAACTATTTCCAAAAGGTTTTAGCTTTGTATTATACTAGAACAGGCTAAGTATTGAGACATTTTATTTTCCCATATAATTCATGGATATATACAAACTTAAACATTTTGCTTTTATGGTACATTGCATTGCAATGTTACATATCATACTCTTTCATAATTTGTTTAGAAAAATGTCTTAGTAGAGAAAATTGTCTTTATGAAAATATGTAAGAGAGATCTTCATTTGCAAGAAGGCAACCTGAAAATAGTGGGCTGCAAATCAGTTATTTTGGTTTTATACATACACAAGAGGCATATCTTGCTCTTTTTCTGTTTTTCAAGATAATGTCAGAATCTTATGCCAAGAAAATGTAATAGGGAATAGATTTTAAAAAGGCTACAGGAACAAAGCTTTTTGCCAAACTCAGCAATAAGAGCCAGACACGAGTTTACAAAGGCTTTACAAATTTGGAGCATCTATTCAAGTTTAAAACTCTGAGATCTTGACTACTAATGGAAGATTATTCTGAAGTTACTAACTTTCTTAAGAATCTAGAAATATTTTGAATTACTTAAAACAGACTTTCCAGATTTAGTTATTTCCAGAGGAACTACAAAACACTAAAATACGGAAAATGTGAAGCTTAAAATATCCTAGTAATTTCCAGCTGTAAGGATAAAGGCAGTGTAACCATGAAGATGAGGTAAAATGACAAGTCTGGTTAATATATAGAAACTAACTGCATATTCATGGGCTCCTCATGGAGGTACTAAACTAATAAAAGAAGGGGAAAAAAGTACAAAAAGGGAGTTTTAAAATCAAGTCAGGCTATAAGATCAATATAAACTTTCAAATCCCAAAATATTATGAAAAGTTATGGGAACTCCAGAGCTAAAAAAGCGATTCTTCATTACACCTTTTCCACTTTTCCACTTTACTCAGTATGTTTCTACAGGGATGGCAGGAAAAGAAGGGAGGACAACCACAGAGCATCAAGATGAGCCAAATACCTAGGCTGTCACTATTTCTTCAGCTTCAGCTATCAGACTGCAACAGCCCAGATGAGTTTGTCAAAACACAAATGCAGCATTTAGGTCAAAGAATTCCCTTTAATAGCTGTAGTGTGATGTTAAAGGTGCCACTTTAATTTACCTATGAATAGCAATGGCCATTAACAAAATTGTATCTTGAAACCCGACATGAGCTGACCTCAGTAGAAATTCTCAGTAACTATTAATTTGCTGAATAATTTTTTATGTCTCCTTTAGATTGACTGCTTTACACAGTTCCATGGATGATTTGGAGAATACTAGTTTTAACTAGAGAAGTGACAGATGTGCCTGAATAGGCATTCAGAGGGTCATTAAGATTTGATCTGCTCCTCCTTATTTCTCTGGATGATGATGATAATGCATGTGCTTTGAATAGAATTACTCTGCACTACATTAACACATCATCACCTGCCTGACAACCTTAATACAATTCCTATTTTAATCGTCAGTGAAGAACTCCAGACAAATTCACAATGTCCAGTAAAGACTTGCTTAGTCTTCATGAATTTTATCTTCTTTAATTGTATTGTAGATGTTCTTTTAAGATGACAGAGAGCCAAATAAGTATTGGCTTGTAGATTAATGAAGCTATACAGTCCTTTACAGCATCATTATGTACTTTCCTTTTATGTTCATAGTTTAGTTCATCAATATGCAAGGTTTGATTTTAAAATGCATCATGAAAAATGTTGCCTGATTGTTCTGCATGAGGAGGAAAATTCTCTCTTCCATTACCAGGCTTCTTTGGTAACAAAACCTTTTTTTCTTAAAGAATTTGGTTTATCTGCAAATTGAAGATATTTCTTCTGTAGTAAGAATAAACATAGAGAAAAATTGCATTGGACTACGCAGATCTCTTTAGACTTTCCGGAACCAAATGATAAGACAATTGCCAAGGAACTGTCATGCATATTGCACATTTCAGTGAAACCAGGAGATACACAGGGCAATAGGATGAAACAGAATAGCTTGTAATATAAGCTATAAAGTCTTTGTGGCTTTGTTTCACTTCCTAGAATGTGAACTGAATTTTTTCTTAGTGCTTTGGGATCTATGGATACAAAGAGAGCATTTGAGTAACAAGTGATTGCACAAGATACAAAGATAGGCAGACTGAGCGGTGTATGTGCTATCTAACATTTGCTAAGCAACACTGCAGATTTTCTTGTGGTGCAATGACCATATCCAAATGTTTTTCATGAGAACTCCTGAGGAAATTAATTTCCTCAAACAAAATTAATAAACATATACAACCATTCAAAAAATGCATGCAGCATTTTGCCTTTGCTTCTCTTGCATAGAATTCCTATCTTTCCAGATTTGTAAAATAAAAAAAAAGCAAACATACAAGAATTTGGAACAATTTTTGTGCCCACTGCAGATGCCAGAGGAGCAGCCTCCCTGTGTGTTTGCAATTTACAGAAGAACATGTAGAATAGACCAAGAGTTTTGAATTGTTATCTTGTGTTTATCATTTGTGCCCTGAATCAAGACAGCAGTGGGACAGGTGAAACAAACCTGTAGAACAGAGATGTTATGAGTTCTGATGGTCGCCCCTATGTAAATGCTATTTATTTTCTAAACTAACACCCTGCAGTAGACAAGGAGCACTGTAGAGATGAAACACTTAGAGATGAAATCACTTAGCAATGTGAACTATTTGCCACAATGACACATGCCTAACATTTTGAGGACTGAGACAAATTTAGAAATAAAATGTCCTAATTCTTTTTTAGTGTGTAATACACTAACTCAAATGTCACTTACATAAACAACTGAAATCTGTCCTGCTGGTAATGTGCAGTTTACAGAATTCAAGCTTGTATTTACAAACTAAAAATACATAGATTTTGTAGGTATGAGAATATATGGTTCAAGTATGGGAGCTACTTTATAAACTGAATCTGAAGACAATATGTAACTGAATCTGGAAGAAGAGAGTTTCTCTTTGAACACTCCAAAATTAGAATCCATTTACGACTTCAAGAGGCAATATGCACATATGCAACTGTTGATCATTTTACTAAGGGGGGACAAGATGTCTCCAGTGAAATATCTTTTAGGGAGGGAATGAACAATGCTACAGCAAAGGAAATGGAGGAGTGACAGGAGAGGAGACAAGAAATAGGAAAGGAGGAGGAGACAAGAAATAGGAAAGGAGGAGGCAAAGAGAATAAGGTAAATGAGGGAAGATCAAACACTGATAAGGGGACACTGCCCATAATGGTGAAATAGGTATATTTTTGTGACTGTAGTAGTCAAAGGATAGAGGAGAGGCAAGATTTGTAGGTGATATCACTAGTAATGATTTGTGTCAGTTGTTTTAATGAATCTTATTACCTTTACCTACCAGCGTGGCCTCTTGTAATATAAGCTATATTACAACCACAAGAAGTAACTGACATACTATAGTGTGTCAGTATAATTTAGTATACTAAATTATCAACAACTAACTTTACTGAATCAATGGAACAATTTTCTACCTATAAGAACTGCCCTAGTTTTCTTATTGCCTAACTGCTGAATTAATTTGTAACTATTTCCTAACACTACCTCAGAAGAGAAAAAAATATGGAGGAAGGGGAACCATACTAAACATACCGCGGAAGTCCTGTGATAGGGGTCCCGCTGGTGGGAGCTGCACTACAGCTTTACAAAGCCTCCTACAGTAACTACAGCTGGTGAAGAGTATTTCAAACAGTGACCAGTTCTGCCTCCGAGATGCTGTCACCACTGAGTATAGGGAACAAACTCAGATGGATGCACTGATCTCCCAAACAAGACTGAATCTGTTAGGGACCCCTACTTCACTCAGGGTTACCCTAAAGCCAGGGGATTACTTAGCACCTCTTCCCCAGTCAGGGCTGGGGATCTTCTAAGCCCCAGCCGTCCTCCAATGTTACTCAGATCAGAGTAAGTTTTTTGTAGGCTTTGTGGAGCTTTTGATACCCTTGCCTAGCAAGGAGGGAACGTCTACACACAATCCATCATCCAGGAGCAAGATGCGGTACCCTGTGGATGATGAGGTAAGCTCATAGTCAAGTGAAGACAAAACCTAGAACTGAGTTTCCCTGAACAATGCAGTTGAAACTTCGATGCAGAGACCACACAAAATTGTTGGTTACTGGGCAGAGCCTTTGAGGCAGGAAAAGCTGCAGAAGCAGCTGCAGCAGTAATCAGGAAGTGCAATGCAGGAATGGCAGAGGTGCAGAGCCCAAAGAATCCTAGGGGGCCATCTAGGCACAGAGTAATTCAGCAAGCTGACAGTAGCCCAAGCAAGTCTTGTCTTGCATGGAGAGGACAGGAAGCATTTTGTGAATTAGCTTTTGCTGTGTAGTTCAGAAAGGCATTGCAGAAAAGGCAGGAAGAGAGCAAACAGTAGTGGGGAGAAATTGTAAGAAGCACGTAGGGAGTGAAAAGCGAAGAATATGATGGGAAAGTAGGGACCATGGTGGGCAGCATTAAATTGTCAAAAAGCCAGTAGAAATAGGAGGCAGGAGGGCGAGGAGGTATTGAGGTTGCACATGTCAGGAATATGAACAAAGGGAAAGAAAACAGAGATCTGTTTCCTGACTCTTCTTAGGGCAAGGCATAAGGATATTATGGGTTCTGTTGCAGTGTTTGCTAGGGCTGTGATGGCAACAGATGGCTTCATATAGTTCTTGATGGTGTCTGTTGTTGAGACAAGGGAGCAAAGCAAGGTCAGAGTAGATGCACAGGGTTTGCAAGACATTAGTGGTGCTTCTGCTGTGAGGTGCTTCCATGGGTTGTTAGGGCATTAGCAGTGACCAAGGCATGTCTGTCTCCCAGTGTCTGTGTCCAGCTGTCCAAATATCCATTCCACTGAGGCCCTGCAGTGTGCAGGATCAATTTCAATGTGTAAGTGGCCTGGGCTCAGAAGTTTTTAGGACTCTTGCCAGGGTCACTGACAAGTAAACACGTAGTTTGGATGGAGGCAGCAATTTTCAGTATACAGACATGGGCTAAGCTTGGCTCTTGGCCATATGGTCAGAAAGCAGTTGGGATCATTCTAGTTACAATATGGTTTTAGATGTGGTCCTCTTGCAGGCAACTGAGTTTATCTTGGAAAAAATCACCCTCCACTCCATTGCCTGGCTGGTTTTATTTCCTCTCAGCAGATGCCTGCATTGATCTACCTCTATATAGGCCTCCAAGTCCATTCTGCTGGCTCACAACTTCAGTCATCACCTGTGAAAAAGTGTTGCCTTGAATTTGTCAGTGCTCTAGGTAGAAAAGAACTAAGATCCAATATGCTCTTTGTGCGTAGGAGCTCCTTTCAGTATTAATAAATATTGCTAAGCCAATGCCTGCCATGCCCCAAATTCTTACACAAGCTTCTTCTTTCAGTCAATTTCAACAGATTCACTGACAACCAAATGCTTTGTTATGAAGATTGATAACTGCCACAGTAATGGGAGGCAGATCCATCCATTATCCAAATGACTTCACAAACAAGCATTTAGTAATATTTTAATTCCCTCACCAGTATTCCTGGTCATCTTCCAGTTCTGCATGAACACTCCCAACCCAGGTTCCTGAGGTTTGCAATGCATTTGCAGTTTCTAGGCTATTAACACTTACATGCATGACTTAGATTTTAAGCAAAATTTCATGGTAGTAATACCAGACGCATAATGGTTTGTTACTGAAATGCAGATGTTTTCACACATAACAATTAGTTAATTTTCTTCCACTAAAATAGTCTTCATTTCTTCTCTACCACCCAAAATAATGTAACCTTCAGTATTCCGCTATTAATGCATACTGGAAAAATTAATGTATCCCTCCTGGTCTTTCCCTGGCCTATAGCTACTGGATAAATCACCCATTCCCTTCTTCTGCCTGTTCTGCTGTCAGGCAGTATAAACAATTTTCCTGCACTGTTTGCTGGGATCCAGGAAACAAATGATAAACAAAAGTTTAAATCTGTCACTTGTGTATTTGGAGATAGTATGCACCCGGTCTGGCTTGCATACTTGTCCCGAAGAAAAATGGGGCCTAAGGTGTGACTGGCACCATTGCCAGAGGAAGAAATCTCCCAGCTTCAAACCAAGCACAAGACATGTTTAAATCACTGAACACAGAGAATCTACTGGGGGTCTCATCTCAAAAAACTTCAGGGTTCTTATGCACCTGGAGATGGAAACTTTTGCAACCCTGGGAGCCCCTCTAAAGGCAGGAAGCCGTGCCATGCTGAGAGGGAAGAGCTAGGTGATGCTTCTCCACAAACAGTGTACAGCACCAGGAGATCTATGAGAGAAACTTCTTATGGGGTGGAAGGACAATAGGAGCAATAAGCCACATGTTCTTTCAAACACTCCTAAATTCTAGCTTGGAAAAACAGTCGGGACCTGGATGCAATGACACTCCTTCATGTCACCTGTGGTTTTGCCAGTGGCCAGCTAAGGGTACAGAAAATATTACCCATTTGTCATCAGGATTGGCGTGGATGAGAAGTTTTCAGCTGATTTGGTTGGAGCTGAGGGTTCAGCTCTTCCTGATGACTCTCATGCTCTTACTTCCTTTGGTAAAATCAAAGCTTCACGTATCACCTGGAGCTCCAAAATTAACCTAGTGTTCTCCCTTTCCCCCTTGCACATCTCCTCACCTGTTTTGGGGGGATCTTGCACTGAAGTATGTGATCAAAGAGGATAGAATCAGATTTCACAAGCTTTGAAAGAAACTCTTGAAATGCTGCACCATCCCTGTCCTCATTCATCTGCAATTTTCTTAAAATATTCAGTTCACACACTGTCCAGTATTGGTGCCTGTCAGACCTGAAGGTTCTGCTTGCTTACCCAGATGTCAAAAGAAAAAAATAGAACACATTGGACACTTGTACTATCCTGCTGCCTTGCAGTATATCTAGTTTTCCTTCACTTATGTAGGAAACATTTTTGAATTTTATGCATCCTTTCCACTTGTTTCCTTGTTTGTGGTGTCACTGTCTCTCATACTCCTCAGTAAACCTACACCATCCTTTCAAACCCTGCAGTAGATTGCAATTAATTTTCTTATTTGCATCAGAATATTTGAGAACAGGAGGCTTGCAGTTTCTGAGAAATAAAAAAGGCACTAAACCCACTTTGCTTCCACCTGACCTTCAAACCAGAGGTCTATACGTACTCCTAACACTCTTCGCAGATGGTAAATTTGATACCATACTTCTGGCATGAAGGACAATTTTTGTGTCTAAAATAAAATAAAGCTGAATTTTCTAAATTTTGCTGGTATTGAATGACTCAAAGTTGTCATTTCAAGACTGATTGTGCTGATGTGGGAGTTCAGAAACATGGCTGAGAAAATTATGAGACCAGCCATTGGAAGAAACAATAATTATCTTACTTCTGAGAATGTTAGTGCTTGAATTTGACCTGGTTTTTCAGAGGAATGGAGCTACCCAGATACCTGCCTGTACTGAGCTGGCAGTGTCAGAAACAAAATGAGCACATTACGGCTGAATTTCTCAAGCCAACACAGGAAAACTAAGGAAACTAAGCATGCAGGATAAACATTTTTATCAATACTTAATTCTGATACAGTTGTCACTTCTCTGAATCCTGTTTTCAACAGGGAGAGAAATCAAAACCAAGCATGATTTACTAACTTGAATTTTCAGGGGGGAAGAAACTTAGTACTGAAAAGATCATATATATCTATATATCATATATATCTCGATCTCCAGGCAAATGAATGGCACAAGAGAAGTGTGGAAATGAGGTGGTAAGTTATCTACTAGGCATAAGAACTCAGAAAGTCTTTTCACCAGCCATCTGCTCCCTGCCCTGTCTGCCAGCAGAGCAGTTACCTTCTGACTTACTGCAGGAAGACACATGAAAAAGCTAAATATAGCTCTGTCATAAGTGTTTATAGTTGAAACATCTATACAACTGGATACAAAACAAATGCACTGCAGCAAAACACACACAAAACACAGGGAAACCCGTGACATGACACCACAAGCTGCAATCTGGGGGGTGCTCTGAACACAAGAAAACAATTTTTACTGTAAGCATGATCAAACAGGTTACAGAGAGAGGTTGTGGAGTTGTCATTCTTGAAGAGGTTGGAAATGTGACTGGTCACAGTCTTGACACACTCCTCTAGGTGACCCTGCCTGACCAGGTGAACTGGACCAGATGATCTCCAAATCTCTCTTTCTACCTAAAGGTTTCTGATTATTTTGTATAAGTACTAACACATGGTGGATTCACATGTCTTGTTAAGTTTAGACACATATCGCTTCTACTCTTCTATGTTCAAGCACAACAGAAGTTCATGTAGACCAACAGTCTGTGAATCCCAGGCAATGACCTGCGCAGACTATAAGGCATATAGTGAAAATAGACTGAAACAGCTTGTCCTCCTGCCTTGGTCTACCCATTTATCTTACTAATTTTTTTTTCCAGGTATTTTTACTGACTGCAAAACATCCCATTATTAAAGGCAACACAATATGGTTGTTTCCTTTCTACAAATTACCCTGAGACTAGCTCAGCTGGTTAGAGTATGGTGCTAATAATACAAAGGTTGTGGGTTTAATACCTCTTCAGGCCATTCACATAAGAGTTGGACTTGATGATCCTTGTGGGCCCCTTCCAACTCAGAATATTCTGTGATTCTGTGAAGAAAAAAACAAACAAACAAAAAAAAACAAACCACCAGAAACAGATTAAATAGTTCATGTGGGAAGTGTGTGTGACTGCTGTACTGTGCAGTATAGGATGGAGCATTCCTAGGTATGCTCTGGGTCCTCTTCATGTCATTTATAAAAATAAATGTCTTATATTTGCAAAACACCTTGTCCTTTGCATAAGAAGCTTATGAAAACTTCTACTGTGCTAACATGACAGGATTCCTTTATATTTTGTATAAGCTCATAAAGAGAACAAAGAATCATTCTACTTAAAGAAGATACTTTGTGGCAGCTTGCTCTATTTTATTTTTTTTTTAATTTTTTTAATGTGTCATTATTCAGTGAAAAGATAGAATCTATCTTTCCATTTTCATTCCAGATTAATCTTTCCTACACTGGGTGTCTAAAGGGCCTCTGCTGGTTCCTCAAGGAAGCAATTCTTCAATCCAGGTGTCCAGTTTCCCTTTTGGTGGCTTGTCCTGCACCCCGATGGACCAGGTCTTCTCTGCCTTCTCTTTTCACAAGCCTGCATTTGCAAAAAGCTAGCATTAGGATGGCTCTACTGGTCAGAATAAGGGCCTATCTGAGCCTGTGCCCTATCACTGCCAGTTGTCAACACCCAAAGAGATGTGTGCCATTGTACTTTACAAATATTTTCCCACCCTCCACCAGTTTGAGGAATAAGGACTTTGCTGACCCAGAGGGGATGAATGTGAATATTCCATACTTTTAAAGATTCTTATGGCCTACATCTATAACTTCTCCATTGTTATCATCCATTCTGAAATGGAAGAAAAGAAACATGACATAACCGTTCAGATAAGAGCACACCATCAATTTCTAGAGTGGCCTAACTACTTTGCTATGTTCCTTTCTAATCCCCTCTAAGTGGTTTTTCAACTGTTCCTGACTGTTAAGCTAACACTTTCTAGAAACACTGTAAGACCAACACCTTGTTTCAGTTTGTGACCCAGCACCCTTCAGTAGCTACACCTGCTCCTTGAAGCAATGACTAGTCTGGTTCTAAGTTGAACTTCACTGTTGGAGGGGGGGTAGCAGGATCAAAAATGTCACTTAATCTACTCCCAAATCTATACCTACTCCTATAATTTGCCTACATTTCTGTGCTGGTTTAAAAGCAAACTAGCAGGAGAAGTGAACCCAACTTAAGAGAATACAAGTCAGAGCTACAATTTAGTAAAATGATTACAATAAATACAATACAGAAAAACCCCTAAACAACCCTAGTCTTAACCCCCCAAAGACAGATGTGTAACCCATCACACTGGGACAAGATCAGAACAATGTTCATTAGCCCTTGTGCTGAGCACCATGTGGCCTCCCGAGTGCAAAGTAAAAGGAAAGGAAAACTTGTTGGTCTGGTCATGATTCTGTTGAAATAGCGGCAGCAGTCTTATCAAGAGTGGCAGTCACAGTCCTGTTGAAGTTCTGATCCTCCTCTGGATCCAACAAGTGGCACCAGAAGTTCCAAAACCCCAAGATTATATAGGCTCAGGTTCAGGTGGGAATGCCCAGTACCTCCCCCAGGGTGGGGAGTTTCACAGTGGGTGAGTCATGGGGTATTTTTGGAGTCTTTGATGGTCTAGGTCATTGCAGCTGCCTGTTATGGCAGTCCAGTATGGCCCATTAGCAGAGATGACCCCTCAGTCTCGCTGTGAAGGTGCTATTGCCTCCCTGGAGGGGAGTTATCACAGCTGAGTCATTGGTGTTCTTTAACACCCAGCTTGTAGCCTCAGGTGTCAGATGTGCCCTGGGCAGCTGCTGCAAATGATCCACTATTAACAGTCCATCAGAAATGACAGAGGGGTTGTAGAATAAACAGTTTTGGTTATACCCACATAGTGATAAACTGGTCCTGGCCCCTGTAACTAGGACAGCCTCTGATATAAATTTAAACCAAGGTCCAGGAAAAGGAGGAAATGTTAAAGTGAAAGCTTGAGCCGTGCTATATCATATGAACTCTCATTCACATTTTCTGAACAGGTCAGGGGTGGTCAAGATACTGTAAAGAACTGACCTTTGAGTTCCCTCTGTTAGTGCACCTCACTATGAACAGAAAAGTGACCACACTAGAGCAAACATATCCCCTTTCCAGCACATTTTTTACCTGATGCACAAGTCTGTTTTCAGAGAGTTGTATACCTTCCTTGGTGCAAGGATATCCTTGAGTCCTCTGTGTAAAGATGAAAAACACGGTACCTGTATTAATGTTAAGCATAAAGTCAACAATCAACTTTCACTTTTAATGATGCCTAATGTCCCAGGACACTTACTATGCTCTCCATTTACTTTTCCCATTTATCTGTATGCATTGACAATGTTCAACTTCACAATACATTTATTGGTGAATGCCACAGCTTCTGAAGAGTCAGTTAATGATCATTGCAAAAAGTCATTTGCATCACCATTGCACTTGGACAGATGCACTTTCTGTTGGGTTAAGAACTGGCTGGAGGGCCGGGCCCAGAGAGTGCTGGTGAACGGGGCTGCATCCAGTTGGTGGCCGGTCACCAGTGGTGTCCCCCAGGGATCAGTTTTGGGCCCAGTTCCATTTAATGTCTTTATTGATGATCTGGATAAGGGATTGAGTCCACCATTAGCAAATTTGCTGATGACACCAAGTTGGGAGGGAGTGTCGACCTGCCAGAAGGCAGGAGGGCTCTGCAGAGGGACCTGGACAGACTGGAGAGTTGGGCTGATTCCAGCGGGATGAGGTTCAACAAGGCCAAGTGCCGGGTCCTGCACTTTGGCCACAACAACCCCCTGCAGCGCTACAGGCTGGGCACAGAGTGGCTGGAGAGCAGCCAGGCAGAAAGGGACCTGGGGGTGCTGATTGACAGGAGGCTGAACATGAGCCAGCAGTGTGCCCAGGTGGCCAAGAACGGCATCCTGACCTGGATCTGGAACAGTGTGGCCAGCAAGACCAGGGAAGTGATTCTTCCCCTGTACTCAGCTCTGTTGAGGCCACATCTGGAGTGCTGTGTCCAGTTCTGGACCCCTCAGTTCAGGAAGGACATTGAGGTGCTGGAGCAGGTCCAGAGAAGAGCAAAGAGGCTGGTGAAGGGACTTGAGCACAAGTCCTGTAAGGAGAGGCTGAGGGAGCTGGGGTTGTTTAGCCTGGAGGAGGCTCAGGGGTGACCTCATCACTCTCTACAACTACCTGAAAGGAGGTTGTAGCCAAGCAGGCATTGGTCTCTTCTCCCAGGCAACAATCAGTAAGACAAGAGGGCATGGTCGTAAGCTGTGCCAGGGGAGATTTAGGTTGAATATTAGGAAAAGAATTTTTACAGAGAGTGTAATCAGATACTGGAATGGGCTGCCCAGGGAGGTGGTAGATTCACCATTCCTGGAGGTTTTTAAGATGAGATTGGATGTAGCACTTACTGCCATAGTCTAGTAACCACTGAAGTGTTGGATCAAGGGTTGGACTTGATGATCTTAGAGGTCTTTTCCAAGCTGGTTGATTCAATGATTCTATGATCAAAACACACTCCCCAAATAAGCCACCAGGAAAAACAGTCAGTTCTATGGCCCATCATTAATGACATTTCCAAGTCTCTCCTCAGCCATATTAGCTGAGTTGGTTAGACTATAGTGCTAATAACACCAAGGTCATGGGTTTGATCCCTATATGGGCCATTCACTTAGGAGCTGGACTTGATGATCCTTGTGGGCCCCTTCCAATTCAGAATATTCTGTGAAATCAGAAACTGTTCTTCTGTGAAATACTTGGAATTGCTGTGTCTGTCTGCTGATCTGGAACTGCCAGACATATTATTCCACTTTACTCCATTCCTGGTCAGTAGTTCTTTCCTTTTACACTTCAGCAGCATTTTGTCATATCAAGCATGTGCAATAGCCCAGCAATTATCTTGTTGAGATCCAAACAAAACATTAGGCACTGCAGGAGTACTTTTAGTACCCCAGTGCTATGTATTGGTATCATCTGTCACTGGCAGGTGAGTTTTTCTTGTTCTGGAGTTTTCCTTTCACCAATATTCTCTGTAATGGCTTTGACATTTCCCTGCTTATGTATTCCAGAATAATCCTGCCTTCAAAGGTATGCATGTACTTTTTATCTCTAACCACTACTAAAGTAGGTGAAATGTCCATAGTGATCCCCCAGTGTTCAGGTAATCCAGTCCTAGCTGAATCAACCACTATGTCTTCACCCAGGTGATGTTTGCTCAAGTTCAACTGAAGGCTCAGTCGTTTGCCTCCAGATCTGAGATCCAAATAATTCCTAGTCCAATAGGGTTCCTCCCTATAATTCTCATACTTCAATATGTCATCAGAAAGTATCATCAGGATGAAGTATATTTATGATAAAAGGGCAACTATTCAGGAGGAACACAACCAAAGTGAAAGAGAAGTTAATTTTTGAGAAAAACCAAGTATACACATATTTTCTTTGGTGTTCAAGTGACATGTACAAGGCCTTCTTTGGCCTCATCTGACAATGAAGGAATGTGGACCTCTTTGCCTGTCCATGTATTTCGCTGCCTACTTTGGGAAAAATATGATTTGGGGACAGAGCAGCTCACTGCGAAAACAACTGCAGACCTAATCAACTGCTGAAGGTACTCCTGAAAATCTGTTGGCTAGTTCATAGAGAGAGAAGAAGGCTTGCAAGGGATGCTGCATCAGAACAAGGACTTCTACAAGGATGAGGCAGTACTATTACAGAAGACTGAAGGCATTTTCCCTTTCCCACCTTACTGGAAGCAACTGGTCAAGAGTGGTTTTCAGTGAACTAAGGATGTGCTCATGGAGAGGGACCTAAGATGATCCAGAGAAAAGTGCCCCAAACCCTATAGAGGCAGTTCAGCCGTGGCTGTTGCAGGAACCTCTCAAAACTGGAATAGCAGCAGGAAATTAAAAATAAAATCATGTTACAAAAAGTACAGAAGGGAGTTTTCTGGTGTGTTAGCTTCCTTCTAGGAGACATTTGAAGAAATTGCTTTGATGAATTGATTTCACAAAGTGAAAAATGATATTCCTAGCTCATTCAGCTGTGTCAAGGGGTCAGGTTCTGGGTTATAAAAAGAAAATTGAAAGGTAAGTAAAAAAATAGCCGTAACAATATGCAGGCAAAAGCATTTTAAGAAACTTTTCCCTCCTGGTTAGAATCTAGAAAAATACGTTTAAAAGCAGTAAGATACGTTCTATCTTGGAATAATTGGGCCGGAAAGTCTACATAACAAAAAAGAAAATTGCTACATCCCCTGAGCCCCAAGGTTAGGGGTTCTGTACATCTTCAGCTATAATTTAATATAGTGACTGACAGTCTAGGCATAACCAGCTCTGTAAATCACGGCCATGAGTAATAGGTAGAAGTTTGTTTAGGACAGCCAAAGACCTCTGTAACAAGAGGCAGGATACAGTAACTGCCTGTGATACCTTGAATTTTGAAATGTCTCTTTGGAGAGGAGACCTACTGTTTCAGACAGAACAGAGTATTTTCCCTTTTTAGTCTAACACATTTCCTAATTAAAGCAAACCAAGACAGTTTCATAGCACTGTAACTCTAGGTTATGTAAATGCAAATACCAGTTATATTACTACAAATACATTACTGTGAATTAAAGCTGAGACTGGTAATTCAATCTAGCAGCTCTAGGGTATACTGTCTTTCACTTTGGAATCAGATCAATTTAAAGCTGGCTGTCTACTGAAAAACATTCTCTCACTCAGAAACTTATATTCCTTTAAAGGGTATTCTGTTTGTTCTTCCCACCTCTGTTGTATTTTACTATTAATATTTATTGATAGTTGCCTACCAGTGAATTATTCAATTATTTCTCCTGATACGTCCTCAGGAAAGGAATTTAGGTGAACTCAAGCCTAAATAATCCTTGTTGCACTAGGTATTAATGTCTTTGCAATGTCAAAGTTCTTTAATATGTTGTCAAGAGTTCACATCGTACTATACGAGGTCAGTTATGGGTTCAGCTGGAGAAGCCTCTATTTTGGAAAGCCAAAACTTATACAGAGTAAAAGCACAGCTCATTATGTGCATGTACTATAAAACAGAAACTGCTCATAATAAAAACATGTTGCTCTTTCACATTACATGTCAGACAAGTAGGCACACCAGGGCCAATGTGTACATATTTTAATGTGAGAGAAAGAAGACATATGGGATAAGAAGAAGAGATGATTCATCATCCCAATAGCCTATAACTCAGGCAAAATGCATAGTTCCAGATTAATATGCCTTGGCATATTAATGTAGAACCCCATTCATTGAAGTTGAGAATGGTACCCAGAGTGGGACGGATTCAACTTGCACACATCTAGGCTGCCTTTCAGACTGACTATACAAGATATTCCTACTGGTTCATAAGCTTCATGCTGATTTCCTTGCCCATTCCAGTATCTGGCAAATTATTTGTAGCCATTGACAATACATGTAAGAGCTGTTTCTCCAGTCACAATTGCACAGAGCCAACAGCCAAGGGTTTCCAAAGTTTTAGAAGTTTATTATGGCCCAGCACTTAAGTCTTCCAGACAACTGTGGTAGTCTGAGGAGGAAAAAACCTTTGGGATGTAAGAAACAACTTTGGTTGTTTAACTCTTATAAACAACCATACAGTCTCTAAACGGAGGCATGACTGGAAACAGAACACAGACATTTCCAGTTTTCATTCTTTGTTAGGTTCTTGGGGTTGTCAAGAGTAATCAGACATGTAGGCTGAAAAATGAGATGTGCAGAAAACCCTTAGTTCTTCATTAGCAGAAAAATACTAAATTAGTAGGAAAATGCTCTTCACCCAAAGGTGTATTTTGGGCTTTTATTTATTGTCTCTTTTCATTAATCTTAATTACTACACCTGGAGCCAAGAACTTCTCTTAATGCTTGTTATATTGAAGTGCTTGAAATTAGATTAGCAGGAATTCCATTTAAAAAAAGAAAGAAAGAAAATTAATTCTCCATCCCAAACTAACAACTCATTAAAACATGGACCTTATTTATATTTGGTTTTGCCCTTATAGTAAGGCTTTAGCTTGGGTTTGGGATAATGCAATGAAACCAGTCCTGGTTTAACACAAAAGGTGTTCTGGGGTGGTACAGGAGGATGACTCCAAATGACCCATAACACATTTGTTAGAGATGCTATTTTTTCCTATAAGGGCAAAGACTGAAGACATTCAATCAGACTTCACATCAGTCTGGTTAAAAAGCTTCAGGATGAAAATGAGTCACAAGAAATTTAATCATGTCTTATAAATGCTTTCCTCTTCAAATAAAGTTTTTTCTTAATTCTAATATATAACTCATCTTTCCTCTTCTGCTTTATCTGTGGTTCTAGTCAGTTTTTCCTTCAGAAAAAGAGTGGGAAATCAACATAGTTTGGGGAAAAACGAAGAGTATACAAACTCAGTATACAAAATACATTTACAAGAATAACTTTTATAAGAAAGTTAAAAAAAGGTAATCACGTAAGCCTTCATCTGAAAGAAATGTAAACAAGCATTAAGTATTTTGCCTCTGTTAATCCAAAAATAAACATTTGCAAACAGGAAGTTTTGGCTGCCCTATTTTGCCATTCAGCTTCAGTTTCAGAATTTTAAAATCTGAAGTGTAAAATGTTGATAAATTTAAAAAACGGGGACTTTAATCTATTTCACACAAAAAATACAATTAAGTTCATATTATCACAATCTGTTCTCATCACATAGCTATAATAACTAGCATAGGATTTTTCATGTACAAGATAAAAGTAAAAGCTGCTCTTAGAGGGAAAAAGAGAATGGTTAAAGTCTATTAAGTGACATAACTAGTGCACCTAATTACACAGGAACTCCATCGTTTGTGATGAATAGTACACAGACAGAAGAATGCTTTTATCATGCAGAATTTTGATCAGACAAGAACCCTTGGGACACAGACAAAGGGAAAAGATTATCAAGCTATTACAACTAGCATGCTGATTACAATAAAATGATATTGTACCTGAAGTCCCAAAAGAGAAAAAGAAAATAGCTGTGCACAATATTGTGCCTATAATGTACAATGCCAAAGAAACCCACTAATTCTTTGACTGTGAATGATTGGACAAACAAAGCCAAAGAAAGTAAGTCTGCTCTTCTCATCTGTACATTTAAGTTTAGGGAAATGATGATACTGTTACCTATTTTGAAACAATCTGCCATCAAAAGGGGCAACTTCACCCTCCCCAATCCTTCTAGCCAAGGATCTCCTACTTATGGTAGCAAGAGCAGTTGTAGATTGTTAGGTCAGTTTAAAACTGAATCCTCAAAAGGGACATCTTAAATGTTTTCCCTTTGGGCAAATTCAGTAACTTGACAAACTGTGTCTAAATCACCTAGGTAGCATCAGAATCAGTGCAGCTAAAAATACCCAAAATACCCAACAAATGTGTCTGAACTGAAACAGATAGCTGCAAAAAATACTGCTTTGCTGTAAAATGTATGAGAAATGCAGCTTTAAAATAGATGACATTGCATAATCATCTAACAGCCTGTAGAAATTCACACAACTGTGAGAGCACTGATCACCTCCCTGAATCATTCAATAAGAAATTGAAGCTGATTCAAGGGAGAGTGTTCTCACATATACTACCAGTATTGGAACAAGGGCATGAAGGAAGTGTAAGGTATTTATGAGTTCCATGTTGTGATACAGAGTAGAAGCTCTCATTTTGAAGGATACATACATACTCCTTTCTTTCAGTGTTCACCACAGCTGACCATCTCTTCTCTTGCTTTCCGATTACCTGGCTCAAACATCGCAGCATGAGTGTAGTCAAACCTAGTAACAGCATGGCACTGTCAGTGAGTGAAATACCTTCTCAGAGGTTATCTTTCTCAAATAGTGCCTCCTGTATTCCCAACTACACCTAAGAGTAATGGGTCTACTCAGACTCTAAGGCAAGCATCTTTCATGCAAGTTCTTCCTGGGTTATTAAGACTCTACTTACTGTACTGCTTCAGTGAAAAGGGGAACCTCCCCATAGAGGTCTATGAATTGGACAAGGTTATGGCAAGTGCCCTGACGACATGACCAAGAGCAGCCAGGTGTTCCATGGCCGCCAGAGAGATCAGCCAAGACAAAGTCATGCAACAAACAACGGACACTCTGTGAGGCATCTGGGAAATCACTCTGTTTATGTTCATATAGAGGGACAGAAGGAAGATGAGAATGGAGAACACTGGAGAAGAGGTGGGCTCCTGAGAGTCAAACTCTCTGAATTAAAAAAAAACCCAAGAAGATATCCAGGGTCACAAAGCCAAGCAGAGTGCCATCATCCAAGGAAAGAAGATCACTTTGCTGCTTGCAGTTTTACAGCATTATATTTAAGAAGACAAGTGTAGACACAGACATTGAACCAGTCATGTTTTATTCTGAAAAGAGTTTAAGCCAGCAAATTGAATCTAGACAGAGCCCATGTTTTTCAACTCACCTACTCCCGTGCCCAAACTCAGTCACACAGCAAGAGTTATAATGCTGAACGGCAGTTCTGAGATAGTTTGAAGAAATATCTCTGCTGCCTGTCCTCTCAGAGAATTCATCACCTCTCCGTTTTTTCTGTGGAAGTAATATCTTTGGTCTGGGTGAAATGCAGCTTCTGCTGACCTACACTGTCATGAACTGTGTATAATATCACTTTGCAGGTATAATAGGTTACCTAGGCCTGAGAAAAGACTGAAGGGAGTTGTGTCAGAGGGATAATGAACTGGAACGGGTCCCAGTGAACATGTGGAGGAATTGCTGTTGATCCCAGGGCACACAGAAGAGGAACGCAGAGAACCAGTTTAAGGGGGCCACCTCTGACTGCCTAAGTTAGGATAGATGAATCCCATATAGAAATCATTGGGAAACCCTATGGGTTAGTTATTATATGTCAAGACTCATGAATTGAACTGTGGTTGTGTGCCTGAAGTGATAATCCCTCTGATACCTGTTTCCTGGGAATCATCAGGAGGAAATCACACACTGCAAGGCTCTGTGATGGTCTTAGCTGTTGGAATTAGCCCAAACTGTCTTGCCTGCACTGAATTTAGGTTTTGGTCAAGGAGGCAACTAGTACACCAGCATCTGTGCTTCACAAGGCCTCTAAAACAGGCAGAAATAAGCATGATGTAATGTCTATTCCTGCAGCATAAGCTGTATTCAAGTGGAAGAAATAAACTATTTTTGCTTCTGTCATCTCCTTTGTCCAGCAAACTCCCAAACAGCTTTTGACAGATGGGAGACAAGCAGAACATTGAAATCTGAAATGCTGTGGATGCTTAAAGGAAGTGACAGGGATTATTTGCCTGCTCCTCCTCATCCTTTCCCTCATCGGTCCCACAAGCCACACCTGTTACCATCGTGTTAATCAGTGCATAGGGAAGAGCTGGTTCTGTCCTTTCTCCTCCTGGTCATGTTGCATCCTGGTAGATATCTGAGACAGCCTCAGATCTTGCTTCACCTGCTTTAGGACCCCAGAATTATTCAGGCTCTGAGATGTCCTCAGTATCCCAGAGGCACTTCTCTCTCCTCAGCCCAGACAAAAACAGCTAGTCACCTAGAACCATAAAAAGTGGAATTTAAAGGTTTTAATAGAAGCAATAAAAAATGATGGTATTTATCTGACAAAGAAGCAACCAGGTAAGCAAATACAGCTGAGTTATGACAGACTACATTAGCTTAAAATTAAAACAGTGTAAGCATCAAATTCCAGTCATTATATGAGAGAAAGTTTATTCGAATCATAAAAGTTTGTCTAGACATTGTCAGATGTCGGACTATGGAGATACAAATCTGGTTTTTAGTACTATCACAGAAGATACTAATACTGAATCAGACTTCTGTATTAAACAACAAAAACCATGTTAAAAGCCAAAAGCTTATTTTTGCATTAAAAACCTACTTCCCATCTCTATGAGGTTCTACATTACAGACTCTAGAAAGGTTTCAAAACATCTCTTATACATGGAAAATGAGGTCATTACAGCTCCATACTGAATACACACAGGCATCATCTGCACTGCATAACACTGGCATGTTTCAGGATGCCACCATTTTCTCTTAAAAGAGCATATGGAGTGTTCCCTTTACTTCTTTCTGTATATCTTCATGCCAAAAAGCTTTCTTTCCCTTCCTCATTACAGCAGATTCAGGTTGTTGTTATCTTTATAGTTTAAAATAAGACAGCAACAGTAATACTATTAATATTGATCATTATAATTGTCAATATTGATGATAAGCTGTGTGGGAAAATGGAAAGAAATAACTTTTAAAAGTTAGTGCATTTTACAGAAAGTTACATAGCACAAAAAAATCTGTCCTAAATGCAAACACAGGGAAGACTTTTTATCTACCATGGCATTAACAGTATCTTTCCATACCATGGCTTGCAACTTTCAAATCTCAGACACTTCAACCAGACATTTCTTGACGTCTAAATACTTGTAAAGCACTGGTTAGTATGAGATATACAATTAGTGGGCAGTGTGTTACAATCAAGGCATTAAAGTGCATAATTTCCTACTGGTGTTGATATTCAAATTGTTTTGGATTTCAAATGCATTTCAATTACCTACTGAAAAGATTTGATTTCTGTTTAAAGTATTTTTATATATTCAATGATAGACACTTTCCATTTCTAGGAGAAGGTTCCGCTGAAGTCTGGGGTGTTTAATCGGGTTTTATTACTCTTAGCTCCTAAGTCATTAAGTGTCTTATCAATACATTTGGCAAGATTTATGATGAAAGAACTTCATTTACTACACTAGAGTTAACACATTCCTCTGTATTTCAGACAAGAGATGCAAGTGTTAACGGACCATCTATACCCATTTCACACTCCTTTGAATGAAGAATAGGAAATCTTATATATCATAGTTGATTTAAGGTTTGCAAGGAAACACTTCGGATATTGGAAAGTCAATAAAGCAAAATAAGACTTTTTTAAGGTGTGATCTGTCATACTGAAGATTTAGAAAACAGCTATATTGATCCTTCTTTCATCAGCCTTCTGTGCTTGAGAGGGTTTTAGCCTGAACTTTCCTCAAGAGTCCTGAGTGAAAATGTGTATTGAGGACCTATCTTTTTCTTAAAGCATTCATTTTCATTTGGTTTTGGCAGGACTGTGAACTTTTCTCTTTTTTTTTTTTTTTTTTTTTGCTCTTGCTTACTAGAGAGATTCACTATTATGTCCAGACTTTGGGAAAACAGGAGATGTGAGTGACAAGAGAGAGGAGGGCCAAGAGAAGAGCTCAGAGAAGAAGCAGCACTCTTGAGATATCATACAAGTGTGGACAAAACACATAGATGCACATCATACATCTACCTCCCTTCTCATCACAAAACTCAGCATTGCTACAGTAAAAATCAACCTCTGGCCAGGCATTCCTGCACTTTCTGAACCTTACTCTCCTCTCTGCTTCTTCCATGCCTGTAACAGATCCACAAGTGTCCCATGACAGTGCTGTGAAACAGTCCCATCTAATCCCCACAGTCTCTCTCAGATGGGATCCTGAGCATCAGGCAGGTGCATACATGGCATCACCAAGTGTCTGATGCACAAATGGTACATTATTGCACTGTAGGCATCTTATTTTGAAGCAATTAGTTTCAAAACATCGGTGATTAGCAGGAAGACACCCATGCAAGTGCAAACTGTATTCTTCTGACAGACCAATGCAAAATTGCTTCCAGCCACCCAGGTAAACATGGAGACAAGGGAAAGCCAAAGAAGGGCCAGATCAGCAGCCAGGGCAAACAATCCCCTGAGCAGGGTAGTGCCAAGGGGCAGTGTGGGTCTGGGGGAGGTTGTAACAGGGAGAGGAAGAACAGAAATAGTGACTCTTAGGGAGACAGTAATAAATCCAGTGAGAAACTGCCGAATTCTTATATGGGAGCTACCTTTAACAGGCTTCCAGGACCTCTCTGGCAACTCTGTACTGAGCTGTTTGATGGCATCCGCTATGGACTAATCCTATCTGAAAATCTGTTTGAAAAAACCCCAGATTTCTTCTTTTTTTTTCCAGTCCGTTAGACTTCCTATTCAAATATCCATTCTTCTTTTGGTCAATGGCTACATTTTGTAAGCAAAATTTGTATAATCTGGACCTATAATTCCAGAATCTTCAAACAAAGGAGCTATAATCATAACTTTTAACATAGAAATGCTGACTGCAAAAGGCCTGTAGATTGTGAGGGTTATACTAAGCAGTCTTATCTGTATAATTTAACCACTCACAGCTAAGTGACGGACCATACACAACAGGGCTGAGTCTTTACATTCTTTTGCAATAACCAATGATTGGCCCAAACATTTTTGTTTAAAAAAATCCATAGCATATTACAGTTGAACTGAAATTTAAGTGTAGGACTTTATATGTTTTGCTACTTGCCTTTACAGTTTGTGAAGCACAGAAATTATTTAATTGCCCATAGAACCAACATAAAATATTTCTCTACAGTTCTTATCCTACTACTGCAGTCATTACACTATTCTCTAGGTCGAGATTAAATTGTTGTCATGGTTATTGCAACCTTAGTTTTCAAGTTTCTTTAAAACAGTGGCTATTCTTTTGGTAACAGAAATGGGTTCATTCACCGCAGTAGCTTATTCCTTGTACATATGGTGGTATCAGTTCTGTTCACATCCAAAACTTCCCCATGAACCTGTAATAAGAATGACCATCCTTGGTCAACCACTGTTAACTTCATCCACTGGTCACCTCACTCCTAACAGCTGCTGCCCCTACTATCTTCACCACCTGAGTGTGCCAACCCTGGTGAAAGGTATTTGTGCTGGAGATTTGGCTAGAGCCTCCTACAGAGACCCTCTGCCAGGCAGACCTGCAGGACAGACTGCTCAATACAGCAAAATGAAAGTGCATAACATCTCAGTGTCCACAAACTAAGTCCATAGGCAGCTGTAGCTCTGCAGAGAGAAATGTTAGGCCAGGAAAATACTGGAGCAGGAGCCTGCTGGCTGATGTGGACAACTGAAATGCTACTAGATATGCACTTCACAGTACTGTCAAGTGAAGGTTCTAGGGAACAGCAGAAAGCAAACAGCACAAAGGGCCACGTCGAACCATTTGCCTTACTCCAAAAATCAGAGATGGTTCCCAAAGCATGATTAAACAAATGTTATAGTTTCCATCACCAAAAATCAATTCATCCAGCATTAAATTGTGAAGGTACTAAATATAAATATTAAGGGAAGGAGAGTAAAGTCATTTAACATGTGATGTTTCAGTTCACACAGAACTGAAATTTAAATTGTTTTGAACTTTATGTATTGAATCTTATGCTGTGCCTCAGTAGAATCCTCCACTAAAGTAATTTCTACAGAGATGAAACCCAGTGCTACCGGGATTTTGGCTTTACTGTATATAATTGCAGGCAGATTGACAATTTGGTGCAAAGCTAATTTATAGACATAGTTTGAGTGCTTCTATTGTGATTGAAATATATTGTCAACATGTTTTGCAAGCTGATTGAGAAACCTTTCATTACCAGACTAATTGCTGCAAGCAGCAAGTTAAACAAAGTAGGGAAATCTATATTAGTGTATTCTTGGCCTACAGTCAAGGCATAGGAATACCTCTTTTGCTTCTTTTACAGGGAATGGACGTTTCATAAGTACAGCCAAAACTGTAAAATACTTTGAAGGAATTGTGATCCTCTATTTTTAAGCCATTAACTTCCAAAACACGTTGCTTTAACTGTGCTCTTTCCTGAATTATTCTGAAAGGATGCAATTCATCTGTAAAAGCGAAGTTTGAGCAAGCCTTTTAAGAAGACATTTGAAGGCAACAAAAAATAATTTTTGTATAGTGGCCAAACCATAGCCTATACATCCTGACCAGAAACTGACTTTAGTTGCAGTAAACCCTATTTTAAGTAGAAGGCCATTAACATTATTAAATCAGTAGGCTATTAGGAGAAACAGTAGCAGCACAGGAACTGTAGTGACATTATTCATTAGTTGGTCCCAAAATCAAAACACAGCAATGATGTCTCTATTCCCTGGTCTCCCATATTGTTTAATGGTTTACCATTGAGGTCCAATAATTGACTTTCAAGTAGGAGCAATTCCCCTGCAAAGCTTTGAGACAAACAATGGCATTTGCCCCAGCAACGTGCTTAGAAGAGTAGGATAGGTCCTTGGAAAATCTACCTCAAGCTCTCTCCCTGATTTGCCAGCTCTACTTCTTTCAGCTTGGGAAGATAACTCCTCAAGAAATGCCATCTAAAATCAGACTACTCACCTTGCTCGGGAGTCCAAGTCTGCAGCCAGGTCTCAGCAGAATTCAAGTGAAATGCTTGGTAGGCTCACTTCTCTGAGGAGCAGGGTCCTGGCTCAGCTCCAAAGCTCCCCAGCTCACCGTGACAGTCAGACTGCTGTCCTCTCATCTCGTGTCTCTATGCCAGTCATCTACTAGTAGCTAAGAGTGCTTTATTCACTTCCCCATGATCTAGAGATCTCAGACCAGACCTTGGACAGTTTATATTATAAAAGAGCTTTCTGGACTGTAGATAATATCTAAATCACAGTCTGGAATCCAGTCAGAGCATCTTTGACCTGCCACAGGGCAAGTACTGAACACCTCTAACATCTCTAAACAGCCAACTACATCTTGTATGGACATTCCACCTAAATTTTGGTGTGCATGCATGAATACTTCCACACTACTGAGTAAAATAGCATCAGGCTGTGCTTTGCAGAACAAAACCCCAGTTACCACCCCACCCAGGACACATCAGATGTATCAGCAAGAACAGCCAGAAACACCCTCATGGCTGTGGAGAGGAGCATGGTGGGTCCAAGAGGACAACATCATGGGTAGGGAAGAAAGGAAATGCTGGTGTCTGGATGCCAGAAGTGGGGGACATTGCTCCAGTTAGGGTGTCTTTTGTCACCCCAGAAAGCAGCAGCACATATCCACAGTCACAAAGCCATATGAGTTACCGAAATCAACTAACCACCACCACCTCCATGTAGACAGACACTTTTCAGTCCAGTCCAGCCCACAAAGGGGCCTCACTGGCAGCTTAGTTCATGGTCCCCATGGTCACTGCAGCTGGATGGATCAGGGGCAGCCAGGGGCAGCTTGCCTGCAGCAACCTCACACATGGCCTCAAAGGACACCTCCTTTTCCTTCAACCTCTTTCTACTTCCCTGCCTCTTCATAAGCCCCTTATATTCTCTCTGCTTCTGCCAGCAGCCCCCACCCATCCTCCTGGCCTTCTGCCCCTGCCTCGTCTCTGTCCCATGCCTCTCCCCTAGGCACGGCTAAGGTGTCCACAGACAGATTGCTTTGGAAGTGAGCCCATGGCTCCATCTCTTTGCCTGAGCAGCAAATGTATTTGTTTGTTCCTCAGCAAAGCAGATATGTACCAGTGACTAACGTGCATTTGGCAGCCGTCGGATTAAGGAGGCTGGGAAGGGCCAGCAGGTTTGGAAGTGTTGCTATGGGCAGGCAGCAAGGCACAGTGATGAGGAGACTTCTGTGAGGCAGAGGTAAGTGGTGGGAAAGGGAGGCTGGAGCTAGCTGTGGTGACAGGGGGGATCTGTGCCACCCGAGTGGTGATGGCACAAGGCCGGCTGCTCACATGGAGAAGCTTGGCCGTCCGGGGGCAGTGAGGGGCATGGCAAGTATGAAGATCTGCAGGGCAGCCACCTGACTGGGGGACAACACATGTGGTAGCATGTCCTAGCCCACTGCTCTGGGCAGCTCAGGGCTTCACAAGCAAAGTGGGAGATATCAGGCGTTCAAGGGCAGTCAGGGATGTTCCTTAGCCAGGGAATAGCAAATAGCTGCAAGGGCACTAGAAGGAGAATGATGCCCTTTAAAGTCATCAGTAAAGACTAAAGTAACTTCATTACTGTTACTAACAAAGTATCGACTCTTCTCTTGGCAGTCATAGGAAGTGCTGCAGCCTTTTATACCAACATACCTCACACGCACACTCAAAATATGAGGAGCTCACTGTGTGCCATGCTGTGAAAATATTGCTCTGAGGGGAGCCAAGCAGCAGTCCTGTTACTTATGTGCCTTGCAGACTAACCAGATGGAGCGGCAGAGGAAAGGCAGCAGTGTGAGGGCAGTCCCTTGAGCAAGGAATTTCCTAAGGGACTCTGGAGTACAACTGACACCATTTTCTTCCAAGTTGTGCAATAGCTCTATTATCTTTCCTACACAGTAAGAATATCTGATCCTATGACACTGCTCATCTTCAAACTGGTTTTAGTCCCTTAGGATGTATTCTAGACAGTACAGAGCTGCCGGTGTCTCTTTGAGAAGGCAATACCATAAAGATTAGAGCAGATGTAGAATCCTAGAGGATTTTCTCCCATATATTGTCCATAATACAGAAATAAAAGCTGACTGAGATTATACATCTGAGCTTCTTATGTGTCTCTTGTTGATAAGAGCCTCTATTAAATGGGGAAATGGCAAAAATAAAATTCCCCTTGTTAATTAAGTCTGCTTAAATTTTCCACCATTAACTTAGTGTTCTTAGAGTGTCCTCAGAAGAGAAACATGGGAGAGATTTTGGCAGTTAAATTACCTTCAGAAGGGTTGATTTAGTAATCAGCTTCTCTTTGAGGACTAGTCGTAAATCTGTTTGATGTTTGTTAATGTTTAAATTGCTAATAAACATTAAAAAAAAAAAGACACAGAGATCTGACACTGAAAGAGGCATGCTTTGTGAATTTTAGTATACATAGTAGACATGCACCTCATTTATTAGTCAAATAAACATGAGTGGCATTTGGTCTAGGAAAGCAGTATACCCCAGAGGTTATTCAGTCTTGCCTGCAGACATTTGACGTGAAACAGCAACCTCCAGTAGGTAAAACCAGCCATACAGTCTCAGCAGCATTTGTAAACATAGACCTCACTCCCAGGGTGCCTGCAGCTCCTCGGAGGCCTCTGAGGCCTCCATCACAGCAAGTCTTCCATGGGGTCAAGGTGATGAGGCTCCAGAGGGTATGGCTGACCTCCTGTCCACTGGCACAGGCCCTGGAAGGGGCATTGCTGCTGTAGGATAGCAGCAACACTTCCCAGCAGAGCACTTCAGAGCCTTTACATCCATAAGTACTAGCTCCTTTGTTGTTCGTCCTGGTGTGTACTGCTATCTGGGGCCAAAACTGACGTATTGAAATGCACTTATGGGTGTTTTGACAAGCAAAATTTTCCCATCTGATACTGGGGAACAAGCCAGACCACCAGTTGCAAAATGAGTTTTGTAAAAACAAAACATAAAATGACACTTATTTGCCCAATCTCAGAGAAAATCTCTGCTCATACCTCAACACTACCAATGAGTTTTAACAAAAATCTTGCAGCTAAGACATACAAACTGGCATTTTTAAGACTTCAATGTATCTTGCTCCTGTGTCCTTGTTCTTGCAATTTCTGAGAAACTGTTGCTTCTCCCAAAGAAGAGAAGAAAAAAATCCTAACTTCTAACCAGCAAGACAGTTCTTTACCAGCTGAATTATCTCCCAGTTTCTATTTCCATCTGCACAAACACTAGGCATTCCCAGCTGATCTTGGCTGTTACTTTCTCTACAAACACATTCCAATTTGCTTTCTGTCTCTCTGTGTCTAGTAAAGTGGAAATGGAAATTCTCTCCTGAACGCCCTCGCTTTCTCCAGCTCTAGCTGGAGCTTTCTATATGGCTTATTTCAATGTCACATTGTCTCAGTAATAATAAAGTCTGGGATTTTGCTAAGTTTCACAAGTCACTTCAGAAACTCCAAAGTCAGCTCACAAAGAATGAGTTTTGTGTTAATCAAGATATCCAAAGGAAAGAGCACAGAATGGCGTGCATTTCTCTCCCAGCTGAGACGTGCACATGACTCAAGTAGATGGACACATAATGATAACATTTTACTACTTTTTACTGCTCCTTATAATTCATGTCTTTGTTTCCCCATTACATTAATAGACATGTCCTTTTGGAAAGATTTGTCTTTATCTTGTGCTGCTGGGTTAATAATTCAGGTGACTTGAGTTATGTCCCTAAGCAAGAATTTTGAAAAGTGAATCTAATATGAATATCCAGACAGGTTCCCTCAAGTTAACCCATGCTGGCACTGCAAGAAAAATAGTAAAGAGGGGTGAAACACAGTAAGGAAGAGTGAAGCATTCCTTTCCACTCAATAAATGAGGACCAAATAGCAGTATCAGTATTTGTAATTGACCAAAGAGCCGGTGCAGTGAGTCAGCCAACATATATTTATTCTATAAATTAAAGGGCCCCTTATTTATTCTATAAATTAAAGGGCCACTGACAAAAAGAAGGAGGATTTTAAAATTAAAACAGTGATAAATAGTAGCAAAGATAAATAGGGCAGTATCTTATTATAATAAAACGATTTTCAGACCAGTAATGGATAAAACCCAAGGATGACACATGAACAACTCTTACATTGATTCTGGGTCCTGTCAGTAGGAGAGGGGTAAAATTTTCATTGTTTTCATCTGCCCTTTCTTGTAAAAGGTGAGCAATTAGCTACTGATAGCAGGTAAGTTTGTATCAAAGGTAACCCTGAAAGGAACATTAACAATAACCTCGATATGCACCCACAAGCAAGGCCAACTCTCTTAACATTTTTGGGTGGTCATAGTAAATGTTGGAAACAGGAAGGAAAGAGGAAGAGAATTTGAATGAAGCCACAAAGGTGTACTTCAACATAAGAGCTGTGTTTGCTGGCTACATGACTCACTTACCTGGATCAATATCCCCTGTTCCTCTAGCACCTTAGAAAATAAATCAACCACAACCTTAAGAGACTGAGAGGATTTAATTAATCATTGCTATATCTAGCATTATTCAGCTGGAAATTAATTCACATAGTAACTTCTTAGTGTACTTAAGGTATTTACAGATGTCTAAAAGTGGATAGGAGAAAACAGTAAAGACTCAAAAGATAATAAGAAGTAAGGCAATAATGTAAAGTGTTATTACTAAAGCTTTCATCTTGGTGAATGAAACAGGAATAAGGTTCCTTCAGTTTTGCACCTCAGCATCAAAATATATAAATTCCTAAATTTCGTGAGAAAATACTGGAAATCGAGTAAAATGGATTTTCCCATGAAATTATGACAATGTAAAGGAAGCAAATAGGAGAAAAGAAAAGGGGAGAGGAGGGGAGGAGAGAGGAAGGAAGGAGAGGGAAGGAAGGGGAGGGAAGGGGAGGGGAGAGAAATAAACCCAGACGGACAGGGAAAACCAAAAAAAAACGGGAATTCTTATAGGAATGTGAACCCATAAGGATGAGGGAGAGCTGGTAACCAGCACAGATGAGGCAGAAAAAGTCTTTGGAAAATTTTGTAAAAATTGTAGAGTAATACTCAAGCTAATAAATAGAATAGCAATAAAATAACTACCTCAAAGACCTACCTTTTCTTTATTTAAAAAAGCAGAGTATAGATAAATCCTGGATTATTTATATTGCGGAAAAGAAAAACAAGGCCTTTATAACATTTTTAATGTGTACATTCATTTGTTTATTTAATAAAATCAAACAGCAAGGGGTAGCTCAAATCCTCTTTAACAGCATATGAATGATTCAGATGCCTAAAGAGGGGGGAAACTAGACCAACTGCTTTCCACAAAAGCCAATTTTATTGATAAATGTTTACACAGAGATTCTTGCCAATATGTTGGGCAAATAAAGAGAAGTGAGTATATCAGGGTTATGTACAGCCAGATAAACCAGGATTTGTAGTTTGCTGACTTCTGTGGAGTACAGTAAGAAGACCTTTGAGCAGTACATAATTTTCAAGAAAAAAAAAAAGGCACTTCTGGGTTATTTTAGGCTCTGTCTACATGTCTACATAGCCTTTTCTTATGAACTGAGAAGAGGATGATAAGCTGTCATTGTTTTTTTGATCCCAGACATTCAAAAGCATATTGGTACATATATATGCATGGTAAACACAAATTCATTCTTGCCTAAAGCAGAAAAAAAGTCTTTTGACCAAGCAGAATTGGCAGGGAAGTATGTGGACTGCAGAAAACGATAGTGCTGAGGATTTTAATTTCTGCCTTACTTAAGCATTGCAGAATTTATCTTTTGAAGAGCGAAATAGTCCTAAATACATTTAACTTAATAAGATGTACCTGGCCAATCTCTCTGTCACCCTTTGGGGTATGTGTCTGAACCGTGAAAACTCTTACCTTAGTAATATCCTAGATCTTACCACCTGAGGAATAAAGGTTGGATCAGACCTAAGATCACAGTTTTAGGCAAATAGTTGCTTATTTCTGTGCAACATCCCTGTTCTTGAAAGCAATCACATCTGTGTTAGTTCTGATTCAGTTCCTATTTTGCTGTAGATCTCATAGTCATTCATACCGTCCTCAGTGGTAAGTCACTCAAGTCTGCCTGTAAACCAGGCAGGACCCAAAACTGAAACTTGGTGTTTGAGTATAAATCACATCATATTTCATTCCTGCCACCCAAGATTGTCTTCCAGCAACATTCCAGGAAGTCCTCTATCCCACTAGATTCCTTACTATTAGCCAGCATACGGTTAGATTCACAGGATTTTTCAGGAGGGAAACAAGAATTGTAACCGGTAACCAGTTCAATTTTGAAATCTACATGACTTACCAATCAAAATATTTACACCACAGAACACCAGTAAACCATTCTTTTTTAAGTCATGTTGGGTAGTAATCCAAAGAATGTGAAGCCTTTCTATGTCTCTAGATAATTAATGTGGCTGATATTTTGAGATCGAATAATACAATGTTTTGGAAAACAGTTATTCCAACAACAAATAAGGATGTTCGCCCTTAACTTTCCCATGAATGAGAAAGAGGCACAGCTACTGTTCATCTTCTTTACTACTCCTGAATTATACTCTATGCCCCTACCAGCTAAACAACACAAGTATGATCTATTGACCTACTGAAATGTTAGAGAAAATTAAGAGTTTATTATGCTTATTAATATCTTCTTCTGAAAAGCGGTGGTTAAAAGCACATGAGTTGATTTACTGATCTGATCTTCCCCTGTGAATATTCCAGCCATTACAATTTTAGTCAGAGCTAGCAAGTACTTTTGGCAAATTCAGTGTATCCACAAACTGCTTATTAAATTCTGATAAAATGGCATATGACATTTGACATTACCAAAATGTGTTGCTTTCCTCTAAACAGTTGTGCAAGCCAGGTTCTTTGGGAGCAGAGCTCTGCTACCTCATCTATCATTCAAATATCTCTCTGCATGAGCCTAGAGACTCTCTGCTCTGTATGCAGTGCACAGAAGTCTCCATCAGGGCAAAGGGTAGGGCATGTCTACTCAGTTAGAACAGAGAAAGATGATCTGGAATGATAGGATCACCACAATGAGATGCCAGAGCTGTGTCCATGCTTAGTGCTTGGTGGTGGAAGCAGGACCTTGGTGCTCACGGGAGGGAGACAGCCAAGAAGCATGACTTAAACACAGCACTGCAGGAGCGGGGACTCACCATCTCAGACCCCCTTTCATGTTGTGCATGCAGGGTACACTGCTGGTGATTCACCAAAGTCCATGCTGGAAATTGGGTAAGAAACACAAAACTGAAGCAGATAAGTGCTGGAAAAACTTAACTCACTAGCCTGTATTTCCTGTTTCAAAGGAGAATCCCAAATTTAAGGTGTCACAACCTTTTTAACAAGAAAGTTGGTAGGTAGTGTAGGACCCTATAAAGAAGGCGATATTGTCTTTCTGGGGCTAGGCTGTCCAAAACTGCTCTGTGGAGCTTGAATTCAGTGGGAGAACTCAGAAAATGCAGGACTAAGATGACCAATGCTGAGCATTTACAGGAATTTCACTAAGTTTTTTAAAGTAAAGATTTATAGCTATGAATTCATTCACAGTCAAGGGTATTTAGAAAAATTTAGGTTGAGACTTTTTCTGGAGCTGTCACAGACTGACCCAAGCTTTCTCGGCTGAGGTTTGGCTCCCACCTGCACAAAGATGCTCTGGCTGCTTCACCATTTCACCAAAAGTTTCTGTATGTTTCAATCATACTTTCAAGCTGAAGTTTAATGCCAACTTGAAATGAAAACACCAACCTGACAAACAACTGATCAGGTCACTGTACTAAGTGGTGACGCCAGTTAAGGTTTCTCACAGGTACTTCTCAAAAATTCTGGAGCCTGCTGTCTGTTACACACATAAGCACAGAAATTTCACGACTGTGTCTGGAGAACATTCAGTTCTTTTATGAGATTCTGGTCTTCAATTTAGTTTATCCAACTCCATCTATCCTTTTTTAGTTGCTGTATTCTGAGGCATTACAAAGGCCTGAGAAGATGGGACTAGCAAAGGCAGTATCATCTTTAGCAATAGAATAGCGGATAAAAGTTTCTGTAATTTTATCTTTTTTTTCCCAGTGAGCAAATGTGTCTGATGCTTTGCTTTTTGGTGAAGATTTCTTCTATCTTTCATTTTAGAAATGTTCCCTTACTTAATTTTTAATCATATTCAGACTCCATGAAACACAGCTCTGAAAGCTTCAGTTAAAATAGTTGGGCTCATCGAAGCATTTTCTTTGATCATGACCAGTGGCAATAATGAAATTATAGAAAATTCTTTATAAATTCACACTACTTGGAAAACCATAATTCCTTCATTACTAATGCAGAGCAGCAGATCCCCCTGTTTCCCTTACCGGCCCAATAATGTTAATCCTAAGGTAGAAGGTGTCAAGCATTTATTTTTTTACTATTCTTTTCCATTGCATTAAGAGTTGGTAATAAAAAAATAAATGGCACTTCCATAATCTTGCTTCATATTCCAAGAAAGAAACCTAGAAAATTCCTCAGCCTATGCTATATACAAATAAATAACATGCACAAGATACATGAGAAATACCAGAAACAAGCCAGAGCTGCTTTATCTCAGAACATTTTTATTAACGTAACGTACAAACATTGCTGTTTCCCATCATGATCTCACATCATTCCAATATAATACAGCAACACATAAAAATGACTATCAGAAAGAAACATTGGGGCGAATAAAACCTTTTTGGGATGGCATCCTACCTACTCCACCAATCTCCTTTCTCCAGGTTTGGTGTGATATGTGCGGCATGTGAGCAGATGAATCTCTTTTTTCAGTGCTATTCTGGGAGGGGTGGCAGGTGGTGATAAATCTGCACAGGGCCAGAGCAGGAGGCCCAGCATAACTGGTTGTGGGAGTCACCGGGACCTGCTGGTCCAGCTTCCTCCTCCAGAAAGTGCTGGAGGAGCATCTCTGCACCTACAACTCCCACTGTTTGGAGTGGGTCAACAAGGAGAGGGAAGACATCACCCATTTTTCTCATGATTTCCCCCAGAAATGTGTGCAGACAGATGGGATGACTAGCACCATCTGGGGTGCCACCCCAAGAACACATCCCTGCTGTCTACTGGAGAGAGCATCTCTTGGAATAAAACCTAGTGAGTCTGAAAAGACTCCCATAGCTAAGTATGTTCAAAGTTTGAGCAAAGTCTTCCATTACGTGTGAGCAGCAGGACCAACAGATACTGACATCACCACTGCAATAGCTCAAAGTGAAGTAATTGCGTGGTCCAACTATTGTTGAGGCTTAGGAGAAAGATTTTCCCGGATGCATTTAATTAATTTAATTCTCCATCTGTGATCATACCCAGAATTAGTTGACCCAAAATCTAAAGGATTTAGTTTTTCCCCAAGAGAATTAGATAGTCATCACTCATACAAATGTTACATTCAAGAACTAGCCCAATCCAGTTGGTCTGTCTGACTGTCTGCACACTGGAATTCACTACTGTTTATTTTAGTTTTAATATCCACAAGTAAAAAAAAATTAATTTAATCCATTGGGGAGGAAATGAAGTAATCATTACATATTACATTTCCACCACTAGGAATACGTTAATAAAAGAGACCACTTTACCATCTTTCACTTTTGTCCTTGATAAGGCCTCCTGACCTGTTTAAAACATTAAAAATAAATAAATAAAAAAATTTATAGGTTCAGTAGAGAATTTTGTATAGAATGTTCTAAAGTGTCAGGAATTATTTAGGATTCGTTTCTCAAGAGAAACTACAGTAATTTCAGCAGTGTAGCTGTTTTACGCCAGTATTTTGCTGAAAACATAATCTATCCATGTAATGAATGGAACCATATACGTATGGAGAATAGAATTTGGTCTCAAAAGTGGTCTTGAGCTATGAACAAACTGTTTCAGTTGCAATTACCCAACAGTTTTGAAACAGAGAAAGAGAAGATGATGAAGCTAAAGCAAAATCTATGGAACATATAATACAATATCAGGTTGTGCGACTGCAGAACATTTATAAAATTTTTTCTGAAATATTTTTACTGGGATGGGATGATGTTACACTAAGGATTAAAGATCTCCTTAAGATTTCACCATAGAAAAGTTTATGGGGTTATTTAGTTGAAAAGCTGTGCAAGAACCAATAATGATCACCAACTATGAAACAGATGCAGATAATTAAGGAAAATAATTCCTTGAGTTTTATGTTGTCATTCATTAGAAATTAAGCCTATTTATGACGATTAAAACACAAAATAGTTTTCAGCAGCAGAGCATCCTGTAAATTGTAATAATACAATGATTCTACCTAGGCTTTGACCAGGTCTGAAAATTTTTCTTGGGAGAGAAATCCCCATCCCTTTCCATAGAGAATGGAGAGGAGAGGCTGTTCAGCCAAATATGGTGAACAAACACTAAGTAAGAGAAGTTTATTTAATGTGGAAAAGAAGGTGTCAGTACCAAGTCAGCAAGAAGATAATATAAAGATTAGACTCTGCAAATGTTGTTTAGCCAGACAGTCACCATAAAAGGAATCGGTCTAGCAAGTATCTAACACAGCTCTGATTTTGATTCCATCTCAGGAAAGCAACAAATTCATTCTTATAATTAAACACATGCTTTAATACTTTGCTTTGTTTTGGCTACTTGGATTCATGTTGTGTCCTGCCACTTTTAGTTTTACAAATGTGCTGACACCTATGTCACATCTTTTCCAAACTAAGCTACAGATAAATTTGAAATATCCAGTTTTGGTTTTATGTGTAATAGCCACAGAGGTAGTTTTGTAGCCAGGCCATATTTGGGTTAATAGGCAGAAAAACAAATAAAAATTTTGAGAAACCGTAGATGGCATGAGAAAAGGCAAAAACTAGAGTTCCTTGTTCAGAAGAAAATGCAAGTAATTCCTTAGTTTTATCTGCTTAAGTGGGGCGATGCTTGTGCCTAAATTTAAGCATATTCTTGAATGCATTCCTGGATGGCACTTTTTCTTTACAGAAGTTAAAGTTCAGACATTTATATAAAAATATTAACATCCATAAGCTGCTAGATATTACGACAAAGTTTTCTCTTTCTTTGAAATACAGCTAATGGGTCTCATGTCTAGACACTCTGGGCAGGATTCACCTATTTGATAAGGATTTTGTGCTGTAATTCACATTTCCAGGACCAAGCTCATTGCTTCCACAAAAGTGAACTGTGTTTGCTGGAGCCTCCATGCACAGTTAAAGGACAATGTTTACTTCAATATTGAATTTTATGGTACATTTTCATTCTGATTTATAGCAAAGTAGCTCTTTTTAGAATCAAAATAATAATGCACTTGGTAGTACAGATACCACTTTGTTTTCTGCTACAGTTTTCACTGGATTATTCATGGCACTGTTTCAGGTGCTACTCTGTAAAAATATTTGCAGATGCTTCTGCTTATATGTGAAAATATCACTTAAGACTATTTTTACTACCCACTCTAATAATCCTCTTAATGTAAAAGAATAACAGAATCTTAGTGTAGTTAACAGTAAGGACTAGAAGACACACATTCTATAGAATCAGAGAATGGTTTGAATCGGAAGGGCCCTTAAGACCATCTAGTTCCAACCTCTGTGCTGTGGGCAGGGACAACTCCCACTAGACAAGGTTGTTCAAAGCCCCTTCCAAACTGGCCTCGAAAAAAAGCTAATTAAAACAAACAAGTGTAATATGCAAAAAGTATATTCTCTTTATTCATTTTGACAGGTGATTTTATTAATCATAATATGGCAGACTGATCTGCATTATATATTGTGGAAATAGACAATGCTACAGCAGCAAAGGGTCATATTTAAGTTTTTAGTTTTACATGTATTTAAAACTGAATCTTAAGAATAATAACCAAGTAATCTGTTTTGTTTAGGGGATAGTCAGCAGCATTTCTGAAAATCTAGCATACATCCTGCTCACTCCTGGAGGTCTCCCAGGATGGATGGGGACAAAAAGAAAAATGTGAATGATGCTGGGTAGCAGCTGCCTCTCCCCAGACACCCTTCCTTCCCAGTGTAGCCCACTTTTCTTAGTGCATAAGAATGCCACACTGCAAAACCAACTCTTTGAGGCAGCCTCTGTTCTGCAGCTGCCCAGAGCCCCAGGGAAGGGTGGCAGCCCTGCTCCACTGAAGCCAGTGTGTGCCCACGTGTGTGGTCCTGCTCCTGCCACAGAGGGAACACAGAGGGCATGTAGCCCTTTCCTGCCACTCAAAAACTTTGATACTTTCTTGGTCAAAAGGCTGGCCATCACAGACCTTGAGCATTTTCCACTGAGTTGTGTAAAAATTTTCCACAGAGTTGTGCTGAAATTAACATCTTGCTATCAACAAGTATTAATCATTGATTATCTGTAAACCATTTGTAACATTAATAACCCAGGATCCTACCTCCAAATCCATGTCACCAAAGGAGAAGAATCTACTTTGGCTGTAATGCCAGAAAAAAAAGAAAAAAGCAAAGCCCTACCTAGAACTTGGTAAACTTGGCCATTATCATCATCATCACCATCATCATCATCCATATCCTGCTTGTGCTGGCACTGTCTTTTTATTAACATCTCTAAAGTCTATATGTTTACAGGCTGCTACCAATTATTTGGTGTTGCTGCAATGCCACTGTTTTGGGGGAAGGTAAAACATACAAAATGGAAATGGAAGATTACTTAGCCATACAATAAATCTTTCCATTGCAAAAGTTACTGTGGATGACCAGCTCTGTGAGACTGCAGAAGCTGTTTTATTGAACCGTCCTTGCAAGAAAATGTTTGAAGACCTTGTAAGGGACGATGAAGGTAGTTTGTAAGAGGAATTGTTAAGAGAAATTACTATTTTCAGAAACAGATGTTTCTAATATTACTCAATTCTCTTCTAATCAGCCCTGAACCACAGTTAGAGTGTTCTTAAGATTTGCTGTGTCTAAGTATAAATATTTATTATACTGTTTAATACACCAATAAAAATCATGATGGGAAAGACTTCCAATCATGTAAAACATGAAAAACATGGAAAACATCTGGTCAGTTCTGTTTGTAATGAGTAAAAATCTCTATTTCAAGTTCGAATTTTGCATCAGTGGAGCATATGTCTTGTATATAGCCTGAGCAGTTACTGAAAGCAATAGTAAAACCATAAAACCTTCCATGTCCTCTCCTTAATTTCAGAACCACCTGCCCAGTTTTCACAAGAAGATTTGTGTCAGACTGCCTTCAATCCAAACTCCAAATTTATCTCCTTATGACTAACTTAAACACCTGGTCCAAGCCTCTTTTACAAAACAGCAAACGATGTTATCCTTTTGGTTCACAGATATGCATAGTTGAACCTTCAAAGGCTTTCTGAAACAACTACATATTTTAAAATACACTAAAAAACCTCACAAACACTAAAAAAAACAAAAAGCCTTGAACCAATAACATCATTTGGACCAGCTGTGCCACAGTGTGATACCCAAAGGAATTGAGCATTCATTACTTCTAAACAAGTTTTTGAAGTTATAAAAGACATAATAGTATTAGAGTTCATCCAGAAGTTATAAAGGAAATAATAGTATTAGAGTACTTGCTGTATATAGGGACTATTGTAACCTTTATTTGACTGCAGAATTCTATGTTGTGTGGCAGACAATAACTTTGATTACTGCATTCTGATTGCTTCTGAGGTAGAACAGAATAAATGAGAAACCACTCCTAATCTGCAGCCTGTAATGCTCTGAAGTATTCTTTTGAGGAGAGGAGTAAATAACAAGTAAACAAGAACTTGGAGATTTCAACAGTCACAAGCAAAAGCAGGTATCAGGGTGTAATTTTGCTGAAAAAGGATCAACCTGGAATTGCTGTCCATATGAGGTCTCCACATTTGAGGCTGCACGTGAGCACCTCTGCATCACCGGCACTGCATGCAGGGCACCGCATTCAGCACTTGGATGCTGGCACAGCCACCCAGCCTCTGTGGCACAGGGAGCAAAGCCCATTGCCCAGCATAGCCCACCCCAGGAGCATGCACTGGAACAAGCTTATTGTCTTCTGGTGAAACCCTTTGCAAAGTTAGCAGAGAAGACACACTGCTTCAGGAAGAGGATAGCAACCAAACTGTGCCAGCAGTGACAGTTTGGTCTCCTACTCATCATGAAGGAGAACTTCCCTCCCCTCTCTCCTCATTTAGTTTGCTTTAATCTCTCTGCCACCTCGCATGAGCCAGGTTATTGTACTGCTCATTGAAGGCTCGGTTGTTTAAGAGTTGCTGTCTTCTTCACATACTATAACATGTACTACTACAATATGTAAGTCCCAGCAATGCATGGGTCTCAACAGGAGTAAAAAAAATCAGAAAACATTCTGAAAAATTAAAAACCAATTACTTATTTATTGTAGAGCTCCAGCTTATGATGCAGCAATAGAAGTAAATAATAACCAAAGAGCATTTGCTGAGCTGAGACCAGATATTTGAAGCATCTTCCTGAGCCATAAAGGTGAGGACCGATCCTGCTTCATTATCAAAGTACCATCATGGGTTGCAGCTCCCTTAAGAGTACAAAGCAAGTTGACTTCCAAAAATACTTATGATTGAAACTCCTTAAACTCTTTTATTGTTTTGTTCAATCTTTTGCTTTAATAAAAAATGCTGAACTTTGCATTCACTGGCATAAAAGTCATCTCATATACTGAAAGTCAGACTGGTCATACCTTTAAAGATCATGTCAGAGTGTGTGTCTCTTAGAGAAATGGTTTCCACACCTTAGCAGAAAGTGATTGGACACCTCTACAGTTTGGCCAGAAAGTTAAAATACAAAATCAATTACAAGATATGTATGCCAATACTCTTCACAATCCAAATTTTTCCTGATCAAAATATGACAATATAAGTCAGAAGTTGAAAGTGTTAATTTTGACTAAAGGGTTTTGCAATGGTATTTGAAACTATAACACATAAGTTACCCTTTTTTCCAGTAGATAATTTATTTTATAAATAGATCTTCTTGAAAGCTAGTTACATCAGTAAGATGCTGTTAATCTCACAGACTGACAGCTATAATGGCCTCAGCCATTGCAGTAGAAGGAAAACACTTGTGAATTCCTAGCTATAACCCATTTCTCTGTATTTTAAATTCTGTTAGAACTACAAAAAGGTTATTCTGTTTAGTCTGGAAATATTACACCCAAAGGAGGAGTTTGAGCAGCAAGAACAAAACCACCAGGGTGCAACCTTAACAAAGTTATTCTTAAAAGCAGATGATATATTATTTTACTGTGAAAAAAATGGTATACAATAGTAATCTGTCTTTACAAGTAAGTTCATAGGGCAAAAATATCAATCAAACTGTGATCCATGAAGTAAACACTGAGCAAAATGACTACAGAGAATTCTGAATTAACCTGGATAAAGTAGGAAACTTCTGGTGAGTTAAAAAAAAACAGCAGAAAAAGTAACATTAAACAACTGTTTTCTGCTGTTGATCCTGGATCACTCGGTGAGGGCCAAAGCAAATACATTAATCGATAACATGTAGTGCAGTGGTAGAGCCTGTTTGACTCAGCAGCCTGCAGAGCAGCAGCCCCATGGCCAAACACATTCCTCTCCTGTTAGGGCCATGCAAGACAAGGGCAGGTCAAGCTGGAGGGATGTCTGCTGGTGTGGACACAGTGACATATAAAGCAACATCAGAGGAAATGGGAAAATTCATTTTTCTTGCTTCTACAAGAAGAGCATCCCTGAACAGATTAACAGCAAAAGAACTGGTTGTCAGGCAGTGAACAGGTCACCATGTTTGCTTTTCTCCAGGCCATGGGCAGAGGTCAGACACTCCCACCACAGCCCAAAACCCATGGTCTCTCCAGATACTACCCTCAGGGAGCAAATGAAAAAGCAGTTTTATTCCATGGACTCTTAATGGCACCGCCGTACAAGAGATTTTGTTGGTAAACTGAGGTTCTTTGCATTGTCATTGAGACACAGGTGGCCTAAACTCTGCTGAAGGAGGCCACCAAACTGCTGTAACATTTTGCTACCTATATATCCCTACATCCAATATTATTTTGAGATAAACACTTCTTGCTCTTAATTACTTAGTTTTAATTACTGATTTTAATATATTGAATACCTTCTTTATGTTTTTATACAGATATTCAGTAATAAGAAAGGGCTTTTTCACATGAAAACATTCAACAAAATTGATCAGAATTAAATTTTAGAATGGGCTGATTAAACGGAACCAAATCCTTTTAGGAGACTGTTCTTTTAATGTCAAATAAGGTAAAGTGAATAATTTGTCCTTTGCATGGGAAATAGAATATAATAATTTCATTCCTGTATGACATAAATACATAGAGCAGTTAAACTGATCCACTAGAAATTCTGACAGTTACTCAGTACAGGAAAATTTTCAAAATTTGCCCCCCAGTGCCAGGCCCAAAGAACTCATTCCCTGTGCCATCAATTACCAAAAAGCTGTGTAGTACTGAACAGTCAACACACAGGCAGTTTGCTAATATATCACCTTTTCTTTTTAAAAGGGTAGTAAGCAGTATTAAGAAGGATAAAGTTTTCTTCTCGCTCACTGATTTGTCTAAAAATCAGAAAGATTATTGTACTTTGCAGCACTGAGCAATGGAAGGCATTTGAAAGCATGTATTCTATCTCCCCTTAAACATACAGTCTTTATTCTGACCAATTACCCATCTGGAATTAATGGGAATATTTGTTAGAGACTGTAACTTACACCTTTTCAGGGTATCAAGGAGGGCCGTCTGCACCCCTGGTTGTGATTAGGCTTTCAATTATGAGCATCATTCCTTTTTTTCTCTGTTGTGGTGATAAAGGCAGGTGCCAAAAGTCATATTCAGAATCCTTACTCCTGTGATCAGCAAGGTAACTAATTTCTTTTGTAGTGGTTAAGGTGCTTTTCCTAAGCCTTTCATATTGTGTGCAATTTGAACCCTTCAGAAGCTTCCTTTCTCTAGGTAGGAGAAAGGTAGCTGTAGCTGTAGAGGCTTAGATTTTCAGTGACTGTACCAGTTAACAAATACTGGCTGCATACAGTTATTCTGTAAGATAACTCAAAATTTAAACCTTATTTATTTTGATAAGCAGAAGCCCATTAATTCCATTCAATGTAAATACTTAGATTACTTAAATTTAAAACCATGGCTAATTATTGCTATCTATATGTCAGCCATTATGCCTGTTTCTTTGCCTAATTATAAAGAAAAACCCTACAATATCCCACACAGAAATTGTGAGTAAATATTAATATTTGAAAAATTTAAACTGTATATGCAACTGACTATTTTGATAACCTGGGCCAAGCTATTTATAGTAAATACAAATAATGAGGTTGGTGCTTCCCCTTTTCTGATTGATTTAACACATAAGTCAGCCCCTGTAAGAAGAAAAGCTATCACCCTTTGAATGTCAGAAATAAATGCAGCAAATAGTCAAATGACGTACTGTCTCTCCTCATCTGTACTCTGACTCACTTGCATCCATGCTTGGATCAAATAAAACTGCAATTTGTATTCTAAATTTTGTATCCAGTGGGACTGTGCTTGCAGGATGGCCACTTGATCTTTCCATTGTGAATGTCAGAGCAAACCATATCTCTCAAAGGTGAAAGCATCCAGGAGATCTACCAGGCTGCTGGGCATTCATGGTAGTCCACATGAACCCAAGACTGTTTCTGCCTTAGTGGTTGATATAAAGAACCATGACAGAAACAAACTATTACAGACTTAAGGTTTTTATGAATGTATAGGACCTCAAACATTTTTTTTTCCCTAGTGTTTAAAATCTAGGGTTAATTACAAGTGGAGATGATGCCTGCAGACAGGGACAGCCAGAACTGCAATTTGCCTAGATGTAATAATGAATATATCCAGGGAAAACGTGCTTGTTGTCATGGAGTACAGTTTAACAAGTTCTTCATATCAACTAATTCATCCAGACCCTCAGTTGCCAGATCCCAGCTTGTGATTCCCTTCAGAATCAACCACACATGGTCCCGAGCTTGCTGTGGAGAATGGGCTGTCCATATTTGCCTTGTGTTTTTGTTGGAAGCTTCTCTAAGATCATGATACAGCCCAGCTAAAGGGCTTTGGGGTAGTAATTAATTGATTTGATATATCAGTTAATATGTGTCCTTGAAGGTTCAGATGCAATTTACTTCCTTTGTCCTCAGTTTTCCAGAGCTAGAGAAAATGTATGCAGCAGGCTGTAAAGTCCCAACAGCAAATGAAATGTAGATGATTTTGCACATCTTGTGGCCTTTCCTGAAATTTCCACAATTCTTGGGAGACTCGGAAATTATCAGCAAGTTCTTTGTTCAAACCAGAGTTGACCTTTCTGTTTTTTCTTTGGCAGTGCCCAGCACTGTGCAGCCAGGGGTAGCTGGGAGAGTTGCTATCAGATTGAAGGCAATGCAGAACAATTATTAATGGTGTTCCCTGAGTAATTTTCTACATTTCAACTCATGGATTGCTCTAAATTGCTATCTGACCCATGTAACATCCTATGGTACCTGGTAGGAACCAGGAAGGGTCACTGACAAATTGCCTGACTCTCCTCTACTCCACTAATGCAGTTCAGACCCAGTTTCTGCCCTCATAGCTCCACCTCAAATAAAAATTATCCTCTTTTTCTTCTTTATTTTTCTCTTGGGAAGCCCTCATGTCATGTTGGGGTTTTTTTAATGGGATAGATCAAACTTGCATGACCACCTACTCAAATTTATTTCTCTTGTGAAAGCATGCAAGAACAAGTATGGTAATATTGAAAAGCTTCCATTTGCTTACATCTTTCTCCCCTTTTCAGATGAGGGATTACAACTAGATACCTAAAAAGATGCCTGTGCTTAGGAGACAAGTACATCAGGTGATTTGTGACTCCAATTCTGAGTTGCTGGCCTTCCCTCATGAGGAGAAAAATACACTGAGCTTCCCCAGAGGTGTCATCACAGTAAATAAGCAGGGAAATTCCAAGTACAGCAATGTCTGTGGTACAGCTGGCAGTAGGAGGATGGAGCTTAACCTAACACCTTTGTTGTATTCCCTGCCACAGGATGGACCTTCCAGGGCCTCATTGCTCTCTTTCAGCTGACTCCCAGGTGTTGAGTGCCTGTTCAGTAAGATGTGGCCACAGCACCTGGCCTCAGGTATGATCTTCCCCAAGCCTTTGTTGTCTCTTAGGGAAATAAGCATGCCTAGCCCAGAGCTGTTTTTACCCTGTTGAGCGGGTATACACTCATCAATCCAGTTGGTTCCATCCTTGCTTACCAAAATTGCTGTCTGCCAGATTTGATGGAGAAGGGAAACCTGCTTAAGTCATGCTGTGAGGCACCTAGAACACCTGAACCTCCATCTGGGATGGAGGTGCAAAGCATTTCCTCTTTTGCCTTAAACTTTCATCAGCCTGGCTTTGTCCCTAGAGCTTTTATGACCTTTGCCAAAACAAACTCCTCATGGGAAAAAAAGCAGAGAGGTGTGTGGGGACAATGTGTTTTTTAGAAAAATGTCCCCTGTTTCAGGATTTGGACTAGCATTAGACAAAATATTGAATTAAGTATTAATGTAAATATCAGCAATACTCTTTGGCATTTTCCTCAGAAAGCCTTTGTAGCAGTAGAGGCAGGTAAAGCTGGTACTCACAGAGGATGCAGGAGGCAACAGCTCAGTTATACTGACTGGCAAGTTTGGTTTTTATCTTATACTGCAAACATACTGAAGTATCCTAATTAGTGGCCTTATGAACTTTAGCACAAAGCACAAGAACAATCCCTCTCAAGCACTGAAATATTCCTCTTCATTATAATCATCTATCCTATTCATGTTGAGTTTTTCAAAATCCCATTGAAATTAGTGGGATTATTTTTAATACATGATTTTAAGGCCAAGATCTTAACAATCACTCAGAAACTGACAGCCACCTTGGTGCTTAGATAACTCTTAGCATACTCAAACAGTTGCCCTCCTGCAACATCTTTGTATGGTAATTATCACTGTAATAAACCCATATGTCAGCGTAGGATATCTTCCAATGATCTGTAGGAAAAGTACAATTTAAGGCATTAGAAACACCTACATTCTCATTTTTTCCTGTGCCACAGTATTCTGGTTTCCTTTGGACTTTGGTACTAAAGTACAAATGCCTAGATATACAAAGGTAGATGCAGGGGAAGTGAGGGGTGTAGTAGTCTGGGTTTGTCCTTGAAGGTAAGGACAGAGCAGATGATAGGATTTCACATGTGTATTGGCTAGCAGAAGACACTTGTATTTAGTAACAGCAATATCAGTGTTATGGTCATCGCTGCTTTCATGTTTCTCTTTTATCGTCCTGTTATGTGTTTGCGTCTGATAGTATCTTTCAGTCTGTATCCCGTTCCATCTGCTGTATAAAGACCCCAATCTGCAAAGGAAAAGTTATGCAAGAGTTTCTGACATACAGTAAGAGCAGTTTATGTGCTCATCAAGGAAAATAAGGGTCTCTCAGTACTCATGCATGCTCTTTTTTCATGTTTTATAACTAACCCCACTAATCAAATTAGACTAAGACTCTTCAAAGAGCTACAAAATGCTGCCTTAAAACGGCAAAATACTGTCTTTAGAAACTACTTTTGGGCTGTCAAGAGAACTGCAAACTCATCTGAACAATAATATTTTCAAGACTTTTTTTCTATCTTTTACTTTTAAAATGTATTTTATTTCAAAAACAGAACAAGCAAATAGCAGAAGATGCTGCAGAAGAAGGATGCCAGAATGGGGGCTGAAGAATCTGTAACTTTGAAGTTCAGTGCCTTTGAAGTAGTACTGAATAGTAATAGTTCATGCCAGTATCTAAAAAATCGTAGTGTTTAACCATTTATGTGGAATTCTATTTTTGCTAGCAAAAATAAGAATACAGGCTGCCAGAAAACATTTGTGCAAAATGTGTGTTGCTAAATAGTGTTTTCTACTTTTTGTCCCACCACAATTCTCCTTAATTTCTCTTCTAAAATTTGAAATTACTCTATTGTTTCATGCCAGCTGCAATCTTTCTGTGTGGCTTTTTTTTTGCATCAAAAGAAGTACATAGTTTCTGGTTTACTTTTTTCCTGCTTTGTTCATCAATATTCTGAAGAAAGTTCATTTTTTTCAGCCAGGATTTTCAAAGTAAGCTTGGACTGATATATATGTGAGCTACAATTAAACTCACGGTCTTTAAGGACTCTTGACAATCCTAACCTAATCAAAGTGTCAAAGCAGCCCAAACACTAATTATTGGAGTTTTGTGGCAAAATATATAATATGATAAATATATAGTATAATAAAAATATATAATTTTGAGATTAATTTTCTTCTAATCACTATTAGCTCTCAAATGGATTGATAGCTACCCTAGCACGACAAGTTTTTATTCCTAGTACAAAAAAATACCCACAGAACTAGGTAAAACCTGATCATGCCAAAGTGTTATTGTGGGGTTTTAATTATTATTTTTTGGGGTGACTTACTTTGGACATAGCAACTTTACTCTTTCAATTATATCATATAGTCTTAATAAAGCCTCAGCTATAGAATAAAGAGACTTCCTGAGGATCTTAGCTGTCAGACCATTCAGGAAAGATTACCAGTTCTATTTTATGAATGTCACAGTGGATAAGGCTTTGAGCAACCTGGTCTAGTGGTAGGAGTCCCTGCTCATGGCAGGGGTTTTGGAACTAGATGATCCTGAAAGTCCTTTGCAACCCCAAACATTTTATGATTCAACGATTCCATGATTTTATGACAACCACTACATTAGAAATTATTCACATTGTCTCAGTGACAATGTGAAGTTTATAAGATCTAATTCTTGTTCCTCTTTAATCTATAACTAAACTTCATTTAACTTCACAAGTTCAAGTCTGGTTTTGCAACATATTATAATGTTTGATTCTTCTCTTGTTAGCATTTTTTACGCATGTGACTGGATTTCTTCCAAAAAAATATAAATATAATATTCTAAGAAATGGAATAGCTTTCTTCTAATATAAACCACTGCTTAATTTCAGCAATACTGTAGCTAGCTGAAAGAAGGATTTGCAGATTTTTTTTCTTGTGCAAGCAACAGGGACAACTTATAATAAAGGATGAAAGTCATCAGACTTAACTTGATTAATCTGGCACCTCTGCTACCGTGTCCCTTTATTTCCCTTGTTTCATTGAAGAGACAATTCAGCTGAAGACCTCATCATTCACAATACATAATTAAACATTAACAACCATAGCACAATGGAAAAGACACATTCTTTCCCTGATTAAGTTTCTCTGAAGTAAGAGAAGTGTTCACTAAGATGTCCCAGTGTTCATTTCCTGTGCTTGACCATAAACTGGCTGCAGCTCAGACTCCAAAAGAGGTTTATGTCTACTGGTCGAGCTCCCTGGCCACTGACAGTGACAGCTCTTGACAGTCTGACCTTCGATAAGTTCCTTCTGCCCAGTGAAAGCCATCTGAATGTAAGTCCTCCCATAGATTATCTGACCCTATGTCTACAGTAGACACCTGATCCTCCTCCAGGACAACTTGCAAGTACTTCTCAGTGTCAGAAAGCCATGGCAATGCGAACAACTCCAAGAATAGGACAGTGTCTGCAAGTATGCAAGTGTTTGCTCTTTCTTGTAAGCTGAATGTCAAAATACCACAGATCTATACAGTTACGGGTTTGTTTGTTGTGTTGGAGTTTTTAAATAGCATTTTAAAAATAGGCACTGTGCCTTTTTTCAGCTTCTTCACTAAAAAATCACTTGGAATGGAGACTGGGGAAGTAGGGAAAGATACTTTGTTGCTGGAAACACAGAGAAAAGAACCTACCCTTAGCAATCCCTCACCTGGGAACATCTCTAAGATTAATTAGCCAGACTCAGGAGTAGTTAGAAATAGTTGGTCAAAACAGTTAAAGTTGGAGAAATATGTGGGTTGTGACAAATGAAAGTTTTGGGTGTCTGTCCTGGTGACTTGCAAAGCCTCTCCAGCTGCTTCCCCTGTGTGGACAGTGCCAGCAATGAGGAAATTTCCAGCGTTGCTCAGTCCCTACAAATTCCTCTGACCGCAGATATTTCTCCCTCCTGCCTATCAGGTCTTTCCTATGCAAGACACATCTGCAGCTTGAAACCCAAAACCGCCACAGTTTCATCTCTTCTCTCCTTTGCCTTCTCAGCACAGTTATCTAGTTATCAGAGTTATCAGGGAGTTTCTCTGGGCTTCAGGTGCAGGCTGGATATAAACTCCAGGTTTACAAGAAAACTAAGCAAGTTTAGTAAACAGAAGGGATTATTTATATCATCTGTGCTTTAAATGTCATTTTGAGTGTTTCAGAAAAGGTCACCTAAGACTGAAAGTCCAAGACCAGCTCTATATTAATGTGGGATTTTAGTGCATTTGATCATGGAGCACAAAAAATTTATACCATCCTAATTCATATATGTGGGATCTTTTTTCACTGTTCTTTATTGTTCATGAGATTCCCAGCATTTAAAAATAAAAATACTTTTATCATTGACCTGTAGAATAAATGCTAATTAGTGGTTTCTCAAAGATAGTGTATTTCCTTATCAACCTTTTGCCAATGTTAGCTTTAAGAAATTCAGTTTGTAACCCCAGGGCAGATCCAATTATGCTCCCAAATAATGGTCTCTTTGGAGAGGCCATTTTCAAAGTGGGCTGTAAGGGTGGACAGAGCTTTACAGGTGAAGGAAGAGCTTTTAAGCTTTAAAGTATTTCTATGTTATCTTACACACATATAAACCCGAAAATATTCATGTATGCTTGGTTTTCATAATTTGTTCCTGTAAAATGTTTCCTACTAACATTTTATAAAAGTTACAGACAAAGTTGAAGAATGTGATGCTTCATTATTCAGATACATTTTTAGGAGGTAAAAGGTATTGAATGTAGTTTTTTTCTGTTATGTCATATGCACTCATGTTAAAATATGTATGCGTAATCCTGTCTCTGTATATATAATCTCTAGTCTACCTCCTTTCTAGTCTACCACTAACTGCTGATAGCTCATGGGACGCATAGTGGGAACCAACAAAAACTATATTTTGAATTTTTTTTTCAATGTGTGGTCCACGAGGGATACTTCTTTTTGTTTAGCCTTATTGATCATAATACGATATAAAGAAGAATCCAGCCACAAGAAGATGAAATAGGACATTCAAACAGAAATGAGAAACAATCATTTTAATTTGTGAAATACATCATTAGCATACTTTATCAAGCAATAACATGTTCAATTTATTTCAAACTCAAGTTATTAGGCTTATGTAATTTACTTCCAGAGTGCAGCAAAATTATTGCGACTGTTGCATGTGCTTCCTGTTGGAAATTTTTTTTGTCCCTTAACACCTACGTTTGCTGGGTGACAAAATGATGTTCTAGAGCTTTGAAGTCAATCCAAGTAAACTATTCAGTGCCATCTTAATCATTCTTACCTTAAAATATTTACAGAATATATATCTAAAAATATCACCATAAGGAAACTATTTCAAAGAAATACACAAAAAGGTTGGGAGGAAATAATTCCAAATATGAAATCTCTAACCTATCACCTATTGAACACAATAAAAGGTAGATAAAATAAAACATATGTAAAATGCAATTAACTAAACCATCTTAGTCTCTACATACTGTACCTTCATAATTTTCAAGTAGATTTGTGAAAGCTTGACTAGCAGAGTTTGTTATCTCTGTGTTCTCCCAAACTAGGAGGGTCAGTATTGAGGGTTGTGACAAGCAAAGGAAGTAGAGATTTCTTTCCTTTCCTTCATTTGAAAGAAAACTTTGCTAGGCACATATCACCACTTTACACATTTTTCTTCATGCTACAGTCAGTGCTTGAACAGTGTTAATAAATCAAATGAAATTAAAAAGGAAATCAACAATATATCAACATAATTACTGATAACCATTACACCATCTATACCTCACTGGTTATCACCATTCTGAAGCACATCATCTGAAGCATAGTAGATAAATTGTTCTTTTATTCCTATAATTAGAAAAAACCCAAACTTTTCCACCACCAGAAGTGTACACAAAACAGTGTACATTATTCCTCAAGGTACACAAGGAATCTTTAGCAAGAGTTGTTCAATACCCCATCCCTTGCACAGTATCAGGTAACCAGATGCACGTGTTCTTGGGTTCTTAATTCTTCACACAGATTAAGCATCTGAAGTCTGGAGTCTGAAACATCCATCGTATGGAGGGACTGACCTTCACTGAGGATGCTCTCTCACAGTCCCTATTACCCCCCAGTATAACAAATAGTGTCCTAGAAATTAACCTTAATGGTAAAGGAATAACTCCCCTGAAACATCTGCTTTCAGAGTTTTACATTTTCAGCACAAATATGCACAGAGAGACATGTCAAAGGAAAAATCAGTGAGGTAGCAGCAGTTCCTTCTCAGCTGCTGGTCAGGGCATTCAGCCTCACAAGATTTGAGTGGGATTTTCATACTGATTTCTTTCCTCAGAGCTACCCAGGCAACTCATCTAGCTCATTCAGAGCTGCAACTTCACTCAGCTGAGAGACTAATCATCAGGACGAGGTGCTCAGCTGCCCTTGTGAGCAGTAGTTTTCAGCCCAGCAGCCACAGCAGTAACAGAAATGAAGTGGGTGTATCAGAAACAATTTTTTAGGAACAAAGAAACTGAAGAATATTTAACAAATTTTTTTTTTTTTACAAATATCTTCTGCCCAAATTTGTGTCAGAAGAAACTTTGCACTGATCTTTGCTATGAATGGAATAATAAGGAAGGACCTTTTAAAACTGATAATTACAGAATCACAGAATATGCCAAGTTGGAATTACAATCAACCCTGGATAAATCTTCACCCAGCATCAAACAAATTTGCTTCTCCTTCCACAACTGGACCACATATATCAACTCAGGGTCACACCCGTGACCATTCATCATTTTATCACTTTCCACCCTCCTTCCTTCAGCTCCCAGCAGTGTCTTCCCCTATATAATCAATTTTATTGTGCTGAATTAATGCTGGCAAGAATATGCCTCCCTTTTACTATCAGGAAAATCAATGTCATGTAATAAAGATGAGTCCTCAAGCTGAAAATTCTGTATAATTCAATATTATGGGCTCTCAACTTGAACTCAGCTGGAGGCTTGCATCTTCCTTCAGAGTGCTCTGAAAAGTCACAGAGCTCTGTTAGTATCCCATACTAGCTACATTAATTTGCATTTTATTTCCTAGCATGCATCTTTCAGAAATACTACATGAAAATACTCATGCTCATGTTTTACTTTCACTAATGGATGTAAACAGAAGCATTAGTAATTCAGAAAGAGGTATGGGACAGATTGGCCAAGGAAGTTAGATTTACAGTCCAGTAAGAAAAATTTGTCTTTTATATACTGAAATGTGTCCACTAAAAACATGATCTTGAGTAGAAAACGATTTCAGAGATTTTCATGAGACTTTCAAAAAGAGATGGTAAAAAGCTCCCTTCAGTTTATCCTGAAGATAAAGCAATACAGCTGTCAATTGATGTCCAGAGACCACCTAGAATAGGAGGAGAGCTTTGTTCCCAGTAAATCTGGGATAATGCAGAACACCTCACAACATGGCATTATTCCGTGCACACGTTTGTTTGAACAGAGTTTATTGCAGCTAAATGTATTAAATCCACAACTTTCAGCTGAAAAGCATTCACTTCAATGTAATGCACTCCTGCTGAAAATCCAGCAAGGCAGGCAAAAGGAAATTTTTGTTTGTTCAGAAGTTGTGCGATCACAAGGGAGGTGTCAGGCCTTTTTTTTTTTTATCCTCCTTGATAACAATCAAATGACAGCTAGAGTCACTTTATAAATAGCAATAGAAGAGCATTTGATCGTGATATCAACTAACTAAAATGTCAGGGTTTTTGTCTTGGATGATGACAAGATAATCCTTTCAAAGCACAAGTTTTAATTATTCAGTTGCAAAACAGTGAATTCTAGTGAACTTCTGACACTCTCCAAAGAAATCCATATGCTGTGAAGTTGCATTTGTGGACCAATTATTTCTAACAGAAACACTCCATATTTGACAAGGCAGCTTTAAATCCTCTGACACAGACCCAGCAAACCCAGCAAACCAAAGCATTCCCTCACTTTTAACACTCCTATGAAATATGTACAGTGGAGCATGAAGCTAAGTCCTTTAAATATATTAGAGTACATGTTTCATACACTACATATCTATTTTTAGAAGATAAGGTGTTGTTTTTTCCGTAGGGTCACAAAGACTTAGGAACAAACTTAGCCAAATAAAAAAGGGCTTGTATGCCAAAAGTTCATCTTTTTTACCCAGCTGTATAAGTTGAGTCAATAAAAGATATTACTTCTCACAACCAAAACCCCACTAAACATACAATAATTGCATTTTTGAAAGATGCTCCCAACCTCTGCGTGAAATAAATCTTTACAGTTTACACATAACAGCCTATGTTAGGGCTTTGTGTGAGGGTAGTTTGGCTGGTGTCTGTAACAGACAAAATAAAAAGGGAAGAAGAAAACTCTTCCTGGTTCCTAACAGTCAGCTAGGGAGCCTTGCAAACACCTTGTCATTTCTGGATGTCAGTCTGGCATATGCAGCCATAAGCTGATTATTGAGTTAATTATTCTACAGCTGTACTGTAAAGGTTGGTATGTGAAGGCTGTTGTGCTGACTGCTTTTAAGCATTGTTTTTTTGAGACAATTCTCCACTCTCAAATTCATTTGAAGCATCACTTCCAATATTTAGGGTGTCTTTGACAGCGACTGCGCAGGCAAAGTGCCCTTTACAGGCTGTAAATTTAGTCAAAATCGTCAAAGCCAAACAATAAAATCAAGTCTGTTTCTGTGCACAACTGATAACAATTAATTTCTAAAACTTCTTTCATTGAGATAGATGCAAGAAACTAGTACCTTAATTAATCATGTTGGATGAACAGTAGCCTTGTTCTTTTCCCTGTGCCATGTTTCTTCACTGGTGAGAAAGGGTTAGCAGCACGTGGAGAAGTGCAGCCACCCGGTGCCATCAGATGCTTTCAATATCCACTGTGGGAACCAGCAGACATAGCATAGCATTTAATTGCCTTTTTAAAAAGTGGGTTTGTGAAGATTTTCTATGCCACAGTATGGAAGATTTTCCATACTGAGCTGATGAACATTGCAGGAGCTGGAAACTCTAGTGCAGTTAGGGCAGTGGAGTCCCTTCTAACCACATTAGCAAAGCTCCAAAACGTGCTTGTTGCCATCAAGCTCAGAGGGCTCCAGTGTGTTTTAGAAGCAACACAACCCAAACTCCAATTTTTTAATCTACTTTGCACTGTTCGCTCTTTATACCACAAGGGAAGCTGCATTCAAGGAATCAGTATGGAGGAGGAATCAATGAATTATCCAATAGCAGTACAATCTTCAAAGTGCACTTCTAAAATGTTAAGTATCTGAAGACCTTACCCAAACAGAAAAAAAATCTCTAGCTGAAATCTTGCTAACTGGTTGGGAGTCTCACACTGGGGCTGTCCTTTTTCCTTCCTTTGCCCTGAAATCAACCCCACAGAATTAGACAGAGGGTCATTGGCATGGGAAATGCTGCTCTGAGCTGCTCTGGCAGCCCTGTTCTTGTCTGAACTGGTAAGAGAGCCAGCTAGCATCCAGCTTACTGTGTTGCCAAAACAAAGCAAAATAACTGCAGTGAATCGTTTTCCCTGCTCTGCATTTTTTTTAATATACATGTACTCCAGGGAGCAAACAGTTTTGCAAGACTCATATTCTTTTGCAGGTATGTATTCAGTGAAGTGAACAGCTTTTCGTGATTCTGTGTGTGTGTGTGTATGTATGTATATGTCATAAACAGTCTCCCTGCTTATCCCACCATTTAGGCAGCAGACTCCCACTAAGGTGCATCGTTTGTGCTGAAATCAGGAATTGTAGATGATGAGTGGAACTTAGACATCTGTATTCCACGAAGATCGTGGCTAATGTTGCTGAATTAAGTTGCTAAGCACTGTCCTCGTTAATAACTGACTAATAACGCAAAAAGGGAAGTGGCCGATTTGGCAGACTTTGACAAGCTGGGTAAATCAAGCACTGAGTACACAGAGGGCTTTTAGGCCACGCCAGATGCTCACAGGAAGGTCCTTGCCCTCTCCCGATTGCCCTGCTAATGGATTAAGCCATCACGGCATGGCCCAATATAAATACCATGTGAACAGTAGAGCCTTCAGCAGCTGGTGCCTGGGTTCAGAGCCCCTGAAGCCCTGGGGATGATACGGAAGCCACTCTGAGCCCAGCTGTGCCACCCCCCTGTTGCTGTGTGATGCCTCCTCAGGCATCCCACGTCAGAACCCTTGGAGTGACAGGGGCCAAGGCTTGTAAGCCCAGGGCCCTCCAGTGCCCTGGCATGAGGGGATTGCTCTACTCCCCTCTCTCACCAATGAGACAGCTGCATCTCAGCTCCATTAACATTACCTGAAGCATTTAATAATACCATCATTAGCCACCTGTATAAAACTGAATAGACTATTTGTAACCTTCTCTCTTCCTGTTGCTGGCCCTATTCTGAAGACAGAAGCCCATCAGACCATTTCCTTACGCAGACATAAATCTGCTGAGCAACAGCACACGTTAAATCTTATCACAAGGAAGCAGAACTAATGCACGTTCTCCTCAAATGCCATTAAAAAGAATTCTTGCTGGACGTAGACTCAGCAATTTGTGATAGGCTTTGGCTGCAGGGCTCCATCTCCTGGTTTTAGAAAGATATTGTATGACATAAGGAAACAATTCATTTTCAAAAACACCTGAGAAATTAGGACATTGTTGGTTTACTGGAGAGATACTGAAATAGGTTAAATACCTATGTTACTCTTTACTTTTTAAGTACTTCAAACATCACCAAAATTCTATGATAATATAGGCTGCTGTGTGTAGCTTCAAACTTGCTTTCTTGAGATTAAATTAAAACTTTCTGACCACTTAGGATACTCCTGCTGTCACTGAAGCTGTGTGCTAAGCTGGCAGGAACTTCATTTCCACCTTAGCTTTTAATTAGTTGCTGTAGCTGACTTTTAAAGGTCCCTTCCAACCCAAACCGTTCTGTAACTCTAGGAAAACATGGCAAAGGGGTGTTTTGATACGCTTTGCTTTTTCTAGGACAAGGTCACTGGGAACATCACCTCAGATGTGGGAAGTGGAATAGCTGCTCCTCTAGGATATACAATTTTCCAGACCCCCATCATCTTTCCCCATAGGCTTCATCTCACCAGCTCTGCCCAGACCTGCTGGAGCAACTGACCTTTAGCATGGGTATGTCCTCACTAGCACTCACCAAATACTTTTGAAATGCATTCCTATTGGGGTTTTATCTCAATCAAATGAAAAGACCAGGAGAATACTTTCACATGTTTATCACTCACACGCTACTCAGAGACAAATAAACAGCAACATGTGCAGGTTACAGACTCAAAGCTGACTACCAGCATAGGGATTGCCACTTTTCCCCGCACTGCTCAGTACAAAGGCCAAGTAACTCCAAAAAAATAATCACAGAAGAGCAATTTGAGCAAACTACTCTAAAAACAATCCTTATATGAGAAGTGAGAGCCAGCTTTACTCCCATATACTATAATTCAAAAGCAGCTTCAGTTATACATAAAACATACATGGAAAGTAAGATGAAGGTCAGTCCTTGAAGTGATCCGCAAAGACAATGTCAGCAGAGGAAATGTAGCATTTCCAATTAAATGAGTAAGACAACCTGCTATATAAGAAAGTGGAGATCACCTCATGTAGAAGTCCTGCTTATTATTTTTAATTCTTGAAGAGAAAGCCTTCTTATTTTAAGCTATGTTTTTTTAACAATAACTTACAGAGCAGTATCAGAGAAGATATCGAGAGAAGTCAGCATTCATCACAGTCATTTGTTGCAGTATGCTTTTGGTGTATAAAGTGAACATGCTTCCAAAATGGCTTTGTAACTCTTTGTGTAAACCCCCCCCTTCTTCTTCCCAAGGTTCCTTTAGCCTTACCTGTACCTTCAGAATGTCTAAGAGATAACTGAGAGCTCATCTATTGGTTGTTAACCCATTATTGTCATTGGCTGTTTGTAAGACCTCCTGAAGCCCCACCGGTTATCTTGTAATCCCCCTAAAAGGTACTTAAGTTGTTACCCAGAACAATAAACGCTCTCTGCCTGCTCTCCCTGCCTGCTGCAGTCCTGTGGTCTCTGCTGGGGCCATGGGACGCCTCGTGGTGGGAGGAGGGGAAGGAAGCACCGCTCCCCTCCAGGACTAGAGGTAAAAGGAAAAGGCCTCTTCCCTGGGGTTCCCCTCCCTGTCCACCCTCAGCGTTCGCCAGCCATTGTGTACATTGATCATCAGTTCAAAGGGCAAAGCATGTCAAGGAAATACCGGATCCCTAAGCAACAAATTATGCACTCTGAGTTTCTCTCTTCTTAACCTCTTGCTCAAACAACCAGAAAAATCCTTTCAGTTTTTCCTGTACAATACTCTAAGAGGTCTGAACTTATCTTTCCACTCTGAAGTCAATGGAAATTTCCTACTTTGCAGTGGTGATGCATCTAGTCCCACCTCTTTAAAAATACCACTACCAGCAGAAATGATTCCTCTTCAGAATAGATTATAGTCCACATGAATCTGACATTTTCAAAGGCTGTGGAGGTAGACATGCAAGACTTAAAGACATTTAGATGCAACTATAATTTTTCCCTGTCATCACAATCTACTTGAACATTTTTCATACAACCGTGGACACAAAAAAAAATTTTAATTTTCTCTCGTGAGATGCTGTTTTCACTATGTTGCCAGGCATCTATTTTTCCCCTAAGAATATTTTACCTGTCAATAGATGACATAAATATAACTGATGGTGTGATGTTGAAAGGTAATTTCAATGTAAATGAGCTACATGAGGACAAGATTTCAAATGTAGCAGCTTTCCTGCATCTGTAATAAATGACGGGTTATTCTGCCCAGAGGTCTCAGTAGAGACTGAGGAGTGTTGTGACAGTTAAGTGTGTCCACATTTCAGGCATTTTTCAATGCATTAAAGTGACCCTCATCAAATACTTCAACAAACACTTTTGATCAGGTTCTGGTACCTTTGATCTGTCCATGCAGCGTTTTCTGCTGCGTCATTCCCATTGAAACATGAGAAAAGCATAGGAACGAGTCACCGTTTGGTTTTTTTTTTCCTTTTCTCTCTTTTGCAGCATAGTACTTGTGCATAACCATGTTATAAAATAATTTGACCAAAACCATTATTTTGTGAAAATAAATTAGGCATAAAGTCAAATGGACTTTATGAGCTTGCAATGGACAATAAGAGCTTGATAATATCTTGAAATCAGATAGCCCTAGATTTGCCTGCATTTAAAATGGCAAATGAGCCACTGGGAACCAAATCTTCCCAATTTTACAAAGGCAAACTTCACATTAACTTCATAACTTATTAACTTCACACTTCCAGATATTAGCCATGAAGGTATAGTACACGACTATCATGTTCCTCTAACTTACACCTTTAGTTGTTGCCTAGGGTGGTGGCTAGTGGCTCTGTGCTTCTGCAATGATAAAGTGAGGGGAGAAAGGCTCTACAGGCATAGTGGTTGACCTTGGCTGGGCACCAGGTGCTCATGAAGCCCCCTTCTCACTCCCCCTCTTCAGCAGGACAAGGAGAGAAAATACAATGAAAAACTTGTGGGTTGAGATAGGGACAGGGAGATTGCTCACCAATTACTATCACAGGCAAAACAGACTCGACTTGGGGAAGATTAATTTAATGCATTGTCCATTAATGACAGGATACCAAAAAATAAGAAAAAATCTAAAAACCTCTTCCCCTCACCCTTCCCTTCTTCCCAGGCTCAACTTCACTCCCAATTTATTTACCTCCTCCTCCACAAGGCTACAGGGAGACAGGAAACGTGGGTTGCAGTTAGTTCATCATATGCTGTCTCTGCTGCTCCTTCTTTCTCACACCTTTACCCTGCTCCAGCACTAAGTATCTCCCACTGAATACAGTCCTGCATGAGCTACTCCAGCATGGGTCTGTCCCTTAGGCTGCAGGTCTGCAAGAACCACTTCAGCATGGGTCCCATTCCACAGGGTCACATAGATTGCTAGGAGCCTTCTCTGCAGCTTCCTCCATGGCATATCTGCCTGGTCTGGCATGGGGTCCTCCACAGGCTGCATGTGAATATCTGCTCCACCATGGTCCTCCATGGGCTGCAGGGGGACAGCCTGATTCACCATGGTCTTCACCACAAACTGCAGGGGAATCTCTGCTCCTGTGCTTGGACCACTTCATCCATCTTGGTGTCTGCAGAACTCTTTTTCTCTTTTTTCTCATTCCTCTCCATCACAGCTATTGCTTAGCACTTTTTTACACTTTCTTAAATATGTTATCACAGAGTTGCTACCAACACTGCTAATGGGCTTGGCTTTGGCCAGCAGCAGGTCCGTCTCGGAGCCTGCTGACACGGGGCAGTTCCTGGTGTCCTCTCACAGAAGCCACCCCTGAAGCCCCCCACTACTAAAACCTTGTCATGCAAACAGTGTAACAGGCAACCATTTCAGCAGTCCACTCTCATGGTGAATGTCCATCAAGTCTAGACCTATCATATTTAAAATTTGCTAATGGGAATTTGGTATTAGCCTTTGGTGAATGTTCCTAGTGATATGGAGCTCCTGTTTTATGAATGTACTGCAGATATTATGAATAAAAATGGGATTCAGCTGAGCAGAGGGCTGGAGATGGAATTCTGATTTTTAGGAGAGCAGTCCATGCTTCAAGCCAGTAGAAATCAAATGTGCCACAAGTTGTCCCATTTCATTCCCCAGTTGTATTTCTGACTCATTTAAAACTGGATTCTGAAAATTATTCCATCAGGGTATGATGATTAATGCTTTATGTAGCCTGCACAAAATGCTACACTGCTTTTTTTTTGTGTGGTATTTGTTTCTTTGTTTACTTTTTCCCTCTTTCTTTTTTCACATTTTTTACGCATCCTATTTCTGTACAGTTTTGAAATGCATAAGGAGATGCCAAAGTGCAAAGAGGTCACAGAATTATAGCCTTGATTTTCCTGATTTTATTTACAATTGAACAGAGCGCACATTTTGTACTGCCCCGTGAATAATGAAATTCAACAGAACTATTTTAAAAAGATGGAGAAATCTATATCTATATAGTGTTCTGGTTTGTTCCAAGAAAAGCTACATCTCTGAATCACAAAATTTCCATTTCGTCCCCAGACTATTCTTGCTTTTCTCTCTACCACAGTCTCTCTGACTTCTTGAGTGTACTACAGGGATCAGTATTTGTTTCTTGAAGGTAGGTGAGAAATTTTTTTTATCCCCTAGCTGAAAGAGGTATCATTCATACCTGCATTACCTAAAACAATGTTTCTTAGACAAGGGAGAGCATCTGATAAGAACATGTGTCAGTCACAAGTGCAGATAGCAGCCCATGGTAGTTGAAACCTTTAAGTAGTCTCTGAAGACTTCGAAGGAGACACCAGGCTGGTTTTTTTCCAGGCATAATCCCCAGTGTGTCAGCTGTTTCTATTCTTAAATATAAAGGTATGGATCCAGTTCTTTATTTTTGCTCCCCATTCCCAATAGCTGAATTATTATAAAGAGAACTGGGACCATGTTGTGCAAACTGCACCCTGTTTGTATTTGGTGCTTGCTAAAGGAACAGCTCCATTGCCTACAAGCAGCTAATTCCACATCTAATATAGTGATTTACAGAGAAAAGTTACAAGTTTCCCACAAGAATGTTTTCATTCACTATCATTACATGTATCATACACATGTATCTATGACCTCTTCTGACCAGTGCATTTCTGCTCTGGGCACACGATTTGCCAGTGGTCACCAGGCCTTTTATACATAATTGGACTTTAGAAGGTGAACCTCAGAGGTCACAGAGGAGCTACTCTTTTCAGTGAAGACAGGTTGTCCCTACCAGGAGGTAGGCTGCAGAGGTAAAGCTGGCCCTCTGGTAAGAGTCAGGTGCAATTTAATTTATTTATTTTTATTTGAATCTGAAGTGGTTTCTATTTTACTTTATTCCTGATTTGAGCACTTTCTTCTGAAATCTGTCCAGTGAATTTTCAAATAGCAAACTCTCATGGCATCCTGATGGCTTATAGTACATACCACTGATAGCATTTCAAGATCAGCTGCTAGGACCATTCTAGTATAAGCAAAATACTGAGAGTTTAAATCAGACACAAATGATCACACTATCAAAGATTTAATGTAATTCCTCAGCATTTCTTGTCAAGTATTGAAAATTATTGCTTGCTTTCTCTTGTGTTTATAAACATGAAAATTTTGTTGAAAGCACATACCCTCACTCCTACTGCCCGCCTTATCTAAACACAAGAATGGAAAACTCAGAGACATGTTCACAGACATTCCCATCATAAACACTGTTATCTTCCTCATGTAGTTTCTAGACTGTGTAGGTGATTAGAAGATTGTTATTGCTAAGAACGTGTAAGTTGCCAATAGCTGAGATGAAGAAACTTTCTTCTCCAGATTAAAGGGGAAAAAAATCAGTGAATTCCAAAATGTTTGGCAAAGTTCTTTTTCACTTCATTTTCTCTGGTCAAGTTTAATCTGAATATTAATGTATTAAGTGTTATTAGCATTAATCTCCAGGCATGTGAGATAGATGAGGTCTAATCAGTTTCTATGCCATGTCATCTAGCATTCATATGCAAATATACATTCATATTGTCCCTTAATCAACATACTGAAAACAGAAACCCTGGCAGAGAAAGGAAATTATCCCCACAAATGAGACAAAGAAAGATATTTTCAATTACTTTTGTTTTTAATCTCTCCCTCAAATAATTCTTATGAGTTATTTTAGGAAAATTTGAAAAACACATATTCTATGGTTTTTACATGTTTTTCCTAAACTTTTTTTTAACCTGTTCATTCTTTTCTTCAGCCCAAGTCCCCAGATGAAAGGGAGCTGGAGCTCGAGAGGGACACTTCAGTTTTCTATGGGCCTTGGAACTACACAGTATGCAAGGTTATCGATTAACGCTGTAGTTAAAATGAATTGTGATAATTAGCTAATCCAGCTACTAAATAGCTGCCAGATAAACAAATAAAACATTGTTTAGTAAAGCAAAACATTGAGAATTCTTTCTTAGTTTCCATAAAAATGAATTTGTTTATAGACTTCACTATCAGAATGGAAAAGCCAGGATCATGATGGAATTCCATGTGCTTTGTTTGGGATTCATCTTATCTAATGTTGGTTATGTCACATCAGAATTTACATCTGAGTTGGTTATACAGTCCCTCTCTAGTAAGCAGCAAGGAATATGCATTTAGGGAATGCAGTTCATGCAATTCATTTTATACATTTACATTTGATGAGTTAGTAGTATTCTAATCTGTAAATATTTAAAGCTATATCAAACTATCTCTCTCACCCATACACAGAGAAGCCCTTCATATTAGAAAAATTAGTACCTAAAATCCAGCATACAAAAATTTAGATATGTGGCATTTATGGTGGCTTAAGCATCTCTAATTCACCTGTCTTACTTGAATGCACTGTGATACACTAACTACAAGATCACATCCTTTTTTCCCATCAGATTCCACTCATGACTAATAAGCTCCCATTCAGTGACTGAGAAAGGGGATAGAGGTTACGTAGAAAAGTCAGAATCCTTTAAACTTGACACTATACAACATTTTGATAATTAAAAAAAAAGCGATGCGGCACACAGAAAATGAACTTTTAAAAGCTGTTGACAGATCTCAAAATACATTTGTAAACAGCGAGATCTCATTAAGGACATATGTTCTTAAGGCCAGGTCAGTTCTCGGCCTTTGCACTTTTATTAATGCTCTGGAAGAAAGGAGAGATTTGTGCATGTGATTCATGAAGAGGATGCACTGAAACAAATGAGCTGATGAGCTTCTGCAAGCAAATGACGTGCAGATAATTGTAATTCAATGATATTCAGGAATTACAGACATAATGAGGCATTATGTTGGGAATAGTAACTGAAATGATTGGGGCATCATGTCAGTCAGATGGAGATCTGCTCCTCATGCAGTACAAAGGGTATAACAGTAAAACAAAAAGTCAATCCTGGGATAAATGAGCAGAATAATACAAAAAATGGTCAGAAAGGTTACACAGCCTGGCACTGGCAAATTTTCCTCTGAGATGCTTTTCACAGTCCTAGCACTCACAGCTCGAGAAGGAATAAATCAGGTCCCTCTGGTTAAGAGGTGAACCAGGAGAAAGACCGAAGAATTGAGGAACCTGCCTTAGCGGAACACTGAAGTCTTGTCTGTTTATCTTAAGAAAAAGACTAAAGGGTGCCTTGATCATAGCTTTTAATTACCTCTAGGGGGAATAGAAATTTGATAGTTGAGGGATCTTCAGTCTCAAAAGCACAAACATAACTAGATCGAGTGCCTGGAAGTTGAAAGCAGAGACATTCAGAAATAGAAATTACATGCTTGGGTGTTATGAAAATTAATCACTCCAATAATTTAAAAAAATAATGATAGCTTGTTCATACTGCAGATATTTAAACTGAGTTTTTCTAACTTTTAAAAAGAAATGCTGTAGTTAAACAAAAACTAATTCAGAAAGGAGCTGACTCATGTTACATTAGAAGTCAGAGTAAACTATCATCTCTGAACTTAGGTCTAGGACACTGTTGCTTCATTTAATTGCTGACCGGTGGGCCCGTGTCTTCTCTACAGTACATTATTCAAAATCTTATATGGCTCCAAAATATTCTATTTTCATGGCATTTCTTTGCCGGTATTGTTAGAGTGCGGCACCAACATTAATCTGTACAGTAGGACAGTTCAAGTTGGAGAAGTGGAATTGTGGGTATTTTAGGAAAAGAGTACCAATATGAGATTAAATTTGAAAGCATCTCTTAACTGTGGATGTACAATTTCAAAGGTTTGTACCTGATCTTTCAAAATACCTTGCACTTCTGAGCACTTCATATATTTAAAGCTCCTATCAGCATCAGTCATGGCTCTGAAAGCTCAGTATTCCCACAAATCAAACCCTAGCATTTCACATGGAAGCTCAGAAATGGATATCACAAAGTTAATTACCACTTCTGGTGAAAACTTATTTCAAATTAGTCCTGCAGTAGAACACTGCAGGACCTCAGTGCCCAAACATAGTTTGAGGCAAGGTTCAAAGACTTAACTCAGAGATCAGTCTTTCCTATTCTGAAATCCCTTCTTATGATCTGTACAGACCACTTTGTTTCTGTAGTTTATAAGGCAGAGATAATAAATAGCAGTACCCTTCACTGCACAGTCCTAGTTAATCCTTAGAATATATCCTGTCACCTCAGTCAGTCTCATAAAGGTACTATGAGAAAATGATGCACAAAGAGAGGATAAAGGCACAGTATAATGCATGTCCCTGCGATTGTAGAGAATTTTTCTTCAGTTCTGGTATTTCTTAGTTATAAAGAATCTGTATTTGCAACCTTGGTGCTTTTTCTAGCAGTTTCAGTTTTAAAAGTGTCAATTCCTGGGTTCCTCTATTATTTTTTAAGCAGAAAAAGTATCACTGTCACCTTACCAGCTTTTTACAAGGGAGTAAAAACATTCAGACCCAGCATGCAGAATTGTGTTATATGAGCTAGAGCCGGAATGAGCTTATACTGGGCAGCTGACATCCTTCTCTATCCCAATATGCTTTCTCACAGAATTTCCTACACAACCCCCAAAGCAGAGGAAGAGTGCTCTACTGCCGTAGCCCACTCCCTTTTATACCTCAGCATGGCCATCCCTCACAACATGTTGCTGTCCTAGACCTTTCCCGGTTTCACCCATGACTTCCTATACATCCCTGTGTGTGCACAGAGGTAGAGATATAACTGTGAGCTCTTGCAGGTGCAGAAACTAAGGGAAGGAACTTCTTGGCATGTGTCTGTATGTGAGAAAGGTAGGACAGAGGGGAAGGCCACAGAAATCAGAGAGAAAAATCTAGAAAAAACATTTTCGCTGGACACTTTGTCTGCTGGAAAGGCAGGCCTGGGTGCTGAACAAGAGACCAGGTACCAGAGCTTTGTATCCAAAAAAATTCCTATTTTCTGCTAAGCACACTGGGATGCACTGTGTGCATGGAGCAAACTGAAGGCCAGACAGAGCTGACAGAAGTCACTGGCTGGCAGTCACCCCTCTGAGGCTGCTGCAAGTCAGGCTCTGAGCAGTGTGCAAGAGACAAGAAGCAAAACACTTCCCAAAACAAGCTGGGGCCCCGGATGTACTGATGTGCCTGGGCAGCACTCTCTAGCTAACATTTATGGTTAAATAAAAATCCATACTATTCACTTCAGCATATGGTTCCATTTGTACCTTAATTTGCGCAGAGGCATCTCTCTAATAATTTTAATAACCTGACCATAACATCCAGCTGCAGGCTATGGTAGTGCTTCTACAGTTTATTAGGAATGCGAGCAAAAAAGAAAAGAAGCAATTTTGAAGCTTTTAGATTCTCACTGCTGGAATATCTCCACAGAGAATCTCCTTATAATTAGAAAAATTTTTTGAAATCGGTATGTAGCTTTCATCAGCAAAGACTTTGTCTGCCTTGTCATATGTTAACAGATGTTTTCTGCAGCAAAGTGCTTGGCCCCCGTGCCCTGTCAGTTTGGCCAGCTGCCATTCGTATTCCAAATAAAGTGGAAGGTGGTGGGTTTAACATTTAAACCAGCCCACAACTTTCAAAGCTTGTTGCCCAAAGGGCTCATGTGTCTAATGTACAGGAAAAGCTGTAAACTCTGCACTGCTAAGTTATACAGATTGGACATGGGTATTTTATGTTGAAAGGTTAATGAGTTTTGTCACCTTGGATCATAAGGCTACAACCACACTGCTGTGAAGAACAGCCAGCTCCACACATGGCCTCAGAGCCAAATTAACTGCTGCTGTCCATTTTATGTTGCAGGGTACATCATGACATGATGACAATTGAGAGGGGATTTGAGAACATGCTCTCCAGCACTTCTAGGTTTTCCTTACTAGCCCCATACCTGTACGTGACCCTCAATGCAGTGGCTACCTGTCTGGTATGTGATAACATCATATAGTCCAGTGACACAGGGTCCTTCCATGAAAGTCACCGCCTTTCACAAAAGACCACTCCTGCTGGAAGGTTTGGAATTTGCAGGCAGTCTGGGTTGAGGCTGAATTTGGGAAGAACTCATTTGATTCTGTGTTCAGGAAGCAGTAGAACTGCATACTGCTCATCTTCGGGATGGTCTGTCGAGGGCTGCAGACAACTTGATAGGGTCTTATCCCCTGCAGGGTCTCAACATGTCTCAACTGGTAGTCTTTATCACTAGCAGAACACTTGACAAGGTAGATCTTCCATCTGATCCCTACATAGGCAGTCTTGCCTTTGGACATATTGGCCTCACTGCAAGACAGGCATTCCCAAAATTTTATATCTGTGAACTAAATTTGGAATTAGAGGTCATATGTTAACATAGATGCCATCAGCGTAAGGGCAGGACGTGTGGTATAAGAGAGACGCTGGAAAGTTAAGTTTTAAATCCTGTTAACTACATTATAATTACTTTTTCCAATCTGCTTAGAATAGTGTCAAGACACAATAAACACTAATTTTAAGTAGAATAAATAAATAAGCAGTAAGATAACTATTTTGGAGAGTTTGCTGTAAAATTATTATAAAGGGGAAGTGAATGCCTGTGGTGGAGCTTCAGTATCTGATTAAGAAACCTATCAATAGTCATTAAGTAAATCTCTGTCTTTCCTCCCAACACTAGAAAATAAAACCATTCATTTATTCAGTGGCACAATGATGTTTTCTTTTCTACTTCTTCGCTAGTGATCCCTAATGTGAAGTCTTTTTGACATTCTCTGATGGTTTTAGAATACTATCTGCAGTAACTCCAGATCTTTTCTCCAGGTATTAAAATAATTTCAGAAACAATTACTTTGCATGTCTAGTTAGAGAGATTCTTTCTTTTTTCAAACCAAAAGCATTAACTGCAATTGTCGACACTGAAATCCATCTGACATATTGCTGTGCAATTATGCAGATGAGGTATTCTCTACCTTAAAAGAAGCAAATTGTAATGCACACAACAAACAAGCTAACCCTAGTATATTTTTGTACAGACATCATGTAAAACACAGCAGAGCCAAAGATAAGAATTTGCAGTCTAACGCACATTATAGTAATTCAAAAGCCTAAATATGACTTAACTTCAAGAAAAATATTTCTTTTTTCTCCATTTTTCTGTTTTTCTCTTATTACCAGGTGGATTTCTGTCTTACACAGAAAATTGCAGAAAAGGATTTTATGTTCAAAAACATCAAGTTGTACTCACTATCACCAAACATTTCAAATTTAATTAGCTGTATTCCTTCAGTTACTTCAAATGGGCACAAATTAGAAATAAAGATGTCTTTATTGATTTTACTGTTAAAACATATAGGAGGGGTGTTCATGCAATACTGTATTTAAAATGAAAATCTCTCCACAGAGAGAAAAACCATATCTTACTGAATATTGATAAAACCAAACCATTAATCATAATGAAAATGTTCAAAAGATTTTTTTTATTGGTTGCATGAGATTTTGTGAGGAACTGCTATCTTGAAAACAGTAGCTGCTCTAAAATAAACTGGAAAATAAGGGAACAAGCACTAATAATTAATTAATAATAATTAATTGTTCTGATTTAAATAGTTTCACTTCCCCCATAATTTACTTAATCATTAGGGAACTGTGAGATTGAATAAATAGATGCCATTCACAATATAAATGCTGGAGTTACTTTATTTGTTCCCTTGTGACAGAGTACATCTGAAAGGATGATAAGCAAAGATAACATATCTTGAAATTCCATCCTAACAAACAATAAATTACTCTGCTGAAAGCAGGCTCTCAAAGTACAATTCACACAGTTCTTCATCCCAGCACACAGGCAGATGCCTTGAAGGCCACATAAGCCACTCTAAAAGAAACAATGGATGGTAGGTCATGTAAATGGCCAATAAAGAGAGAATCACATGAATCTCTAAAAACAGGAGAAAATTAATTTTGTTACAGATCCATGTTCAAAGTTTCAGAACCGTAGAAGTTCTGAAGCTAAAAACCAATTTTCATAGTCTTCTGTTTACTATCTATCTGAGGATTCTAAGAGAATGTGCCATATAACTAAAACCTTTTGGTGCGGTGAAAGAGCTCAAAAAAATCAAATGCTCAAGAATAAAAAGGTGGCTTCTAAAAATACTTGTTAGAGCTTTCATGATTAGCTTGTTTTTTAGTCCTTTCAACTCATTTCCTACTGGAATACATTCAGAAAGCCTGGGGCTTCCATTATTGCCATATCTAGTAGGGAAAAAAAACCAAAAATTAGGAAGATAAATTAGACACAAAGGATTTGATTTAGACTGCATACATAAGAATAAAGGCACAGCTGCATTTCCTTAGGTAATTCTGGTATAAATAACTGACAGCAATGCTGTCACACAAAAAGGATGCATTAGTATTTCAAAAACTGATCTTTCTCTCACTGAAAGCAGCTGCTTCTCAGCTGAGAAGCAGTGACTAACTAATTTTGTGTGTCTTCTTAAGACAGACAGGAGGAAGTAAATTAGATTCACTCAAACTACCTTCAGGCTGACCACTAAGATAAAACCCAAACACTGTTGTAACAGTAACTCTGGCCCGAGGAATGAAGACACCATGCTCAAGGAAGAAAAGGAGTATCTTTCAGTTCCTCTCATAGAATTTTCTTCTGTTTTATCACTACAGCTTTAAAACAAAACAAAAAAAAAAAAAAAAAAAAAAAAAAAAAAAAAAATAAAAAAAATCCAACAAACAAACAAATAAAACAACACAAACCAAACAACCAACAACAACAAAAAAAAGAGCAAAACGATACCCAGGTAATAAACCTTTGAGCCTGAGCAGCTTTCACATAGATCTGCTCTGTCTCCTGATAAGTCCCCACATACAGGCAGCAAATGAACTGCAGCTCACCTGACTGTTCAATCAGGTCACACACTGTTTTTTGCCAAGTGCCCCATGTTCCTTCTCTTATCACCTGTGAAACTGCCATGTAAATGAGGCCCATACTTGAATGTCACAGAAAACAGTCTGATCACATGCAGCTGTTCCTGCACTAGAGGGAACCACAAACTCCAGCTCTAGAATTCCTCCATGAGAGATTACATTGCTTGCCTTCCAGAAATTGTTTGTAAAGAACTGTAGTTTCAAGTGATTTTTAAATGGCACTGCAACCACCTCAATTAACACTGCAGATTTTAAATGACCCCTTCTTCCCTATGTAAGCCATGTGACAGAGAAACTCAGATGACTCACACTGCAGTGTGATATGCTAATATAGTTTTATTTCAAAATATGGCCAAAATTCCTGCTAGTATAAAACCTAGTACAGTAAGTAAGAAGAAATTCTTTCCCTTTGAATCTGTTAGATAAGAGTGACATACAAATATGTCTTTATGCTACTCAAAGTAAGAATGAGGTGAGGAGATATTATAATCTCATCTGTCCACAACGCAATCGTTTATGAGAATATTAAAGATTTATGCAAAAGGCCAATGTAACAATGTCAGGTTTATAAATATATTTGACAAGTTTATCTATCTTAGATTTGTACCTAAGATGGTAAGACACTGTGAAAAAATGATTTGTAAGAGGGTGTATTTAGCCTATTGAAATAGCAAATGAGCCATAAAGCTTTCATCTGGGTGGAAACACCCAAAGACATTTTAAAAGAGCAGGGAACTGACTTTACAGCCTTCCTTTATTATATACCAACTTAACAAAATGCTGGAGATGCGACAGTTCAGGGAACAAGAGGAAGTATGGTAAGGCATAGTTTGGTATGGTTGGTTAGGCATGGCTTATATGAAACCTATTTGAGTTGTTGGAAAGGTCTAACCTAGTCCTGACAGAGATATTAAAAAATGTGTAAGATATGAAACATCCTAGGAAACAGCAGCTTTGAGTCCTTTCTTTCTGTGTCTCAGGAAGGGACACTGTTCTGAGAGGCTTTATGCTTTGACGGAATAGAATAGAATAGAATAGAATAGAATAGAATAGAATAGAATAGAATAGAATAGAATAGAATAGAATAGAATAGAATAGAATAGAATAGAATAGAATAGAATAGAATAGAATAGAATAGAATAGTTGTCTCCACAGACTTAAGCCTGGAGACACTCTAAATGTAACACATGCCACATGGGAAGATAATCCTTTGTTATTTAAAAACACCTTCACATATCTGTGTCTTGAATGTGAGAGTGACATAGAACTAAGTATGGCAGTTGGTTTTGTCATTTCATAAGGCTGAAAAATCACTTTATTCTGATGGTCCTGCTGTGCATTATTTCCTCAGGAAGAGACTGTCCTCACCTAAACTAAGAAGTTAGTAGACCACAGGCGGACACCCTCTTATTTATACAGGTGTACCAAAAAATAAGAGCTCACTGCCCTTAATTTTTCCCCGCTATCAGAAGTTCCATACCATCTTCTGCCATCACTGCCTCAAGCAATACTCCATTGACATCACTGTTCACCCACGGTTGTTAGTTTCAGGTAAAAGTGAAGTTAACCAGAGCCTTCTCCCTGAAGGATGATGTCAGGGTGTACTCATACAAACCAGAGCCAGCGGAATGGAATATTTCTACTAATTAAGCAGCAATGAACACCAGAGACTGTTACCTCTCTTATCACAAGAGACTTATCCAGAGCAGAACCTCTGCCAAAGCATAAGAATGGTCATTGTGATCTGTGGCCAGCAGAGAGGCCTCTCTGGCTTCGTATCTTTAATTTCCTTCTGCAGACTTCTCCCTTTCATTCACCCTTTTATGGAGCAACCTTAAGAGAAGATTCGTACTTTTGCAGAAAAATTGTAAGAGCAGCTGCCTACAAAAACCTGCAGGTGGCAGTAGAAAACCCTGCAAATTCTTAATTAATGCAAACAGGTTCAATAGAGCAGCAACTGAACCTCAACACCTTTCTGTTGGGATTCTGGCAACAACTGTCTTCATTCCTTGTTTTGGGTAGATGTCTAACTGCTGCTCGAAAACCTTGCTCAGGTCTGCCTTTGTCACATGTTGGTCAATACAGCTTTTTAGAACTTCCTAGTGACATCTGTCAATTCTAACCCAACAGTCAAGGAGTAGAGACCAAATAAGACAAGCAAGGCTGCAGAATATTGCTGTAACAGAGACCAAAGCATAATTTATTGAAGGCAGTCATGAGTAGTAAAAACAAGTATCAGGAAATAGTTTTTATCATAATATGTACTGAAAAAAATACTTTTCACAGAGAAAAAAAATTACTTTCACAGGTGCTTACTCAAATTACCTGATGTACAGCAGAATGTATTTCGATTTAGGCTTGCAGCTGCACTCAGAGTCTTAATTTTGAAACTCTGGGTTAATCTTCATTTGTTGTAATGAACTCTGAACAGAATAGACATTTGTTGAATGTCCTTGACACTTCTGTGTTCTCTTTTTTATTTTTTTTCCTATCTCTAAACAGTTATTGAACCTGATGATACATTCTTCCTGTCTCACAATTTACGATGCTTTATACTGTAAAGAACGTGTAAAGTTTAGTTGTTTACTTCTCAGAGTTCTTCTTATTAAATAGATTCTCCTTTTTTGTTATAACTCTTCCTGTCTTCATTGAGTACCTTTCATTTGAAGCAAAGTTCAAGTATTTTATATCAACTACGATTTCTAATACTCCCAGAAGCCCAGTTACGTGCATTTTACAAGGAGTCAGTTGGAGCCCAATGAGACAAGATAATCTGTCAGAAGATTATACAGCAAGCTATCTCAGAGCTAAGAAAGAATTTGAGCCTCCTGATTTATCAGATCTGAGTTCAGAATTTTTCCAAGTCTCAGTAGCTGCTGCTGTTGGACATTTCACCTTTGACACTGTAGGACATGTCTGCTTCTTAATATCATCTAGAGATGCAGTGATCTTATTTGGACAGAGGACCAAGACATCACTGATGCTCTTGATCTCTTCTCCTTTCTTGTGACATAACACTTGGCTTCTGGTCTTCTACCACATATTGGAAGTTTCTTATAGAGTTCTCAGAAGTAGTACTTGCTAGGCCTTTGCAGGCCCCCGCAGACACTGTGCATGGAATACAGGCATTTCCTAAATTTGGTATCTGCCATACAGTTCTGCATGATTTCAGGGGACACCATGGTTAAGGTGGTCCTTTCAGTTTCATGTTCCTGTAATTTTTACTCCCATAATCCCTAGACAAAACTTCTAATCCCTAGACAAGGCTTCTACTCTAAGATCTTAATTCATGTAGGCATTCTGTTAAATCCATTCCCACCCCCCACACACACACACCCTTAGTGCATTCTTAATATTATATTCTTAATTCCCACAAGTTTCTATTTGATTTGAGTTTGCTTTCTGAGAAAACCATTTATTTGAGTCTGTCCTGAACTGGTTGGAAAAGAATACAAAATTTTATAAAATGAATATGCTTTTTTACATTTTGTATAGCTTTGCTCATCCTGAAAATAAATGAGCTGACGCAACTTGCAAAATACACAATGAATTAATAAGGGTAGGAAATGTAAGATTAAGATGCTATGCTCAGGAAGTATATGCTCTTCCTTCTCATATGTTTGCATTTCTATATTTGGATTTCTTTCCAAATGATCAAACATTGCCATCTACTACAGTTGTTCTAAGACTTTGGTTTATATTACAGAATCACAGGATCACAGAATAAACTGGGTAGAGAAAGACCTCTGAGATTATCAAGTCCAACCTTTGACCTACCACCTTGTTAACTAGACCATAGCACTAAGTGCCACAACCAGTTTCTTCTTAAACACCTCCAAGAATGGTGATTCTACCACCTCCCTGAAAAGCCCACTCCAATGCCCAACCACTCTTTCTGTAAAGAACTTCTTCCTAATGTCTAACCTCAGACTTAAGACTGTGCCTTCTCGTCTTACTGCTCGTTGCCTGGGAGAAGAGACTGATACCCACTTAGCTACAACCTCCTTTCAGGCAGTTGTTGAGAGCAATAAGGTCTCCCCTGAGCCTTCTCCAGTCTAAACAACCCCAGCTCCTTCAGCCGCTCTTCACAGAACTTTTGTTCCAGTCCCTTCCCCAGCCTCATTGCCCTTCCTTGGACAAGCTCCAGCACCTCAACATCCTTCCAAAACTGAGGGGCCTGGAACTGGACATAGTACTTGAGGTGCCTGTTTGCCTCACTTTGGTTGGTATACCTTTCTTCTCTGCTATAAATAAGACTACTAAGTATCATCACTGTTGTGAAAGAGCTGGTCAAAAAAGCAATCATCACTACTATTCCAAATCACATTCACTTTCTCATTTCTTACTGAAGTGCACACATTCCAGGGCAGACTTCCAAGACGCTATTTTTGGAATGGTCAATAATGCAAACTCTTCTCAGATTAATCCTTCTTGACTTGCTCTTTTTAAGTTTCTTCTGTCATTTTTATAAAAAATTAACTGCATCTGTGTGGGGAGAAGAGAGAACATTCTAATCATCATCCAAAGCAGTGAAGCTGTGCAATAAGACATCTGTGTTCCCAAAAGATTTAACATTTTACATTCTTCTTTACCCTTTGTAATTAATTTTTATTACTGTCTTCTTTCCCATTGGTTCTATGTTTATCACACATTCATCATCATATTCTGTTTTAAATTAAAGTATTTGTACAAAGGTTTTCTAGGAATTTTAGCAACTCAGCCCACATATCCAGTTACTGATACAGTCTAGAAAACAGACTGCAATCAAAGCTGAAAATAGTTTATTTTAATATTGACCACTACAGACATCATGTTGCTGATCTCCCTGAAGTTTGTGACTACCACTTCACTGTGCATTCACACAGATGCAGTAAGACAGGCGGGAGAGAAGCTCGCTCTTCATTTTGAAAGCATTTATGTGGTGAGCTATTTCCATAAAATTATAAATTACTATAACCAAAGCAAAAAGGCCATGATGCCCAATAGGAACAAATGTAATGACCTGCGATTCTGCAACAGGTTACCAGTAGTATTGACAAGTCATATGCGTTATGTACAAGATTTTGATGGGTAGGGTTTCAATATATAAAGGCTTAAAAGAAAGTCAGAGAAAAACCTTTTACTCGGGCAAGTGACATGACACAGGGCAACACGTTCAAATTGGAAAACATTGGACTTAAGGAGGAAATTTTTTATGATTAAGGTGATAAGACACTGGAACAAGTTGCCCAGAGAAATTGTGGATGCCCCATTCTTGGAAATGACCGAAGCCAGTTTGGATGGTGCTTTGAGCAACCTGATCTAATGGAATGAGTCACTGTCCGTGGGAGGGGGGTTGGAACTAGATGATCTTGAAGGTCCCTTCCAACTCTAACTATTCTGTGATTCTGTGATTGCTGCCACTGTGGGTCATCAGGCTAGACTTCTAATTCAGCGAGTGGATAAGTAATTCAATTAAATTAAGGATTTGGCAGTAGGCTGACTGTAAGCCTATTTCAGAAGCCTATGTCACCTTTTAGTTGAGAATAAGCAGATGTCCATTGAATGAATTGTAGGTCAGGGTCAGAACAATAAACTTTAGAGTACATAAGGAAAAAACAGATCAAGAAAAAAACCACATAGGTCCAGAGCAGGCTGCAGGGTTGTGCAGTGCATTATCATCTATACTTTTTTATATTCTCTGTCTCTCTCTGCTCCGGGTATGTGAAAGTCACTGTGCTTTTGGCTACCATCATGGTGTTTGCAAACAGACTGGCAGACGCTTTGCAGAAGCTGTAACACCTGCCCTTAACAAGGACTCGTGGATAGCCTAAAAAGGGCTTCAACTCTCTCTTACTATGGCACACGGCTCAGTTTGACCGGTCCACAGCTCCCCCCATTGTAACATATTCCCATGACTTGACCGTGCTGTTCACCTGTCCGTTTACAACCCGGTTACACCTTATCACTCGGCCGTGCCGGCAGCGCTGCGGGTGCTGTTGGGCAGTGCAGGGCATGGCATCGGCGGCTCTGACCCTCCTCGGCAGGGAGCGCAGCCCAGGGCCGCGGGCGGAGGCTCCTCCCGCCGCCGCCGCCGCCGCCGCCGCCTCCCGGCTGCCCCCGCCGGGCCGTCCGCCCGCGCCGGGCGGGATGCGGGGCGCTCGCCGGCGGCTCTGCTCCGCCCTGATCCTCGCGTACGCGCTCTTCTCCCTCTACGCGGCCTACACCGTGTTCCTGCGGCCGCGCCGCTCCGCCGCCCCTCGCCCTCCGCACCGGGACCGCCGCGGCCAGCGAGGTGAGCGGGGTGGCTTCGGGCCGCCCGGCGCAGCCTGGCCTGGCCGCGCCCGGCGGCGCCGCTGAGGGGGCCGGGGCGGCGGGCGGGGCCCGGAGGCAGCTCTTGAGGGAGAGCAGAGCTCGGGCCGCAGCCCCACTGCTCCCCGCTGGGCCCGCGCAGGCCGCGGCCATTTCCCCAGCGCCGCGGGAGGCACCGGGGCACGGCCCGGCGGCAAAGGAGGGGGAGGCGGCGGTAGTGGCGGCGTGCCCGGCCTGGGGCTGTGGGAGGGTTGTCAGGTGATGCTTGAAATTATGGATTCCAGAAAATTATTCAGTTTTTCTAAGCCCGTGGATATGACCGTTTTACGTAAATTACGCTTTTAGGTTTTACAGACCATGTTGCCTTGGGAAACGAATGGAATCCATGGGAAGAGGACGAGAAAAACGAGCTGGCTGCTTCTCAGCAGAGATACGAAACTTATCTTAAGATGATAAAATATGCGAGATCTCACCTAGAACAGACCAGTCTTAAAGTACAGATTTGGGGAAAAGCAGCAATTGGTAAGCAGATGTAACCAATGTCTGTTTATCACATAACCTTTCTGATATAGTATTTTCCCCTGCTTTTTAACGACTAAAATTTATGTATATGATTCAATAGTATGTATGTCTGTACATGAAGAGCGTTAAGGAAGTGGTAGCTGTTAACTCGAATTTGTACCAATGTAAGAGTAGTTATGCTTCAGTTTCTTTGTATCAGTTCTTTTCAAGGCTGTTTTTTGCATCTGGCAAAGAAAATGTCTCAAACAGCAGAGAAACACAGTTACTTTTTTAATCCAGTCTAGTTTACAGTGCAACACAGGAACAGGCCTCTTATTTGGCTAAACGAGACTCTTTATTTTTGTCACATTTACACTTCGTGAAATAAAGCATCACACAGTGTGAAAGAAACCATTTTCTGTGCTGCAGTACTGCTGCCAGTGATGAGCTTGGAAATTCTTCTGTTGTAGAAGACATGGAGTTTACTCTTTACATAACCGGGGAGACAAAGTCTTCTCAAGCTCTTTAACTACTACTGACAACATAGAATTTTTCTTATTTTAGCTTTTCAAAAATGCCAAATTTCCAGCTTCAGGTAAACTTGCATTGTAGAACACATTGGTAAATTAGCTGGTGGCACATTTCATCACAAAAAAAAATGTTGTGTTTCACAAAAGCTTAAAAGAAGTATGCTTGTCCTTAAAATGCTGATTAAAATTTGCTCATTTTTAAGTGGTATGTGTGCTGGAAAGAGATGCTAACAGAAGTAGTGGTATATCTTTATCTACATATCTTGTGTCAGCCAGAGAATATCTTAAAGTGCCCCAGTATGGGAAAAATTAATCTGAACTAATTCAAAGTCATACAGAATTTGAGAGCAGTGTCCCCATTATATATGAAGCTCTGACATTTCTTTCCCAAGAAAGAAATTTTCCCATCCCATTGTGATGCTTTTTCGTTTCCCAGAAGTTATTTGCTAGGAGTTTAGAGTGGGCAAGATCTGCGCATTCAAATTCTCCCTCATGTCTTCATTTATGTAGGTCTTTACCTTTGGCAACATATTTTTGGAGGGCACCTTGAGCCAGCTGATGTGACTGCACAGTGGAGAGAAGGAAGCCAAAAAGCTGGAAAAACACATTTCAGGTGTTGTTCATGATGTTGATTTCAGTTGTGTAAAATTTAACGAATAATGCATTAGAAAGTTAAAGTACATTATAAGATGCACAGGTGCATTATTTTGCCTGTCTCAAAGTTATAGTTATTTCAGTATCAGCTGCAAGTCCTTTTAATTTTTTTGTGTTTTGATAACTATGGAAAATGTATACAACTTCTCATTCATTCAGTCATATAGTTTATTCATGAAACATGAACTTGGTAAACCCAGCTAATCCTAGCCCAAACATGTCACTGTTAAAAGATAGAAAACCAGGGAGCAATTTCATCTGTTTTATGAAGGTTTGTGTTATTTGAAAAAAATAGAGAAAGACTTATCAGTGCTGAGAGGAAGGACACACTGGGGGGTGGGGCATACAATCCTCAGAGAAGTCTTAAGAACTGGAGTTTAGGGGATCATAGTTGATGAAAACAAGCATGGAATTTTGAGGCAAGAGGAGGTCTCCTGCTGTTTGGTTTCTCTGAATTCAGGGAAGAAGGACTTGGCTCATTTGGTCATAAATAGGATTGCATCAAAACCCTAATTTGTTTCTGCATATAACAAAGGCAGTCTGTGAGGGCTAGCATCTGGTTAGCTATTTGCCTTGCAAAACAAATTTTATATGTAAAGGAAGATTACCCTTAAAGCACTGTATGCTTTAAAAATGGCGTTCAGCCTGTGATCATGCATGTTTTAAGACTGATGTCAAATGTTTCATATTATTCAGTGAATCATACAGACCTTTTCTCGGACGTCCTATTTAATACCATTGCAAGGCTTTCTGAAAAGATACACTGAAGGATTTTTTTATGTTTGGCCGGTTAGCCAGTCTGCAGTACTAGATCTCCTCCAACATTAAGTCCCTTGCACCCACCTATTAAAAAGGTTTTCTCTTAATACATAAATTACACACATAAACAAGTGTAACTTCTGAAAAATGTCTTGTTTCAGAAGGGTTTTTTTTTCCTTACACATTAAGATGTGGTCCTAGTTGAAATTTGCAGTTAGGATTTGAAGTAAATATGTGATAGTGAACTGAAAGGGGTTTTTAAGTGATCACAAAAGTTTTCTATAATTTTGAATTGTTTAATAATGTATCTAATGGTGAACATGATTCAGGCCATAGATTATTTTCAGTAATGTCTGCATCACATTCATAAGAGGCTAAAACTGTTTTCTAGAAAGATACATAGACTTAATTTATGCATAGCAATTATTAAAGAGTCTGTCTTATATCTCAAGAAATTGATGAAATTGTGTACTCTTAAAAAAATAGCTATATTCCTTGTCTGCAAATAAAAGATGATCCTACAATATTAGAGAATCAACTATGAATGAGGCTACTGCATCTTGGTAGTCTCCTTGACAGAGCAAGAGAGCTTTCCATTTACAAATTTAGAGAAAGAATACAATGCTTTCTTGAATAAGGACCAGTGTCTGTAGTGCTGTCTTTGTGGGAAGAGACTTTGTTGTTCCCCGAATTAAAATCTCAGAAGTCCAGAATTAAAATCCACAGAAATCCATGACATTCTGCCAGATAGGTTATCTTCTTGACATTCACATGAGAATTTCTTTCAAGCCCTTGCTTTTCAAGCCACGTTTACAACATGAAAATAATTTGCTGCACTTAATGAGTCTGTCACCTGACTGATTATGATTATTTTCCTTCTGGTGTGCCTGTTTCAAGTGATTAATAACCTCACATGGTTCCTTAGGATATGCACATCTCGAAGAAAAACTTCTATACTTCCATTTAAATATCTTCTTGTTATGTTTAGATGGACCAGGGATAATAGAGTCCTTATTTTAATGGGATGCTAGATCCTATAAAGTACAATGCTTAAGTTTGGTACTAACATAACAAAAGTTAACTTTTGAAAGTCTAGTAGGAGCTTGTTGTGCAAAGTATAGAAAATATGCAAATATCACTGTTAGTTAACAGCTAGGCTTCTGAAATGAAATAGCTGAAGTTCTGCTTTTTACTCTCATTGGAAATACTGTTTTGTATTTTTGTTGTGAAGAAGAATTAGTACATGATTTTGGCTGCTCACTGGTTATAAGATTTTCTAGAATTGTTGACTTTACTGCCTGGCTGAGGTAAATTATCTCCATTTGATTACTAGATGAGGCTAGAGGGAACTAGCTGAGGTGACACATTTGGAGAATATGTGCTGCTCCGCAGTTTTTTGTGGTAAGTCTAATGATTGTTAAAAAATAGAGGTCTCATAAATATTTTCGAAGCGTACCAAGTCTAAAGACACAAAAATGCCAAAATATCACTTGAACATAGTTGCATGAATTTTGTATATTTATGGTGGAGAATAAACGTATTTAATACAGATTTTGCTGGCTTCAAACTTTCACCAAAGAAGCTGCCTAAAGAATACTGAAAGCATCAGCTTCTCCATGAAATGCAGGGATGTTTTATCTAAAAACATGAGTGGAGAAGGAACAGCATAGCTGTGGATTTTAGTGGCATGTTGGCATTTTCATACAAGAGGCAAGAGAGCAGGATTTAGCACTTTATAGCACTTCTCTCCTGTCATCTAAGAAGATGTTGTAGAGCAGGGAGTGCCATACTACTTGCCTCTTATTATTTAGTAACAGCATTCCTAAATTTCTGTTCCACTGATTACACCCTCTATTTTAGAAACATTCAATGCTGCCTTGCCTCAGTCCCTGTTAACCCCAGTTGTTCAGCAATTACTTACCATTCTCCCACCCTCTGTGCACAAGTTGCAACCCTCTTGATTCATGCCAGAATGAAAGCATATTCATCAAAAAAGTCAACCTGCAAAGGCTTTTATCAGTCAGAGGATTCCACCAGGGATACCTTGTGGCAATTCAATTTTAATAAAGCCTTTTAGTGAAGCTTTTTGAAAATCCAAATACACTACGTCTACTGGATCTTCTTTATCTGTGTTCTTATTGACACACTCATAGATCTTCATCAGATTAGTAAAATAGGATAATAATGTCCAGCAGTGCTTGGTATTTGATCAGTGATCTTACCTTTTGATAAGATGCAGTGATCTTACTATTTATTACAGACTCTTCCAGAGAGGGAATTCATGCTGACTGGTCTCCTCTAGGGTCCTTTAAAATTGTTTCGGTAGATGGGAGTTTTGTGTTGGTGGGTAAGACCCCTTATCAAGCATAGCATCTCCTCATAATGACACCCGCACGCCTTTGCCAGCAATTCTGCAATTTCATGTTCCTTCAAAACTCTCAAGCGAATGCCACCCAGGTCCCAATCCTCTGATATCATACTTGCTGTACTTCTTTCTGAAGAGAATGAATTAACATGTAGGAGTCTTCCTTGCTTTTCTATTAATTTGTATGGGTTTTGGGAAGTCTGTGTTGTTTACTTTTTGGATTGAAGTGCTGGGCTTCTTATATAGTGTTTTTGAACAGTCTACAAACTCCTTGAAAGCTTCTTGTGATTTGGACTGCTCCTTTCAAAGTTCTTATCCTGATTTTCTCATTTTTGTGTAATTCCTTTGTTGCATATGGAGTATCTCTACACTATTTAGTATAATCTCTCCTGCTGCAAGTGCTAAACTTAATCATATTGCTGTTATGGAGTGACTGTGTGACTAATACCTTTGGAATTGGGTCTGGAAGACTCAGTCTAGAATACTATCTTTTTGTATTGATTCTATGACTAGTAAGGAAGAGCAAGGACTTTGTAGAAAGCAAGTCATGTATTTAGTCCAAAAAAATGTAATCTCCCCATACTGTCTTTGATCTAGCCTTCATGTGAGTAGTTAGTGCTGTTAGTACTACTGCCTTAATTTTGCAGCTTTTGTAATCTCCCTTACTTTTCCCAATCCCAATTGTGTTCTGACTGGGAGTTAATAGTACAACACTGTGTTTTTATTATTAAAGTATGGGATTTATAAGAGTTTCATAGTGTTTCTTTTTTTTCCCCACTGTAATTTTATGCAGTTGAACTTCATATTTTCCTACACACAGGTCAGTACTTCCTGACCTGTACATTCTGCTATTCCTGTAAAGTTGATACTCTCAAAGTGTTGTGTCACAGATAAAACCTTATCCCCTCTGTCTCTTTTTGCAAGGTGATCGTTGGACCATCTACATATCCTATTCACTATTTTAGGCATTCTGAAGCTCAGAGTATTCTCTCTTGGAATCCCAGTGATTCTGTTCTCATTGTCTGTTAAAGTTTGGATTTAAGTCTTGATCTGACTTACATTTAGTCTATTAGAAATCTTGATTCCAAGTAATGAATTTCATGAATCTTGGCTCCAAAATATGCCACTCCCACCAAGCCAGCAGCAGGTCAGCTTAACTCAGGTTTAAAATACGCTTGTCTAAGGTCAGTCTACTTCAGATAACCTCACTGGTACACACCAGCTTTTGTTGTGAATTTTTTTTAACTCACTAAGTACACTTGAACTGAAGCCGGCTGTCAATCTCAGCACTTTATGAGTTAAAACTCATGCTCATTATAACTTAAGTTTTGCTGATAGCTGAAAAAGTAGTAGTGCAGCAGACCTAGAAAACTTACTAAAATTATTAAAGATTTTATGCTTTTGCTACCTGAGTGAAATTTCTCTGTTAAATGCATTGTACAAGATCTACAAATGCCATTTTCTACCTAAAATGTTTGTGCTTACTAGCATGTGCACCCAACCTAAGTTTACATTTGGAGAGATACCTCTTCTGTTACTGATTCTGCTCAGTAGAAACTTAACCAAAATTACTGAGAAAAGTAGTATGCCAGACCAGCTAACTGTCTCTCTTAATGATACCTGGTTTAGTATACTCACCAGGTTTTTGGGAGGGCCTTTCTCTTGTTCTAATACAGCAGTCATTGGTTATTACTGGAATTAAGACCTTTGGTGAACATCAAAGTACACCACTTTTTTAGAGGTGATTGATTTACTCAAATTTTTAGGTTTGAGTGTAGTACTAGTTCTGATTTATTGACAAAATACTTTATTTAAGTCTAAATCTCCTTTTTACCAGCAAAGATGAAGGCAACCTTACTCCTGTGTTAAGCAGTAGATACTATCAGAAGTGGTTACAGTTTGCAGTGTATTACATCTGCTTTATTGATGAAAAAATAGTCTCAGGATTACGGACTCTGTAGTAAGGATGTTTAGAGGATTAAGGTCAATAATTTGTCTTAGGGATGTTTACTGTTCGCATTTTGGTTTTCTCAGCTTCCTCACTGGCCCATCTGTAGTTCCCGGGTACTTCTCGGTGGAAGCGGAGCATGTCGTGCTGGTGCTGAACGGGAGGGAACCGGCGAAGGTGGCGTCCGCCACCCAGTGGCTGCACTACGCACAAACGCTGATGCAGACACACAAAATCCGACACGTGGCGGTGGTGCTGCTCGGGAACGAGCAGTGCAACAACGGGTGGATTCAGCCATACCTGAAAAGAAACGGAGGATTTGTAAATCTGCTCTTTGTTACCTATGACTGTGCGTTCGTAAATGAAGAAGATATTTTCCAGTGGCCTTTGGGAGTAGCTACGTAAGTGCTGTAGACAGAAGTTGCAATTGAAACAAGTGTTGAGCATGAGGTATGGAAAATATGACTGAGTGTTACTGCTCGTGCCCAAAACACTTACAGTAAGTAAATTGTAGAACGTGATCCTAATAATTATTTTATAAATCAAGCTTTGGGATCTTTTGAAATTGCATTTAGAAATAAAAATTATAATAGGAAAAGAATGTTAGCATTTAGGGAGCTTGAAAGGCTTTCTGTTTATTTTTTCTTTAGAAGATTTATTCTTGAGACGTATCATATCATATGTACCAGAGACATGGGGGATTTAAAAGATACTTATGTAATTAAACTTCAGGTACTACTTGCTCAGGAAAGGAAAGATGATACTGGTGGTACTTTTTTTAACCCTCATTATGGCTCTTTAAAGGCAATTGTGTGCTCCGCATTTTGAGTTGTTATACTCCAGTATCATAGCAGCATAAGCTGGCTTAACTATATGCTTACAAAAACATTTTTATTATACTTATCTGCTCAGACTACTTAGTGGAGTAATTAAAGGCTCGGTTCAGTTAGATACACTCTTACTTCTTATTAACAGAGAGTTAATAGTGGTTTAGCTACTTATCATGGTAATATAAGATGAAAAGAGTATAGGATTATTTTCATATCTTGTATTGAATTTGAATTCAATTTCCTGTATTGATCCAGTTGGCTCAATCTGGAAAACTGTATGGAGTTTTTTATATATAGCTTGAACTTACAGTGTCTCTGAATATGATAAATTTGGATTATTGATAGTGTCAGAAAATTGTTGGCATTGGAAGTTCCTAAGCAAAAAGAAGTTGAATTTTGAGATGCAGAGATTAAGGTGACAGTTAACAGAAAATAACATTTACAACAATAAACTAGGGTGCAAAGCTGGGTGGAGGAAGATAAATATGGTATCAAAATGGAGGTTTGCACACCAAGGAGTGTAAAACATGTGGTTAAAGGTGTGAACGTGTGCCAGATTTTCCAAGTGAAGAGAGAAAATGAAGATATAGAATGCTGTGAAAATATTTGTCATGACGGAAAAAATGGTTCTCAGAAAGTAAGCGAATTAATATTCATCACACAGGAGAAGAATCAGGAAAGGACTGTTCTATCAAATAATGTACAACAAGCTTTTTAGTAGCCAAAAGATTAGATTATTGAAGTCCACTCAGATCAAAGTGAGATTTTGCTTTGAGAGGTTAGCAGTGGTATTTTCAGTTGATAGGCATGCCCAGAGATTAAGGTAGCTGAGACTTAAAACACCATAGTTAACCTGGCCATTTCAGTCAAAACTTTTGGTTGCATCAAGAACAACTGCTTTGGAAAAGCATGTTACTCAAGGACATTTTGTAACATGCACACATAGTATTTTTGATATTGAAAAAAGATACAAGTATTTTGGAAAGTCTCTGATGAGAGTGGTGGGGGCAAAGAGAATAAAGACCTGCTTTTAGGGCAGGACTTGAAGTCTTTTGCATGTGTGTGGTTTGCTGTCTGTGTTTATAGATGTGGATTGGCAACAAACAGGTGCTTTTAGTCTTAAAATCTGATGCAGTAAAGATGAAATAGTGCAAAATGTTTTTCCTTTGGTGTAAAACATATAGTTGTCTAATTTATACATTGTTTTTACAGCTACAGAAATTTTCCAGTTGTAGAACCCAACTGGTCAATGCTACGTGATCCAAGATCATATCTGTGTAATTTCTTAGGAACAGTGTATAAGAACTCTTCTAGAGAAACCTTAATGGAAATTCTGAAGCAGGATGGGCTTGACAAACTTTGCTGGATTGCACCCAGAGAACAGTAAGATTTTTAATTTATTTCATGAAAATATTCAGATTTTTTTTGCCTGGTTCATTATTACTAATCTTTTCTTGAGCATTAAAAAATATTACAAATAAAGGTAATCGGTCACAATTAAATCAGAGAACACTGCTGAGACTCTGTTTGTGTAGGTCTTCATAACATAACAGCCTTTCTGTTCCTATACTTTACATAAAGCATATTTTTAAATGCATAGAAAAATCTCCTAGATATACAACCATCGAAGATCATCTTGGTTTTTTTTCTTGAATACATTTGATTATGGTGGCAGAAGAAATATTTGTCTTGTGTTTTGTGTGGTTTAATGTCTTTAGCAGAAGAAAGAAGACAACCCTATTTTGCTGTGTTCCATATAAGAGATTGATTTAATCTGTATAGCACAGTTGTTTTTTATTTCAAGTAGGTGCAACAGATCTTTTGACTAACAAGAGTAGGGTTCTGACTGTATTTCTTAATTTTGAAAAGCAGCACTTATAAAATGTTTGATAGCAGGCACAGCAGTGCTTTAGGAAGACCTCAGCTGCCCTGATGAAGAATCTCGGGAGATGGATTGTATCTGTGACATAAACTCTCATCTCACAGACATTCTGAAGCACTTCAGGAGATGGATTCTGGTTACATGGATTGCTTTGCATCCTAACTTTTGAAAAACAAAACTCTACTCATGTAAAGTATTTAAGGCCAAACAAAGTCATTAAAAAGTCCATGAAGTGTCTCCCTGTTTGTCTATTTCTAAACTGTGCTGTGAAATAAATTGACATATGCGTCATCCGAGTCATGCAGAAGATTTAAAATGGCATTTCAATGTTTCTTACACTTCTATGTATTAATATTTTCCTAAAAGGACCACATCTAACATGGTTACAATCTATTTTTAACAGTGACATTTTCAATAAATTTTTAGAAGACTCTTTTAAGAGCAGTTAAGACTAAAAGTAAAAGCCCATTGATCGTGTATGTAGTATAAAATTCTTACATTTTCATCTTTATGCATAGTTGAAATTAAAGCATATCACTTATTTTCTTGTTGCAGTGCCAGTGGGAAAAATATTAATTTTCAGCCTCTTTACTTTCCTAGGTGGCAGCCTCAAGAAACAAACGAAAGTTTCAAAAACTATCAAGATGCCTTGCTGCAAAGTGATTTGACATTGTGCCCAGTGGGAATAAATACAGAATGTTACAGAATTTATGAAGCCTGTTCATATGGATCTCTGCCTGTTATAGAAGATGTGATGACACCGGGTGATTGCGGAAATTCATCAATGTACCACAGTGCTCCATTACAATTATTAAAAACCATGGGGGCTCCATTTATCTTTATTAAAAACTGGAATGAGCTTCCTGCTGTTCTAGAGAAAGAAAAAAAAATGAGCTTACAAGAAAAGATTCAAAGGAGAAAAAAGCTTTTAGAATGGTATCAAAACTTCAAAGCATGGATGAAACAGAAATTCATTATTACTTTGGAAAATTCATTTTTGCCCAGTGATAAAGGATAAATTGTCCCTTTTGAAAATCTAGAACAGATTGCTGGCCTAATTTCCATTAACCTTCTGAGGCAGCTTTTACAGAAAAGTAATCTCACAGGGTGGATTTTAAAGTCAACAGAATCCTTTTAAAGTCAACAGAATTGCTCTAGCTTGGCCAAGAGCTTCATTTGTCCCTTCATTCTTAACGATTTTCAGAGAGGTTGTTGACTTAGTAGGGTGGTACTCTGCAAGGATGACAACAATTTTATTACTATTTTCACAATTTCCATGTTGCTGTGTGACCTGATGAAATTTTTTTTAGGAGAATATCTTCGAACGTGAACTTTTAAAAATCCAACTTAAAAACATCAGTTGTGTTTGAAGAAAGAAGAATGAAAGCTGTGTGGCACAGGGTACTTTATTATTTAGAGTGAAGAAGAAAAGTATTACAGCAAAATTGCCAGGTTTAGCACATCCCAGTAAGTGCTTGTTCTGAAAATGTGAACCGTTTACTTGATTGACATTTCATTTCCAAGAAAGTGGCTATAAAGCTAATTAAAGACTGTGAAATAAAAATGTATATTTCAAGGTAAAAATAGAGAACTCTTTCTTAGAAATACTTCAAGCACTACATTTCCCCTTTAGCTTCAGTGATCAGTAGGGCTTTCTTTAATTTCTGTTTAGTCTTGGGATGTACATTTCTGCATTTCTGCTGCAGGAACATTCATTACCTGCAGTTACAGCTGTATATTCTAAACACCAGGCCTTAAATATGAACCTGTTTGTAGCTTACCAGGTTTCTCAAGATCTGCTGAAACTTGTCAACTCCAAAAGAAGTATAATATTGCATGTTTATGGAACTACGTGTAGTACCACAAACAGTTTCAATGTTTTTTTTTGTTAAATGTAGCTGAAAGGATCTGTCACTGTTCTTGCCCATCAGGAATGAGTCTGTGCTGTTACCTGTGTGTTTGGCAGAGCAGTGTGACTGCATACACACCACTGGCATAACCAAAGAGCCTGTAATAGTTTTGTGTCTTAAGCAGCATGATATATGGGTTCATTCTCATGCAGGAATTCAAAGGCCAGTGCAACTCTACTGTGTGTAATGATACTGTGTGGAACTACACTCTGTGTAATGATACTGTCTAATTCTGAAATATGTGTCATAAGAACATTTCTGTGGTTTTCTTCCAGCTTTCTTGCATCCTTTCTGTGTAACACCAAAAATGGCACCAAACCAACAAATAATTCAATCAAAACCCAAAACATAAAAATATTGGGTTTTAGTTTGCTAACAGTGGATCATATCCACGATGGCTGCTCTAGATCAGGAATAAGGTATGTTTCAGAACACCTGTATTTTTAGGAGATGTATTCCACATGCTTAGAAGATGCTCTCAGAAGATAAATTATCGAAATCCAAATAATTTGAATTGTATGTCTAACGTGAATATCTGGTGACTGTCATCCACCCATATTATCTGAAATATCATGCATTTGAAATACAATGCAAACATTCCCAAATTCAGATGAAACTGCAAGTACAGCCCTCACAGCTCATCACTGAGTTGATGAGCACTGCTTGGAGGTAGAACATGTTAGAACAAATTTAGCATAAATTTCCACACTGAGGATCTGAAGTAGCCCATCAGTAGTAAACAGCACTTGGAGGGTTAGAGGAAGCTTGAGTCTATGTAATAATCATAGAATCATAAAATGGTTTGCGTTGGGAGGGACCTTAGAGATCATCTAGTTCCACCCCCCTGCCATAGGCAGGAACACTAGATGAGGTTGCCCTATCCAGCCTGGACTTGAGCAGTTCCAGTGATGGAGCATCCACACCTCTAGACAACCTGTTCCAGTGCCTCACCACTGCAATAATGTAATGTCGGTACTGTATTTTCCTTTTAACAGGATCTTTATTTCTACATAAGCTATAAAACTGCAGAGCAGTGATCTAGATAAGTATTTTTCAGCTTGTTGTCAGCAGATCCTTTGGCACTCCTCCAGGATTTCAAGGAACTGCAGAAAAAAACTCCAAGAGGGAAGTCCTTACCAGTCAGCTGAGATTCTTATAAAAAAAGGCTGCAGCTCCTCAAAAACAGTGGTATGCAGGTTGAAGTCTGAAAAACAGTTCAGTGTTACTTGGTCATAAATAGAAAAAACATGCTGCTATTCATGCAATCATTTCAAAGTAAACATGAGTTTTTCTTAAGGGAGGACAAGACGCACCAAAGTTTTCACAGAATTTCACATTGCAGATGTTTGCCTACTTTGGGAGTTCAAAGGGAAATGATTGGCATTTATCTATTTGACTTCCAAATTCATCTTCTTCAGTCCAACAGGAATTAGCACCAGAAGGAAGTTGTTTTTGTTGTATTTCCAGTGCAAGTGGAGCAAAGAGACCAAAACATCTGGAAGGCAAGGGAGGGTTCCTAATACATTAGGCAGGTTGCTCATATTTTGTTTTCTTATTCCACTGTCCAACTTGAGGGAGAGATTGTAGTTCTCCTGGTTTTACTCCCTGATACTTACTCATTGAAAAAATTGTCTACTCCATGCACTGGATCCAGAGAAAGACAACAAAACGGACCTTGGGAAAGAAAGGGTGAGACTGAGGGAGGAAAGACTGAGGAGCGCAAGAGATCAGAGAGGATGTCTTATCAGTGACAGAGGAAACTGATTGAAAAGAAGTGGTTAAGCCACTGGCAAAAAAAGATGGCACAACATGTCCATGTCGGAGTAGATAGTATCTGCTGTCAGTGAGAAGACGGTAAGTAAGTTCGGTTGTTTAATACCAAGAGAAGAATGTAAGCTCTGCTTTTGCAGTTGGCCTTCTGGTTCAAGGCTGGGATGGTGAAGCATAGCTTTTCCAGAGCACAAAACAGTGCCTCATAACCGTGCATGCCATCTCTTGGAGAGGGGCTTCTGCAAGAACTGAGCCTGCCTGGAGTCATGAATGCCATTTGTAGAATCTAGTGTTACACAGATTGCTAATTATGCAGTGTTTTGCATCATGCTTAGATTTGTATGTGGAATATATAACTCTACTAGTTTTGTTATCTGAAGCATTTCCTGCTGAGAAGAAACAGATCCAGCTTGTCCCATTTTAGTATAACTCTCCTACATTATTTGGAACCCATTAAGAGTGGCTGTGAACATGTGGTGTAAACAGTTTAAAAGATCATCTTCTAGAGAGCACAACTGTTTGTAATACTGTAGATGAGGAAGGGGCTTGCAAAGGATCTGGCTGCCATTTGCTTACGGTTCTTGGATATTAAAGTTGTGATAGTATATTTCAATAGTTAAGTTTTCTGGTATTTTTGGATATCGTCTTTCCATGACTGAAACTTACACACGGAGTGATAAAACTAAGAGTTTTCTAGAAGCCTTTCTCAGCAGTTATTAAGTGTGAATTAGGAATACTGTGTGCAGGAATCACCATTTTGTCTCTTGGCTTACTGCTCTCACCAAAACACTTGCGAAACCACAGAAATAAAATCCTGTTACTTCTTGACAAACCCTGCATGTTAAAAATAACCAGTAAGAGCTAGGCAAACTCAGGAGCAGCTTCCATGCTAGTGAGTCCTGAAATATTTCCAGGAATTGTTCTTACTGTGATTGGAAAGATGAAGGATGATTGAACAAAATTATGCTTATTTTGGACTGTTCACTGACGTTGGGAGAGGCAAAAGTATTTCAAATGCAGTTTCAGCTGTGCCTTAAGAAACTGTTGCTTCCAAGAAAATTGCTACCATAAGGCATGTTGGGCCATTTCCCAGTAGTTAAGGAGTTTAATGTTTATGTAGTGCTGTGAGTCCTACACAAAGGATTTGAAGAGTCAGACAAAAAGGAAAGAGCTGACCTGATGAAAATGTGCCTGAAAAGATGATATACAGTCTGCATTGTATCCCAGGACTTCGTGTTGCTTGGGTTTTTCACTCTCTGAATTCACAAAGTTAAATAGTTTGTACAGTAAGTCATTCTGGAATCATTCCAAAGTGATGCTATAAAAACCACGCTATGCAGCAAAAGTGACAATGGTTCTAAACTCTTCTTCTCATTCCAGCAGCTTATGCCATTAGAAAGAATTACGTGGATTTCTTACTCCTCACCAATCCATAAATCATGACTGATAATCCTCTGATAAATAAATAGCTGCAAAAGGTTACATTACTGATTGATATTTAAACTCTTTGGATGGGTCAAATTTCAGGATTTCTTCAGTGTCTCCTGAACAATAAAAACTAGTAATTGGTTGTCAATATATCTTACAAATATAAATTTCATTCACGTCTTTACTATTAATCTGAGCATGGAGGACTGCTTTGAGTGTTAAAATCTCTCACGTGACTCTAGTTTTAAAGAACGTAAAAGCTGAAAAGGCCCTAGAGGTAAAATCTAAGGGCCAAGAGGAATGCTAAAAAGAAAAAGATTGATGCCTACATACATTCTGGATTTATTTAATTCAAGATTTTTAAGAGAAAATCCATTTGAGGACTGTAACTACATAGCAGTAAAATGGTGAAGTAAAGAGTTTCAAAAAGGGCTATGTAACGTCAGTCCCCTAGGGTCTGGTGGCTAGTTTGGCTGGTATTTCAAGTGTCTCCAATTCTAGGTCCCATAAAAAAGTCTGGGTCTTCAGAAAAAACTGCTACACATGCTGAGAATCAAGACCCTGTTAAGGTTGCTGTAGTTTAGTGCCCAAAAGTCAGTGCCTGTTGATGAGAAGCTGGCCACACAGCCAGGTATTTGTACAGTACCATCTCTTACTTCCTAATTGTGTTGAATGCCTTCCTGCATTGCTATTCACATTTTCGTCTCTGAACACCCTTGGAACCCTGAGTGCAACTATGTGAGTACTGCTATAGTAGAATGCAAGATATTTCTGATCCATATTCTCACAACACAGATTTGTCAAGCATGCCATGAAATAACATTACTCATTCTCTTACCCAGACTTACAGCAGCTTCATCACACAAGGACAGGTTTAGGTAAGTATCCTCAAATTGCTTCCTATGTTCAGCACAGTCCCATTTGACAGTGCAAAATGTCTAGATTTTACATGACACCATTCACCGCTATGGTCTGCACTTTTTTCGTCTTCAGGAGTATATAATTTGTGGCTTGGGCTGATTTTTAAAACAAACAGAACTCAAGTACTATACAGTGCTTCCATTAAATATGTGCTTTGGGAAGATATGAGGTGCAAAATGAATGCATCAAGCAGAAGTGACTCATTCACTAAGATCCAGATGAAGACAATCTACTGAAAGACAGCAAGTTGTGCAGGTGGCCACAACAACAACAACAACAAAAAGAATCTCTGAATGACTGAAATTAGCCTGGTTCTTTAAGTTATTCAAACAGCATCACTATTGTCTAACAGAGTTAGTCATATTTTGAAGTTTGCTCTATCAAAGGGGTTTTTTTTCAGGGCCTAAAATACAAAGTTTCTCCATAAGTGGTTCCTATCATTTCATGTTTTTCCCTCTGCAGTGGAGTTCTTTTCTGAAGAACAAAGGTAGTCCATGGCCATGAGTAGAGATCCATTGCAATATTTCCTAGGATATGCTGAAACATCTTCCTCTGTGGCTGCTTATTAATTGCAATTTAGTATTTGTGACAACCTTTGTCAGCGGTGGGGCTCCTACGGTACTACATCTTAATGCACAAACTGCTCTGGGATGTGAGATACCTGGTATACCAGCTTGGACATGGAACTGCCACTGTGCAGCCACCAATTCAGAAACACAACCACTGGGAATTTCTGTCTTGAATGTCTTTGCTCCCACCTTTCACAGGGGGCGGTGGAGAGGGACAGTAATAGGCTCCTGGGGTATTGTCATTCTGAATATGAAAACGGAGAATTAAGGACAGCTCTGTTTCCCACAAAGCTAAATGGAGTGTACTGATTAACTGTTGTAGGAATTTAAATGGTGCTTTACAGTTCCCCCAAATTCTAGCATAGCTTTAAGACAACCAGTGATGTGTGTTCTCTGGTATGGAGTCTTTAATTGCATATCCCTTTTTGCTGGAGGGTTCAGTTTATTAATTTAATAATGTTTTATCAATGTTTGTCAATGCAGCCCTTGGTAGTGACTGTGGAGTATGATGATTCTTTTACAGTGAAAACTAAATAGTCTTACTAATGCTAAAATTGAAGACAATACTCCATCTGATGAGTACACAAGCAGGGATCTCCACGTTATGCCATGTTGTACCAATTTTCCTTCCTTCCCCTGTCTAATCAGTCTGATTGATTCTTCTAGTGTGTCTCGTCTCTTTGCTGACCCTCTTTTCACATTGTTATTTTCAGATTATAGCAAATTACTTTCTGTGTAGTAGGGATATAATCTCGTTGTCCCCATGGAGAATTTCCACTGGGTACCCAGTCTCAGTATAGATGTAATTAGGCTTTTGCTGAATTTCTACTATAGCAAAACTCATGCTGGTTCACAGCATGCTGCCAAAACATCTCTCTGTAGGCTATTATGTCAATTGAGTGCTTGTTTCTTAAACATTTAGTCTGTTGTTTAAGATTTTTGACTGACTGTATTAAGAGTTCAATGAAAAGGATTCTGTATGTGGGAGAGTATAGAGGACTACCCTCAGACATGTCTTCACTTTCCATTTTACAGCAAGGAATGTCCCTCATTCCCTGAATGAAACTTCACATGCAACTATAGATACCTGATCACAGCTTATAGTGTTTGACACCAAAGTCTTAGACGTTGGCTCGTGACTTTTGGAATCTGAATTCAGCTCCACACAACCTAAGTTACCAGGGGCCAAATGCACCAGAGAATATTCACATCCAGTATAAAGCCTAGGGCAGATCAGTTCTGCATAGATTCGCTATCCAAAGGACCAGTCCTTTCAACTGCTGCTAAGACAGCCTGTGGTACTTGACCTGCAGGTGAGCTGTGAAACACCACAAAGTGGTCCTTGAAACTGTTGCTTTTATTGTTTCTCAATTGCAAAGGCACATTCTCACAGGCAGATAGATAAACAAGAAGTTCCCCTGCTGCCAGCATTTGTAGTGAAAGAAGATGGCTTCCTTTGCTATTGGTTTTTATTAAAGAATTTGCAAACGCGACATACAACTTTATTAAAAAATTATCTATCTGGAAAGTATTTTACTATTATTTCCTCCATCATCAAAGAGTATGATGGAAGGTGGAGGATAGCTGTGTGCTCCTTTGTTTTAAAACCTACTGATTATTCCAGACGTCCCAACCCTTACCAGCAGAAACCTCCCTACTTTTTGTGCCTCACCATGCCCTGAATCCCCTGGTCTGGTCAGGGCTGAGCAAATCCTTGCTCTTCTCCATCCAGCTGTCACTCCTCAGACTATGCATTCTCGTGTTCATTTCCCTCAGGGCCCTTACACGTGGCCACAGCATGCCTAATGCACACCTCCTGAGTTGGATTCTACAAAAAGGAAAGGCAACTGGCTTGTTCAAAAAGCAGTACCTCTCCAAAGAAGGGGATTATGCCTGTTCTTTCATGTCACTGTTCAGGCATGAGAGCACTTCCCCCATGTGAAAATTTGGCTCACTTCCCTTTTCCACCTCTGAAAACTTGAACCCACACATTCCAGCTCCCAGAATGCAAAATGCACCAAATGTCAGCATAGACTAGAGTTGATCTTTCTCCATTTAAAGTCATCCCACTCTTCACAAAACCTTCCAGCACTCGCTGGAATAGCAAATATGTATTTGTTATGCCATCCACCTAGAGGACAGACATCCTGAGTTCCCGTCTCTGTTCCAGATGTTCATGTATTTCACAAAGCATAATCATTAGACAACACCACTTTCCCATCACTTATTGCAACCCTCTCTGTACCTTGTATGGCAACTCAGTTCTTCAGGGACTGAGGCATAACTCAGTGCTGGGAGCTGCAGATCACACACATAAGCTGAACACCACAAGGCTGAGTGTGACACCACAGCAATGTCCTGGCCAAACCCAACCCAGCACACCTCTGTGCCTCTGATCCAGTATGAGCAAAGGACACTACACCTATACAGCATAAACCAGGGCAAGGCTATAAGCTTAGGTCTGAAAGCTGTAACACTACCTCCCTTGTGCATCCAAATGCAGCATCTGCACAAGCCTCTCAGGCTCACAAGGAGCAGCAACGTGATGTGCACCGCAATCTCTTGGCTATCATGATTGCCTCTGGCTCCTGTTCTTGCAACATGCCCAAAATGGCATTGTAAATGTGGAGTCAAATAATGTTAATAAAAATGGGCTTATAAACATTTTAGAAAGAAACAGAGCAGCAAGAGGATTGTACCTAAATAGCAACTTACAAACCCCTGAGTTTAGCTCTGGCTCCACAAAACCCTCTCTTCCAGTTTTCCTGTTTGGAGAAAAATAGTATCTCCCCCACTTCCCATAGATGCAGCTGCTTTGAAGCTGTACAGATCTGCTGGTGTTTGGTCACTAGGCCAACGATTCAGAGCGTTGTACAAATCTGTATATGCAATCCTTGTGTTGGACAACTACACATTTTGAAACTTGGGGAGTTTGAGCATGCCTTTCTATCGCTGTCCCAGCAATTGGTTAGTATTGCACTTGTTTAGTATTTTCTGATTGTGATTTTATATATGGTTCACAAATGCATGTAAAATAATTTTTGTTAAAAACCGGATATAGTACTTTTCTGTTTAATACTTAAATCAAGCACTTTAACTTGCTTCACGATCTATAATTAACAAGACATTTCTGCTGCAACTACCAATCCCCCTTTTTCTCTGTTGACTTTAATTAGAGTATTTCAGTTATTGACTGAACCTCCTTTGCACAACAGTAAATTGTTTTATCAAAGGGGCATAGCTTTTCCCTGCTGAATCCACAGCCAACCAGTAGCACCCTTCCCTCCAGCATCTTGATTGTTCTGATCTTTCATTAGAGGCAGCTCTTCTCCTTCAGGGCTTTGACTAATTTTAGCTCCTCAGACTGCAAAGTCATACTGCAAGTCTACTCATGATCATGGTTATCCTTCTGCTACCTTCTGCTATAAATAGAGGTAACAGATGATACTGAAGAGAGACATGATTTTGTGAGGGTCCGAAGTCTTGGAATGACCACACATCACTTTGATATACCTAATCTCAGTATGAGAAGTAAAAATCTTTCCAAAACTTTGCTTAACATAGTGAGTGTAACACAATGTTCACGTGAAGGGTGTGTTAGATGGCTAACTTACGATAGTTCAGGAGGTGGAAAAGAGAGAAAGACATGCACTCACTGTATATTTTATGAACTTGCAGCAACACTTGACATAGAAACATTTAAGTTGCTAAGAAAAAAATACTACTGCACCAAAATAAATATTAAGTTTTCACCCTCATGTTTACTATTATCAAATAGCAGTCTGAGTTTTGATGACCTTGTTGATAGTGTTTTGTAGCTTGCATTTCACATGAATGGGATTAGAGGGCAAGACTGAAGGAACAACAGAAGAACACAAACCTAAGATTGCAACAGCATGGGAGAAATGAGGCCTGGGGACAGCAGTAGCAGGCCCTGCTTTGAATATCTTCAAGCACTGCCCAAGACAGTAGCTTCACTTCCACTCTAAGAAATTTGGCAGTGTGGAATTTTTACTACCCTCATTAAGTGTATATCCTAGAGATCACTATTTCTATAGTCACGGGTGAAGTGACTTGATAATATGGTATAGCTAGAGACAAAAGACTGCCATGAGTAAATTTTGCCTGGGTTTATCTCAGACATGCTTGGCCTCCTGTGTTGGCCTGGCTGAAAGCTAGGTACATAGGCTCTGAAGGGAAGGTAAGCACTCCGTGATACACCTGCATAAAGAGAATCACAGTCATAGACAGTTGTTGTTGGTTGACCATGGCCAGCAGCTAAGCACTCACACAAGCTCTTATCACAACCTCTCCTCAGGACAGGGGACAGAAAAGGAGTCAAAGCGAGAACACTCATAGGTTGAGATAAGAACAGCTTAAAAACTGAAGGAAAGAGAAAAAAACAAGTAATGCAACAGCATTCATTAATTGCCTCCTACAAGCAGACCAATGCTGAGCCAGTCTCAGAGCAACAGCTACTTTGGAAGACAAATGCCTCATTTTTCTGTGCTGAGCATGGCATCATCTCAAAGGAAATATCCTTGTGGCCAGTTTGGGTCAGGTGCTGGACCAGATTTCTTACCCACCCACATCCTACTCACTGCAGGGGAGGGGGCAGAGCAAGAAAGAGAGACAGCATCAACCCTGTGCAAGCACTTCTCAGTAACAGACAAAATGTTGGTACTGTCAACTCTGGTCTAATTGCAAACCCAAACCACAGCATCACAGGGGCTGCTACGCAGAATGTTAACTTATCCCAGCCAGAGCCAGTACAACATCTTCTGCTGTCTGTCTTCCCTCAGCATTCTTCTTTCATAAACTGGTCACTGGTGGCTTCTCATGGCTGATTGCTATTCATATAATACGAGGTGGAGGAAGTCAAAGACCTTTTGCTTCAGTGCAGTTGTCACAGGAATTTCACCTCTGCCACATGTGATTTTGTTTGGAGAAAAGCCATGTTGGAATAATTCCAAAAGTGTCCCTATTAATTGCAGTAGCAAAAGACTAGTTTTACTAAGTCATCCCTTGCTGTTCACTGAAAACTGAGTCCACTGAGGCTGCAGTGAACATAATGGTATTTATAGAAGGCCAGTGATCCAGAACAGGCATTACTAACTTACCAATATACCCCATGAACAAATGTCTTTGACTCAACTCATCAAGAAGTACTTCTGCATCACAGGGCCAAGTAGAAAGCCTTTTACAGTTTGAACATCCCTGGCAACCACAGGAAGGACAAACAACACTTGGAGCAACAAAGGAAAAGTTAGACATTTCACAGCATGAGATCTCTGTGGACTCCAAACTAATCAGTCCAGATTATCAGTAGGTACATTGAACAGACAGACAGTTTGCCACAGGGGCAGCACCATAGACACCAGATGCTTGTCTGTCCTTCACAGCAAGTATTGAGGAAGCAGTGTGAACTCAAAGAAGATACCAGCTGTGCTTTGACATCCATTCCCTCTTTATCATCCAGTTTTGTTGTTCTTGTTGTACTTATGGCCAGTAATTCTAGTTCGTGCTTCTCCTGATAAAATCTGAATCAGGAATGAGGAAAAAATTCTCAGAGGTTTCTTGTTTAAAGTCACTCTTAATTCCTTTAATTGAAAGTAGATGAACTCTTGCTCACCCTTTTTTTCCCCGCAGACTTTTCACAGAAAGAACTGCTTGCTCGAGAAACTGAATAAAAACAAATTGCAGAGAGCAGAACTTTAATTTAAGCAATAAAACAAGCAATGCTGCAATCCTTAATTAAAGGAAGTTTGAGAAACTATGTGGTTTAATGGTCTGGTAGAACCCTTGTATTACAAGAAGAGCTACATTTGTCAAGAAAGGAACAATCAGGTAAATATATCTAATTTATCTCACAGAACCACTATTATCTCCTGAAAATAGCAGAGTTCTCCATTTTAGGAAGTGCATTGAGTATTAACTTTCCCAGTCCCCTCTGAAAAATACACACGGGGATTTTTATACAAGAATACTGGAGAATACAAGAATGATGGAGCTGGCATCACCTGTTTAGTATCATCTATTCTCCTTTGTCACCTCATCCCAGTAAGTTAGCTGTGCCAGATAATAAATTGCAGCACTGTGGAAGAGTATTGCAAAGAGCATTTGGCAATTCTGATCTATTATTCTGTGTAGTTACAGAACTATTTCTCCAACCCTCCTTCGCTCAGCTCGTGATCCCCCACGGCATACACGTATGAGCTGCTTCTACACAGCGAGGTGTCCTCTGTCTCCACACTGGTAACATATTCTCTAGGTCAGGTCCATGATCTTTCTTCAACAGCAACTTCCCTATGAATAGGAATGTGAAGGGACTTGCAGAAAAGCACTCATATCTTGCTTTGGAGATGTTCCTCTGTGATGCCCTGAGCAGTTCTAATTAGCCAGCGCAATATTATGCTCCATTAAGATCATGCACAGACATGTGACAACTGTAGCAACAACTTATGTCCTTAAAGATTGTTTTGTCCTAGAAGAGGATTGAATTTGTCTTTTACTTTTTTTGATAAGCACAATGCCTTCCTCAAAGCAGCAGGTGGCTGGAACCATTTACTCAGGTTTGTAATTTTCTTCTGATGATCACATTTACTAATGTCTGAGTCCTGGGAAGCTAATGAGACACATGCCTGTGTATTAAGAGTGCTCCACAAAACGCTGGGAGATACGTTCTCTGCCTTCATTTTTTTAAGGAACAGAGACATATACAACCCTGCCAATAGGGTCAGATAGGATAAGGGGCTTCCTGCTGGAACAACTCTTGTTCATGAGGAATATTTTAAGAACTGTTTTATGAATAGTATCTATAAAGATTATGAAATGCACATCAGGAGAGGATTTTTTTTTGTACTATCCTAGTCTTTTTGGGAGTCCCCATAACTGCTAGGATATTGGACTACAGGTTTTTATATGTGGCATGAGTAGAAATGTTTTTTCTTCTGTAACATCTGAAAGATGTTACAGAAAAAAATGCTGATATCAATTAGGAATATTGAAGTTGCTCTGGGTTTCTTTTTACCCCCAAATTTGCAAATAGAGCATGTCCATGATGACTATTTAGCAAAATGGTGTGTAGCCAGGCCAGTTTTCATACAACACCTTTTCACCAGAGGGAAACAGCACTTTACTATACGGTGCTTTTCAAAGGAAATTTTATGTGTCTTTTTCTGGAAATCCTCTCTCCATACATAATTTGGTATAAACCTCATTTATCTAATGCTTATTTACATAACAAATTCAAGCTGTTTATTCCAGCTAATAAAGGGCTGAATAAATAGCTGAAGGCTCTTGCAGATACCAATTCATCCACACAGTGGACTAAAAAGACCTGTGCAGGTCTGATGGGTATCTCAATAAGGCCCAAGATTAACCTTCATACCTGAAAACTAAGCAGTTAGATTAAACCAAACAACAGTAAGGCTAGACACTGGCTGTACTGTTGACCAGGTACACTCATGGAGTGGGACATAACGAGCCATGGTGAGAGGAGAGCAGAGGATCTGCCTTGCCAGATGCACATGGCATGCCCAGCATGGACACCCTGTGGGGGCTTGTCTGAGGGCAGCTGCCAGTCAAGCAGGAGAGCTCTTCTGGGGTATGTGTTTTACTAGAAAGAGCAAAGCAGATCATCCCGTATGGGATGGGCAGATAGAAGGAGAGTGAGAGGGGTTCCCAGGGCCAACTGAAGGAGGGCTGAATGCATTTTGAGTTGAGAAAGTGAGGCTGCACTGGTGGCCATGTGCCATGGCCTCTCTGCACAGCCCATGCCCTCAGAGGAGCATGGAAAGCAGAGGAATATTGAGACCACTTTGAAGCTTCCTCTGTGCCTCTGTAGTCAGGAGATTAAACTCTTTCATAGTCACTCCCCATGGGATGGAAATTGCTAGTGCAGGCACAACCAGTGCTAGGGATACTCCTGACTCCCCTGCCCCAGTTCCCACTGCATCATGTCAAAAACATAAAAATGAGCACTCATGTCACCTGAACGCAGGATGTCATGAACAAGAACTGATCCAGGTACCAAGGAATACAAAGGAAAGAAAAAAATAAATTGCAAGAGGAATTAGAGCTTTTCCTTTAAGAACATAAATTCTGGCTCCTTGGTGTTTTTGAGACCTGTATGACGATTCAGACAATTAGAGTATTGAAACAACATCTTAGAGCCTGCTGAAGAAATACCGAGAAGGCAAAAGGGAAAATGCAGTAGGTCTCTGTGTCAAACATAGAATCACAGAATGTGCTGAGAGGAAGTCACCCACAAGGATCATCAAGTCCAACTCTTAGCTCTGTACACAGGACACCCCAAGAGTCACAAGATGTGCCTGAGAACATGTCACCATTTCTCTCGAAGTCACTAACAGCTTGAAAATAAATTGCCATGGTTACACTGGATTGGTGCTCTGAGAAGGCAGAAAGAGCCTTGTATGTTGGTATTTGCCACAGACCATCACATCCCTTTGGCAAACACAACCACCATCACATAAACAGCTGTAACATGCAGGCAGAAAAGCCAGCATTACTGTGAGGGATTTCAGTATGAGTAATATAAACAAAAGACTCATAAAGCCCGAATGAAATATCCTTGAAACTCTTCAGCATTGTACATGATGATTTGCTAACTAGCAAAATACTTCATCCACTATCAGGGGATTCCAGTCTTGTAAAAACTTCACCTTGCAAAAGAGAGGAAAAAGGACTGTACAACAATAAAGCAATTGTTGTTTAGGTTACACTGACAGTATTCTGGCCATAAGCAGCCCATTTGCTGTGGAGCAGAATCTCAACCAGCCCTGCAGACCTTGTCGATTGCCCCCCAGAAAAAAACTCTGTCTGGGTTTGGGGGAGTTCAAGCACTGCAAGTATTTAAACCAAAATTGGAGTCTTTTGTGAAAAACATGTTTTGTTCCAGTCTGAACTACTGGACCTGAAGCAGCCATTAATTCCTGAAATCTCATGCTCTTTATAATGCAGCAGATCAGCCCAGAAGATCCATAGTGACTTCTTAGTAACTCAGACTTAGTAACTATGAGGATTAATGTAGGCAAGTGTAGTAATTTACTGGGGATGCCATATGCCCAAGTACTTTATATTCTCAGTGGAAACACTATAAGCTAAACTTTACAAATGCAGTTTAATTATAATGTTTGAGATCCTTTATATACCTTTGACTTTAGTAGGAGGCACTCAGTTCACATTTTGCTGTATAGGCTATATTTTACTTGGACAGAGATCAGCAGTCTTTTCTAACACCCAGGTGATGTGAAGTATCACAAGTATAATGAGAGTTGTTTTCATACAAGTAAGGCTAAAGAAGGGAATTATCATCCAGGAAGTCAATACTCTATTGACAAGTAATCCCCAGGGACCATAAGCCAGCATGTTTACAAAAATAAAGGAGGAACCAGCACAGAATCAAGCCACTCTAGAACTTACTCATCTGTCTGAACCTACTCTAGAACTCATCTGTCACTTGCTTCTCATTGTCTTATTTTGACAGCTTTAATTTTTTTATTCCTGGCCAAGACAAAATGTCATGTCCCCAGAGCTTTAACCAAATAGTTAGAAACTATGCACTCTTAAAAAAATCAAACAACTTTAGTCTGACATTTTAGGTTCAGCATTGTGAGGATGAACTAGTTACATTCTGGTTTAGCATTGAGATGCCTAGATTTTATAGAATATCATTAAATCAACAACATGTGAGATTTACTGTTAGAGATGAATACCAAAAGGAGCTTGAAAGGTTAGTAGAGCTCGCAAAACAGGATCCTTGGTCTCTCAATCAACCAGATCAGCTAGTCAAAACTCCAAATGATCTTTTATTTGTCTGTAAGTTTTGAACCATTCTTTTAGAAGATACTATTACCCTACTCAGTGCCATCAGAACTACTGCCTTGACTCTTGTAAAAACAACATATTCTATATTTCCCATCAACTGTTCTTCCTAATGCATTTTTACTTTAGTCCAGTCACAGGAAAAAATTAACATAAAATTTTCTGTAAAACATCCAGTTTGAGCCATTTTGAAACGAGCAAGACTATGTTGATAATAATATAAAGAAAGTGAGCTTTAAGAAAGCATGGAAGTGTATTCAGACTCCATTCTTGCTCAGCAGGGCCTCTTAAATTACATTCATGGAAGGAAAAGTCAAGTCACCCTGAAGTGGAAGAAAAAAGATTATGTCCTTTCTGGGAGAAACACTCCTTCGAAGCATTTCTTGTATCTTAGGGATAGTATACTTAACTGTATGCACTGATTTTATTTTTATTTTATTTTGCTTCTAATTTATTTTGATTTTTTAATCTTGTTTTCTGATTGATACTTACTGGACTTAATGGATGACAGCAAACTGTGCATAAGCATCTGGAGGGAAAGGATGCTTCCCTTAGCATCTCTGGCCCAGCTTACTCTCAGCCACTGAGGAACCACCACAGTACCTTGCTGTTAGAACTCTTCAGAGAAAAAAAGATGGCTGAAAAGTCAGTTCATCATCACTATTTTTTAGTTGTATGATTTTAAGAAAGTTTTATTTATCTGATATAAATAGAGAAATTTAGTAGGTTTCCTCATCTTACAAATATTCCTCATGTGTTTGAAGACTGATGCTCTGACTCCACTATAATCTAGCACTGACACACCTCAATGTTTAAAAGTCTTTGTTCCCCAGCCTTGGGCATATCAAGAACTAAGTTTGTTTCTCTTTGATCATCCTATTCACTCCCTAACAGCTCAGTGCTCAGGGGCCAAAATCTGCCCCCACTGAAGTGGAAGGCAAAGCTCCCACCTTAATCAGCGTCTGCAGAAGTTTAAGCCTTTTGGCAATGGAGACTTTTTTGTTTCACAAACACAAGGTCAAATTAAGCACAGGGAAGGGTCTCCTAGCACTTTATGAAAATAGTTGGGATGGTGGAGAGAGACCCAGACCTGATGACAGTTTGTGGTTCTGCCAAAGGGTCTCCATAACTTACATGTACCAAGTACAGCTACACTGTTAAACCAGCCTGAGCTGGCTTGCTGTAGATGCTCAATTGTGCCAGCTTTCTCTCAGCTCCTTTTTTCAAGACAGACAAATCTGCATTTACACTATAGATGTTGTTTCACGGCACAACTTTCCACATGGCAGGTGGTTTTCTAATAAGATGACATTTTATTCTAGTGAGATGACATTTTGTTCCTAATTAACGTATGCAGTTCTTCACTCAGGCTAGGTGATCAAAACAAGTCCTGCCAAGAAGAAAGAAAAAAGGAATTCACAGCTTGAACACTAGACCAGCATTCCTAACTGTTTCAGACAATTAGTTCTGAAGTTGATTAAAATGTATCCTTCCTTCCTGGTCCTCTTACATCTGGTAGAATATGATTATATTGCTTTCCTCTATATCATGGACGAGGTGAGAGCATTGGAGAGTGAGATGCTCTGGGTAATCCAAAAGGGGAGGAAGCCTCTCTGGTCTTCCTTTTCTTCCTCGGTGAATTTTCATTCTTGTATAATGAAAATGAATGCTGAGCTGCTGTGTATCAGCAGAGAATTTACAAGTCCATCCATGGAAAGGAGATCTTGAAAGAGATAACCTTTCCAAGTTCAGGATCCCTTTTGAATGATGGAAAATAGAAGACAGTAGGTGGCAATAGATGTCGGCTAAATCAGTGGGCTCTGGAAAACCACTGGAAACAAGGTCTGCATCATTTACAAGCTGGGAAAGGAGAATTGGTGGAACACTTTGTTTACTAAATCTTGGCTTCCAACTCTGACTTTTAGATCACCACTGCATGGCTGGAAGATGTGCCTGCTTAGCACCACACCTGTACCACACCAGTGCAAGCTGCTCATCATGAGCAACAGGTCAATTTTCTTGCCAGAAGCTCAAGTTCTAGAAAGCAAGTGGGAAATGGCTTTATGCTATGGTATATCTTGAAACTGAAGTGCAAATTAGATTGCATGTGTAGAGACTAATCCATTATTGTCATGCGAGTGTACAATATGACTGATTCACCCTGTCTCCAAGTTCACCATGAAGGAAAAGCCAAACAGGAGAAAGATATCCTCATGCAGCATGAATGCAGCCAGCTCCAGCTGTGCCAGGTACAATACAGGCTAGTAAATCATTTGACCCACACTCAGCTTTGAGTACAGTAAAGACCTTACAGCCAGGATGACAGGTCCTCAGACAGAAAGCACACAGTGACAGTCTGGTGTCTTCCTGAGGCCAAAGCACTAACTAAACAGAAGACATGTCTTCTGTGTCTCTGATCGCTGTTCCTAAATGGAGAATTGTCTCTCCTTACCAGGCCTTGGCAAGGACTGCCACTGAAAGAACTTCAGATGCTCAGGAGGTTCTGTGGTAAAGGTTGTGTAAGTACCTCAGACACAAAGTACCTCCATTGCTCCTTATATTCAAAGGTTTGTTGCTTCCTCTGAACTGTTTCTTGAATGTGCAGTTTGCCTTAGTCACCTGTTTAGTGCCATCCTTGCTCAGTAAAGAGGGATGGGCATGCACTCCCTGCTCTGCCCTCTGATGAGCAAAGCCTGTGCCACTGTGCCCCAAGGTTTGTAATTCCTAGCCAGACACTTGGGGGATGCTTTGGGTACCTCTGCATTGTCATCTTAGCTCAGAGCATCAGCCTGCAGCCAGCCAAAACTCCTTGCTTCCTACCATGCTCTGCTTCACTCTGTGCCATTGTCTGGTGAAAAACAACTGCTGCAACCCTCCATGCAACTCAGGTAACCCAGCAGAGAGTGGCACCGGCCCAAGGGTGTATTCAAACCCCCCAGATGGGTGGATGCCTCTGATTCTGCAGGTTTGTACCTGTCAGAGTTGGCTGAGCCTCCACCCACCATACTAGCCAGCCTGGCAATACATCCTGCTCACTGCTCCTGCACTGTTGGGACAGCAATGGCAGCTATTGCAGTGATGGGTACAACTTAGTGCAACTAGCAGGAAACCTTATTTGCCTCTAGAAAGTGGAACACACTTCCTTCCCTCCCAGGGGAGGATGGTCCTTTGTAACATCCAGTGAATGAAGAGGACAAGGTAGGTGTGTGGTGGGTTAGATACAGGCCAGAAAGGGTCAGAAGAGGGATTGAATTGACTTTACGACTTGGTGACTTGGGCGTACCACATACCTGGAGAGGTCAAATGGCAGGTGTGTGCCCATGGAGGCACAAATACCCATAAAAGGGAAAATAAACAGATTAGAGGGCAGCACAGGAGAAAAGTGAAACGGATTCTTTGGATGAAGAGGAGCTATTATTCATCTAACACTAAAGCCTCTCTTCAAAGGGTTTTTTCCTAAATTGCTCCCATTACAGAAAGAAGTCATTAAAATATGAAAAGATGCTGGGATAAAGCACATACATCAGTGTGTGCTCAATTTAAAAAATCTACACCAATATCTTAATGAACTTTTAGCTAAGGCACAGCAGTCTCTTCTGCTTACCTGGTACTGCGAGGAAAATTATCTTATTTGTCCTCTCAGTATGATTCATCTACAAAAAAGGAGATTATTGGATGTTTGCTATTATTAATGGCACCAACATAGAATGAGACTTTTGCCCCCTCTGTGAGCTAAAGCTTAACTTGCAGAAGGATCCTTTTGAACACAGTGGCACTAAACTTACTGGTGTCTGAGTACAAAGCATCTTCATATTGTTTGAAGCCATTTATGAAGGTCTTGTAGTAACACAGACTAAAGTTACCTTTTTCTCCTACATGCTCCTTCATTACAAGTACCCCAAGGATCATGGAGAAGCAAGGAAAATAATGGATATTAATTTCAAAAGCTCAGTTAAGATTTGTGCATGAAGACTTCTAGTGGGCTTTTACAAAAGCGCATTGGAGACTTCGCTGTGTGTCTGTAGGTAAAGCCCAGAACATCAACAACTCAGAAACAGTCATGGCTCTCTCTTTCTTTAAATCATATTGCAAGACCTTATTCCTTATCTGCTTCATCATTTTATCATCAGACGGCTTTTATCTTGAGAAGATTACAGGGTACAGTGGACTAAATATGACATGCAATAATCCTTAAGAGCTTTGTCATTGGACTATGAGTAAAACTGCCTCTCTTTAATTATTTTTATACCTTTAGAAATTCCTTATTTAAAGCACATATGTTTTCTTTTTTATTAAACTAAGAAACCATGCTGAATCACATTTCTTGGTTTTGATCATATATTATGCAGAATAGATTTTTTAAAATGAGAATTCCCATTTAATGCCTTGCATGCCTGAGTTCAGTTCAAGTGCCTGAGCAGTACAACCTTTATTCTTTGCTTTCTTTTCAAAGTCAACTCTAGTTTCCTCTTCTTGAGGACTAAAAAAAAAAAAAAAAAGGGAATAAAATCACAGGATCTGTTTTTTCTTATTACTTTCAGTAATAAAGGACTTTCAATTCTCATCATCTAAGCCACTATGGCACTGCAAAACTTCAGATAGCACAGCATTTTGACCTGGGCCTCCATGACATGCCTACTACCACTACCACCACCCCCATCCTTATCCGTGAGGTGGCTGTTCAGGCAATGGAGCTTCCTGATGTCTCCAGCTGGAATCTAGCCATTTGGCATCCAGCCCTTTGCTTTTCCAGTACCCAAACATGCAGGAGCCCTGTCCCTGGATGACTTGAGGGAAGAGGGGTCTGTGAATACAGTGTGTCTGTGTGACAGGTCATACTACAGGCAGGAATCCAGAGGGATAGAGAGATTGACTTGGGCTTGGTGATGGGGTGATTTCTTGGGGGCACAGTGTGATGAGAAGGTTTAAAGGTAATGTGACATTTGCAAAAGCCCTAGAGGTGCAGCAAAGTGGGGATGAAACACTCCCTCTCAATGAGGCAGAATGCTAGTGCCAAGGCTGGTAGAAATCCTGCTTATGGGCTCTTCTCCTCAAGAGGGTAGTGTTGGGGGAAAAAAGGGAGCAGGATCAGAGTTATGAGAGCAACCTCCTGCCTTCTCTTCCTGGTCACCTTAGGAAGGTGAAGAAGTGCAATGCTGGGAAGACAGGAACTTGTGTCCCACTTCTCATTTTGTCTTACTCGACAGAAATTCAGTCATCTTGAAAAACATGAATTAAAAAGGCTTACTACTTAGTCTGATAAAGGATGCAAGAAAGTACACTTTCTGGCTGGCATATAAGAATTGGACTTTGAAAAGATTTCAACAATTCTGAAAAGCAATGTGAAAGTTGTAATGTTGTGGCAGGACACAGCAATTGAGAATGAGATGAGGTCTCAGGTACCTGTAAATGGAATAAAGGCCCTGATCCAGCAAAGCCACTTCACACGGGCACTGCAGTTCCCATGCTCTGTTCTGACAGTGAGGTTTGGCTGGGATGTTGTGATTACTATTTAATGTCTCATGAGCTACTGATGGCATAGCTGAAGATGGAAATAAGCTTTTCCCAGCAAAGAGAACAGAGAATATTGACAAGTAGAGAACTGCACTCACCAGAGTGTAATTTTCTCTTCACCTTTGAGCCTGCTTTCTGTAAAAGGCATTAACTTCATACTCCCTTGGCAAAAGTCAACAAACATCCCCAGTTTGAGCCGTGCAATATAGGAACTCCAAAACATTCATTTTCAGAATAGTTATTTCACACTCAAATTACAATTTCACTTGCCATGTTCAAAAAGGTTAATGAGATTTCTGGCAGTGAAAGAAGCATCTTGGATAAAATGCTTTCTAAACATTAGATATAGACTTTTTGTATTCCTTTCTAAAAAGGAATATCAAACATTTTTTTCTCAGTTCATGTTGTAGCCACACTTTCAGAGAATGTTTGGGTTGACTCAAGATATCTTAACATAGAAACTGGTAAAAAGAAAGGTGACAGAGGGTTTTCTCACTATCTCTGTTTTTTTTTTAAAAGAGCTAATGGAAAGCAAGCTGGTGGAAATTCTGTTTCCCTGAGGCAGTCAGCTTTTTTGATGTGTGAGTAAGGTATGATTATTTTTTTTCATCATAGTAAACATAGGGCGAGTAGGACTGTGTGCCTAGGCTTGTAAATTTTCATGACAGCTTTGCATACTGAAATGATTCATGTAACGAAATAATGCTGGAAGTTTAAAAAAGAAGTGCATCTTCTCCTGTCATCCAGATACTCACCAAGATACGGAATCCTACAGCCTCTTAAGTCAGTGAAATTATTTTAAATCAGTTCAGCAGATTTGGAATACATGTATTAGAGACCAATTCAAATTTTCCTTCCACGTTGGTATCTGCTTTGTGTGACTAATTATCCAGGGCATTGTTCTAGCAAAAGGAAAGTAAAATACTTGTTTAACACTAAAGATAAATTAATCACTCCTGTTTTTCATTACCAAAGTAATGAAAATTCAGAAAAAGAGACCGTGTACCTCTAATTTCCAATCTGGACAGCGTCCTGTCCTAGAAGAGGACTAAACAATTGGCCAGACACTTAACCTTGCTGCATACATACTCGTCTGCTTGACCTAACAGTCCCCTTCATTCCTGCTTTTGGACATACGGAGCATTAGACTCATTTGAGCAGCAAAATAAGTGTTCTGGACATGCAATAAAACAAGAAAACACAGGCTGCTTACTCAGAGAAAGAAAAAGAGGGAAAAGAAGGTTTAATGTCTACAGTTTATACAATGAGCTCAAACTTATGCACTGCAGGGCTTAGTGTTGGATGTCTGGGAGCCAAAACAGAGTCCAGGAGCCTGCACTACAGCTTCATATTGAATGCTCAGAGTTAGTTAGGCATCCCATTTCCTACTGGTTACTACTATGTTGTCCTACTCACACAGTGATTTTATAGCTCTCCAGCCTGATATAATTCATACTCCACAGACACTGCATAGCTCCACACATGACTTTGTACAAACTTGGGAGATGCCTGTCACAAGCCTGTTTTTGCATCCCAAATACCTCAAGGACAGTACATTATCTGACTCAGTGCACTCAAGCCCTCTCATGAATTTAGCTGAAGGAAGTAGCAGTTTAAATCCATCAAACAGAAAATTGGACCTGAGAAGAAAAGGAACATTTTAGCTGCATGGATAAACATCAATATGATGTGGGGCCTTTGGGGAAGATGCAGCTGCAGTTGCTGATGTTCTTGAGATATCAGCAAAAGCTGAAGCTCTGCAGAAGGAACCTGATTTAACTCATTCCCTGTGGCTCCCAGAATTGAGTCATACTGTTCAGTATGTCCAGCTTTGCTACAAAACCTGTTCATTACATCACCTCCAGCTCAACTATGCAAGTAAAATGGATATGACACACATTTTTAACTTGCAATGATTGTTTTTGCCAACTTTTTCTAATTAGTGCAGATTCTCACTGTGACCTGTTTTCAGGAACTGAACAGTTCAGTCAGGCCTGGATGACAAGAGCCTGTATTTTTACTTCTACAAAATAAGAGAAAGCTCATCAAGTTTTCCTTTAGCTGTTGCTGCTGCAAAACCAAGGACACTTATTTTCAAGGTTAAACCTTGAAAGCCCTCCAAGTCCTCAGCACTGCGACATTTTTAATCAGATAATCTTTTCTCTACTTCATCTCCATATACCTGTATAGAGCAGATGTAACTCCCCCACCTCAGTTTCTCACCAGACTTGCTGCAGAGTAATGCTTGCTCTCATTTTCTTTCTCTTGTGGTCCTACCAGTTTCTTCTTAAGTGAATCTTATTAGCCTGTCTGATCAGCCACACAACTTTAACAGGTGCACCAGAGACTACTCGCCTGGACACAATTGCCTACAATTACAGTCTGGTCTTTCCACTTACTTCTTGGGCAGTAAGAGATGTGGCCATGACTCCCCCAGGTTATGGCAGGTATGCTTTCTGAGGGAGTACTCCCACTCCCATGCTGGAGAGCTGAGGAGGGATTCCAGGCTTGCTCCCATACCTGTGTCTTCTGGCCCACACAAGGCAGCTCCCACACAGCACACAGGATTTTCTGGGCAGTTGCTTTTCCATACACACTACAAAAGGGGAGAGAACCACTAGGACTACATTTGCATTAGGTGCTTCAGTGCTTGAGCTGTAGCGACTAAAATCTTACACTGGGCCAATCTGACATATATGAAAGACAACTTCCGATGTGTGCTGATAATCTTGTATCTATCCTTCTCAGTTTTCTTTATGAAAAAAGATATAAAGTCCTCCCAGTCTAACGCAATTTCAAACCAAAGCAAGAAATTTTAAAAAAAAAAAAAATTTGTGCTAGGTGATTCTATCTTGCTCTGTCCTGACTGCTAAGGGATGCATCAGCTGTTAGTTCCCCAGCTCAGTGTGAGTTTGGGACCTGCCCATAAGGCCCTGTATTTAAGAACTGGCTTTTCGGTCTACTCCACAGACTGACCCTGCCTTGTCATGTCCTACTGTCATGGGTTTCGGTTTTGAGATTGATTTCTTTTTTCTCTGTAAGTACTTTCAAGTTAGCTTAGAAGGTTTGGGAGGAAAGAAGAGGCAGATAGTAATGGGGTCTTCTGATCAGATTCCCTTCACTCTGTGTCTCACAGAATCACAGAATGGTTGAGGTTCTAAGGGATCTCTGGAAGTCATCTGGTTCAATCCCCCTGCTCAAGCAGGGACCCTATAGCTGGTTGCTCAGGACCATGTCCAAACATTTTCTTATTATCTTTAAGGATGGAGACTCCACAACCTCTCTGGGCAACCTGTGCCAGTGCTGAGTTTAATGAATATATATGTTCATAAGTTTAGTGCATTTCTTACACTTTATAAAATTAGGTGAGGACTCCATGCGCATAGAAGAATAAAAAACAAAAAGTAATTTGAAATTAGTGTTCCTGATTCTGAATGTGAAGCAATGGTGTCACGCAAAATCTGGTCCTTGTTCTCATGTTACTATACAGTGAAAAAGCTGTACAGAACTGAGTATGGTATGAGGGAGTACTCTTAATGCCATCCTCCCTTAGATGGTCTCCCAGGGCTATTTTTTCAGAAGGAGTGATCTGCCACTCAGTTACTTCTCGAAGGTTTCGTAATAGACAATTAGGTGTAAAAACACCAAAAGAACACTGTGGTGGTTTTAATCTAGGCCTTCCCTGGTTACCAGTTTGTAACCAAGGAAGGGGCAGTGTTCCCAGTATTCCATACGGTTTTTACATAAATCGTGGTATAAATAAGAAGGGAGGAGAGGCCTTTGTTCTCTTCTCTTCTGCCGAAGTTCAGGAACAGTGGGTCCTTGCGTTGGTCTCGCTTAACTAAGGCTGAGGCCTGTAGCATCCACTGGCCTGCCACGTGGAAGCTTGGAGAGTGCTGGCAGTGTCTGCCAAGCCTGCTTTCTAAGGGACATGGTGAGATTTGTTTTACTAGTTATTTTACTAGTTCTCGGGTTTGATTGCGCATATCTATTCGGTGTCCCTTTTTGTTTCCTTTTGTCCCTTTTTTCCCCTTTCCCTATCCCTTCAGGGGGTGTTTGGATTCCCGTTTGCTGTGTACATAGCAT
>NW_020955414.1:463396-474579 GCF_003031625.1 Empidonax traillii
TTGTCCCTTTTTTCCCCTTTCCCTATCCCTTCGGGGGGTGTTTGGATTCCCGTTTGCTGTGTACATAGCATCTTAACTGTAATATACATAAAATATATTTTTTATATAACTAGCTTGATTTTCGGGTTCTTCAATTTGCATAGTTTTTTTCCTTTGCCCTGGGGGAAGTAGAAAGGGGGGAAGAGAGGGGCTGCTACTGGGGGGTTGAGCATTTGGCAGGGAGCCAAGTCCAAACCATCATAAGCACAATCTCAGTAAGGACTTGGGACATATATAAAATAAATTAAAAAAATAAAATAGGGTTTTGATAAAATATAGAAATAGGGTAGAACTGAATACCTGTGTCCAAGAACTCAATTCAGAGAACACTGCAGCAGCTGGTTAGTAATCCTGAGGGCACCTTGCTTCACTAGAAACTTGCCCATGCACCTTGAAAAATTTTGTTTGGTGTAGCTCAATTTTCCCATGCATCTGGTTTTTCTTGCCTATAAGCAACTAAGCATCTCTTTAAGCGTCTTAAGAAGTCAACCCAAATGGCTGTCTCATAGTCTATTTAAGGCCCTAAAATAAGCAGGAGTCCATAAAACAGAGATATGAAATTGTGACACCTTTTCTGTGACCCACCTTCTGGTTAGAGTATTCGCATCTATAACAGAAGACCTATTCCTAATTCACTCCATCAAAGTGGGTTTGCATAGAAAGGTGATTCCCATGTTGCAGGCTGTTCCAGACAGTGTGCTTCAGGGAATTGTTGGCTCCTCTCCTGCTGAAGCTTGATCTGCAAAGATTGATAATATTTTACAATTTCTTCTCTAGGTATATTCTTCAAAAAGCCTGGTGCACTGAAGACTATGGATTAGAATGTGTGTGAGCTTCATGATTTTGTAAAGTGTTTTACTAATGTGTTCCACTCTCAGTATTTTTAAGACACAATTCAGGAGTTACAGTTTACAGAAACCTGGGAATATAGTATATATGAGACCTAATTTTTTAGGTGTACCTAACTTACCTAAGTCTAGCTGAAGGGTATTGTAAACTACTGATGTGTGCCAAGATGGTCTGCATATTAGTGGCTTTCCTTACACAAGGTAAAGTCCAAGCCATATGAGAGCAAAATAGCCCCACTTTCTTGTCTCTGTGAGTTGAGAGATGTAAGCATACACTGATAGAGAAAAAAGAAGGAACAGTATTCCATGACTACATGAAGGATGCTTTATAAATTCTATAAATCCTGAAATATTCAGGGGAAAGCAAACAGCTTCTGCATAATTATCCTAGAACTGCAATACTGTAATCTGTATTTAGGAACAATACCAGAAGCACAAGATGCTTGATTGAGGCTAGGCATATTGATGATTGGGAAAAGGAACTTTATTTTTTAATAAATGTTATTTTGAAAGCAATCAGGCAGAGCCAGTGTTCTTAATTCTACGGTCATACAGTATCACAGCGACATAATTAAAAACAGTTACTTTGCCAAGCTGAGAGACATGTAGTTGCCAGGCAACATATTATATGCCTTGAGAACATATAACACTGCACATGATTTATTTAGTGCTGCTGCTGTGTCTCCAGATGCTGATACAATTGTATCTAATATAGATTCTCACAGGCTCAGCCACCACCTATCTATAACCATCGTGCTGAAAATATTCCTTGGTTTATCAAAACCATCCACCAGCTGCAAGCCCATGTATAAAACTACAGCTTGAATCACTACTGAACATAGTAATGTGAACAGCAGTTGATTGGAAAGGAGCAGTAATGAACTGCATTAAACTCCTTTCATTACTTTTCTTTTAATATGAACTGATCCACTTAAAAATTATGAATATGGGTGGTGGGTTCTCTTGTATTGGTGAAAATGAAAATGTTTATAAAATGCTTATGTCACAAGACATTATCTCCCCAGAAGCCAGACTCGTGGGATATGAAAATCACACAAAAACTGACACCTAGATCTCTCAAAATAATTGTTCTGTGTTTTAAGGTTTCTTAGTTTCTTGGAAGGAAAGATCCATTCTGGATCTGTTACCTTGAGCTAGACTTTGTCATTCACATGGACATGACTTCATCCATTGCCACACTTGAAAACTCTCAAAAGAAGGCATCAGCTCCTGTAAAGTTTTAAAAATACCAGTAATCCATTTTATGAAAGCAAACCTACACTGAGTCACGTATGTTCAAATTAATAACATGTCATTTGTGTTGGATTTGTTGCAGTTGTTTGATGTTGGAGAATGATATTTGCAGGATGTAAATATAGGCAACATTCTTTATCTTATTACATCTTGGACATTGTGGTTTCATAGGTCATGCCACCCTACTCCACATGAACAACTGTATTTACATGGCAGTCAACAGGAAATAATTGGTTTGAGACTTCAGGAAAATCTGATCCATTTTCTCAGATTTTATACAAACCTTTGCTTCAAATATTTTTACAATGTGAAGAGAGAAGAGAGAATCAGGTACTGCATTCAGGGGGAAAAATAAAACTAAATTTAAAAAAAAAAAAAAAGTGTTTTGAGTATTTTCTGAGGTTTGGAAGCTGTGGGTTGGTGTCTGCAGTGGCAGTAGCCTGCTGCCCACCTCTTCCCGCTGGAGGGAGCTGTGACATCTGAAATCCATCAACAGCCTCGGCAGAAAACTGCCCCGGAGGCCTCCAGGAAGGATTTTCTACACATCTTTTGTCTTACGCACTTTTTAAAACTATAGATCATCTTCAACAGATATCGTCTTTGGTCAAAATGAACTTTGGAAGCAGTTGGTGTTAACAGAAAGCTTTCTGTTATATGCATGAGTCTGAGAAACAGACTCTGTAAAAATAATTATTCATTTGGAGACAAGCATCTGTGTGTAGTTTGCAATATTTGCCCACCCAATTATTGTGACATTGGGCTGCTGAACAGAAATAACAAAAGGAAGCTATGACTAAGAAACGTTCAAGCACATGCCAAAAATGAAAAAAAAAATTGCTCATGAACTCCTTACTGATTTTCTTCCATGTGGGACACATATTCTTGGACACTGGAGCAAAAGCTTAAAAGCTTTACTTTGAAGCCACATTTGTGAGGCTGAGACCATTGTATTTTACCTTTGAACTACTGCATGTCTCCTGTTGATGAGAGCCAGCAGCCCAAGTGTGCAGAGAGGGTCTGCTGCAACTTGAGGATATGACAGAAAGCAGGATCTAACAATGGACATGGGTACCCACAGTATTGCCTGCCTCCAGCCCCCAGTGATTCCAGAGCATTTCCTGAGGAATCACTGGCACCTCAAGATTCACCCGGAGAGGGAGACTGCAGCAAGGGGCACCTTCCCTGGACAGAGTCACAGTAGTACCAAATCTTTAAAAGAACAGCTTTCATGTTAATCCTTCTCTTTTAAAATCCAGTGGCAGGAGAAGGTTATTGGGATGTCTTTTAATACAGAGGACAGCAGGCCAAGAAGGTCTGGATTCAATTCCTTCTGCAGCCTGAAATTGTTCCAGCTGATACCACCCAGCTCACCCTGGAGTGCTCTCGGGCCATGCTAGCCGATGGGATTTTAAGTGAAGTTAAACTGGTAATAAGCAAAATGTAGAAATACTGGGCTTCCCCAGGCCCAGACTGGTGCCTGTATCTCTTCCTACCTCTATTTGCCAAGGTATCAGCACCTTTAGCTGTTTGGCACCCCTCTTGCATAAGTCTGGTTTGTCTTTTTGCAACTGAGAAGGCAAAAGTAGCAGAGAGAAAAAAAGAGCTCGGGAAAGCAGCATTGTGCTGCTATCAGTAATCAAAAGATAAGATGCTACAGGAATAGGCTCTTTTTTTTTCCACTCTTGCTCCTCTCCACATATGCCTTTCTCTCTGGCAAGGGAACAGCCAGAGGATAGACCAAGGGACCGAATCAGAGAAATGGCAGAATGCTGGGTAGACCATTAATAGCCAGGCACTTTTTTAGCCAGATAGGCTGCAGCTGTTCCCACCCCTCTAGCCATATTAATGAATAAGCAGACTATCTGGATGCTTCTGCGAAAAAGAGCAAGGCTGACATATGAAGTGTCATTGCTGGGCTTCAAAATTAATGCCCTTTTGAGATAAATGAGGGCAATTCACAACCTTTAAACTACTGGCACAGATGGAAAGCAGTCCAGAAAGCTGAGATTCCTGGATGGGAAATCTGGATGGCCTATGAAGGCCATAAAAGGATAGCAAGACCAGGAGTTGCATTCCCCTATTTAAGTCCCAAGGGTAAAACCAGCAGCCTTATTCATGGAAGCATTCCAATTAAAATGAAATAACAGCAGCCTGATGAAGTACATAGGACTGATTTTTTTAAAAGTGATGTTCTTAATTATCTGATGCTGCTTCAAGCAATTTCTTCTCCTTTTAAACTAAACACAGCTTCTACTGTTCTCCATTCAAAGCCATTAGCATGGGAAGGTCAGGAGTAATGAAGTAGCAGAAGTATTTCGTTTTTAGATTAGAATGGATGGAACAAACACAAATAATGCAAGTGGGAAACCAAATGCAAGTTTTGAAACTAAAAGCTATTTATCAGAATTGCAATTATCTGCTCATCAAAGAGTTTAAATACTACTAACATACACCCTTAGGTTCACTTTAAAGAGTCAGTATTGCCAACTCACCAGTGTTGCCTCACCAGGATTGGAAAGAAAACCCAAATCAAAAACTAATCTTAGTGCTTTTCTGGACAATGTAGCTCTTCAGAGTAAGCTAAAGATCCAGAATAATGCTAGTGCATGTAAAGTGGCAGGTGCAAGGCACATGCCACTGCCTAAATTTAGGTGTGTGAAGATTGCAAATTAAGCATTCAGAGTATTCAGAAGCAGAATACCAGAGCTTCAAAGGCCACCAACAGAACAAAAGTAGGCCCACAAAGAACACAAACCCTGCAGTGAGGATGTAATCACTTCTGTATTTCTTCTCCTTCAAAATGGCAAGACTGCCTCAGTCTCTTCTCATTAAGTGAGAGAATTATTACTTGGAATTCATTCCACCTTGTAATTACTAACTGGGAAGTGAACAGCAACAACATGTAAAAAAAGGATAATGTTCTTAACAGTAGAAGGCATAAAGTAGCCTCATCACTTTCTATATGTTAGTTCTGTCATTAGTCCTATTAGCATTGCTCAGAATGAAGAAGGCAACAAGGAAACATTAAAATGCACGTCACAACTGCAAAGCCAAAGGACTAAATATTGACATACCAATTATTAATTTCTTCAAACAAAATAGCAATTAAACTGATATGGGAAGGTTTGGGTTTAGTGCTTTTCTTTTTGCTTTAGAAGAAACACAATGCTTGTTCATGTTCCAGACTCAGTCCTCCAGGGCTGAAATCTTACCTTATCAAGCCAGGAATATCTCTTAGCATTTCAAGTCAGTGATTTCACTTGGAAGAATCCTTTTTTTTCTGTGATGTGAACAATTCTCTACTGGATTCATGTGTATTTCACGCTGAGAGAGCTACTGCATGCATTTGAGCCCTGAGATTAGCTCAGTTGGTTAGAAAATGGTGCTAATAACATCAAGGTTGTAGGTTCAATCCCTGTAGGGGCCAGTTGCTTAAGACTTGGACTTTGATGATCCTTGGGGTTCCTCCCAACTCAAATATTCTGTGAACATGGCAAATTTGCTGTATATATATATATATATATATATATATATAAATATATATATAAACCCATAACTATCTATTTGGAATATTTATAGTCCTTTGCTTCTGAATAAATGCACAGCCAAGAGTATGCAGAGTGCATTTGGTCATTTCACATGCAGGAAAGTAATCCTATTGGCCTGTGATCTGAAGGAGGATTCAGGAAAACAACCACTAGGTAACCTTCTGCTTCTGGAAGAAATTGTGTCCACGTCCTTACAATCAATACACCTGTGTCAGTGGTCAGAGTACTATTCCTGGAAATTAAAGGTGAGTGACAGCTTAGGCTCACAGAGAAACACAGGTGAAGGAAACATCTCTCCTGAACTACTGAGGTTTGGGCAGATTGCAATCCGCATTTCATTGCTGTGAAGGTCCATCTGAATGCTTTAGAGCCGCTCACTTTCAGGTCAGCCAGGGTGAGGTCCCGGCTCTTCTGCAGCCTGTGACAAACCCCATAAGCCCAGATTTCATCTCCATGTTTCAGGAGTTTATAAGCACAGAGCAGCATTAAGTGCTGCATTGGTTGGGGGTAGGGGAGAGAAAAAAAGCCTCGCTGTTTTTACATCTTAGATAAGCAACTGTATTTGCTAAAATAATCTCATTCCAAAGCAAATAGATTTGATTCTATAGAAATGTGTATCTTATCAGTGACAAACATTTGAACAAGCCCTTTCAGTGGTGCCTCTTTCTGATTTTTCCATAATAATCAAATGTTTCGTTGTTTCAATTAAAGCTTGGTCTTTCACTTAGAGACTTACTGTCCAATTTTAAAATTACTAATTGACTACAATTATAAAGAAAGATGAATTATTTCTGTCTATTCTTCAGACTAAAGAAAATTGGTGTAGGGTTTTATTGTTTAAGCGGGTTCATGAATTTCATTATGTGCTCACAGAGAACAGCTCGGTGATATTCCAGCAGCCAGTTGTATGGACTATTTGCACGAGCAGCACAAGAAAGCAAATACTGCATAGCTCATCAGGCTGTGTAAATGAAATGCAGTAGTGGAGTTCTCAAGCAGAATGCCTGCGTTATTCCCTTTTTGCACTAAGTGTATGAAGTACTGCAGGAACTGCTCTCTGTATAAATACATCTCTGTTCTATCATACATAATTCAGGTTTTCCAGTTCCCCAGTGGAGTAGATTATCTAACTCCATACACTGAGGTACAGTCCACAAACCCTGCACCAGTATTGTATCACAACAATACTGTACTACACTGCATTATTGATACAACTCTGTCTCTTGCAAGAACATGTGCCCTCAATCAGCTTTCTCCTAATACCTTTTAAATGTCTATCGCATCCTCCCCACCAAGACCTGAATATACTCTACAAGAAATAAGTTAGAGTTCACAGAACAACACTGAATAAACATTACTTCTCAAGCATTATCCATGGGTGCACAGGGGTTCACTAACAAGACTGATCCACAGCTCTAGCACTGTCTGCCCTCGAAATTGATGGGAACTCTGTGGGGACCTCTTTAGGAACAGCTCTCAAATGACAAGCATTTCTATAATAATATTCTGTGTCCTGTAAGTCACCTCAAACATGGCATTGCAGAGCCCAGGCAGGGTCTGTTCCTGTGCAATCACCATTCTCACAATGGGATTGCAGGCTGTGTAAATCAGTGCGGAATTGAGTCCGGAGACTTGAGCTGCCATGAACATCTTAAAAGAAGATTACATCCATGTAATAATGCACAATCCTTTGCCAATCCCTAAAGAAGGATGGGGAGGGTGGGAAGGGGAGGGGTGAGGGGAGGATAGGGACAGGGGCTAAAATCAGATTTCCCAGCCAGCTCAATCCTGGTTGTCCTGGAGTCCAACCCTAACTCAAGGATCCAGGATCTGTGCAGCTTTGAGCCCCCCACACACAAGCCTGGGTCACTGGTCCATCCTTGCTCGGTGGTCCTGCCATGGACACACAGCCCTGAGCCAAGCAACTGAATGCAGGGAGATCAATCTCCCGAGCCAAAAGATGATTCCTGCATCTTTACAGGCAACTGCCTTTGCAGAACAACAGAATTGCTCCATCTGCAGCCTCCGGTTTGGCTCTGTGGAGCCAGGTCCATCCTCTGTCTACATGATCTAGTGCAGATCATGGTGTAGGCATCCTCTGCACTCTTCTCCTGGGAAGCCTTTCCCAGCATAGGTTCAGTGGTGTCCTTCAGCGCCCAGGAGAAGAGGAGGGTGGTCTACAAATCCAGCCATATCTTGGGCATGGTTTGCATACCCAGGTCCCGAGCAAGGGAGAAAGGGATTGGTCTGGCTGCAGGTGCCAGCCTGCACAGTCTCCTGCAGGGCACGAGGGGACCTGACCACTGTTCCCTGTCCTCACTCTTCGCAAAAACTGTGCTCTGACAGAGCAGGTAAGACTTACAGCTAATCTCCAGTTAGCGCAACATGTCCCCAGGGAACATGTCCTACTGTCATGCAAATCCACCAGTCCCCAACCAAACAGATGGACTGGAGTATCCAAGAGCAAGATGTTGGCATCAAAGGTTGAGGTGAAAATCAGAGTGTTTGGGATTACAGAGATAACTACTCTTTTGAGGCTGGGTTTTTTATTCAAGGGTTTGACCATCTAGCTTGGAGTTAAATTGGTTTCAGACAATAACGCTCTGTAGTAAGATTGCTTTAAGTGGTCTGAAGTGGGATCAGCACTGGAAGAAGATTGTGCTGGGAGGGCAAGAGGAAGAAATGTAATAAAACTACAGAGAACACCACATATAAGAGGGAAAGGGGAATAGGAATCCTGTTACCCTGATCCTGTAGCAGGGAGAGCATGGTACCTAATAAAACTGAAAGGCGAACTGTAAAGTACAGATGTATACTTACTGCTGAAATGCAGAGGTGTGGAAGTGAGTGACTGTAACACCAAGGCAACATGTTTATCAGAATTAAATATAAACACAAGCAAGAACGTCTGCACGAGTACAGTTAACTGTGCAATTGCCCTCAGAGTCCCAGGTCCCCATAGTACTCAAGCTCAAATCCAGCCAAATTACTGGGTAGCCGGCTTGAACTTTCCCAGTAGCAGATGATCCCACCATTCATTCTTGTTTGTCTTGAAAAGTCAGGTCCTGGCAGTGCCAGGACTAGCTGTCCAGGATAGGATCTCTTGGCATTTTCACCACACAAATCATACAGCAGTTACCTTTGGAAAGTCCTTATGAATAGTGTGCAACTTTGCTTAATCACTCCTGGACATACCTGACATCAGTGAAGCTCCCTGTGCCTCCAGAAAGTCCACTGCTTGCCTTTAACATCCTCAGAGCTGCAGCCTTGGGGTTTGGTTTCTGTCTTTGATCCATGAATGACAGCCACATTCTTTGCTCATCACAAGCCAGCAGTGTCCATCACCCTGTTTTTCAATGTTTTTTTTAGAAAACCCTTCTCTGGCTAAGGCTTGTGCAATCTGAGTCACACCTGATTCCTTTTGCATGGGATTCCCAACCTTAGAGCCAGGGACCTTGGAGAAGTGTGGCTACCAGCCCTTTGAACCACTGTGCTTGACTTCTGGCACGCATGGCCTCAACTGCACCTGCAGAGCTGCCAGCTAGTTCTCATTCTCTGCAGCTTCCAAGGGTTGAGCCAGGTTCCAGCTCTGCAGGCACAGGAGGCTGTCCCCACTGATGCTAGAGGCACTTAGGAGAAAGGGAATGCCTGGGTCACCCATGCCTTTTGGCAACTCGCCCCATGCTCCCATTTTCAGCTATTCCTGCCCTTCAGGACCACCTTTTTCCTTTTCACAGCTCCAGCTTTGTTGGGAGGGCTGCACATCATCCTTGCTGGGCTGGAGTCCTACTAATGCCCTGTCACACAGGACCAGCCTTGATGGGTGCCATGCACAACAGTTCAGCAGAGTAGCATTCTGGGTGGCCTCCCATCTTGCTTTGCTTGTTTCCCCTAGGCGCTTGTGGGGAGTGCTCCACATAGGCACGCTGGCACTCGAGAACAAGATGCCTGCGAAGGGGAGCTCCACCCGGGCAAAGACTGTGGAAGCGGCTGTGCTGAGGGCGCGGCTCTCCCCTCGGTGCTGCTGTGCCCTGGTCCCCCGGCACGGCGGAGCAGCCTCGGTCCCGCCCGCCCAGCACAGCCATGCCCTGCCTCCAGAGACACTGGGCAAGAACACGGGGTCCCCAAAGGACACGTCCCCTCCGACCTCCCCCATCCCCGCGCGGCTTGGCGCTGAAGGAAGCACGGGACTTCAACTTTCCACGCCGGATCAAAGGCCTTCTGTCACCGTACCGCAACCTTACATCCCCGTCCCCTGAGGGGAACCGGCCACCATATACCCAATGCGGGCGGCGGGGTGGGGATCTCCCGCCCCGAGACCCCGCCCGAGGCCCCCGGGCCTCCCAGAGCGGACCGGCCGGGGCAGGCAGGCGCTGTGCCCGCGGGTCCGGCCCGCGGCGCTCGGCGGCTGCCAGCGCGGGGGCGGTGGAGCGGGCGGACACAGCGAGCGAGGACCGGAGGCGGGCGGGCAGGCAGGAAGGGAGGAGACAGCGGCGGGAGGGCGGGGAGAAGTTTATTCCCGGAGACACCTCTCTAGGGCGCGGTGGGGGAGTTTCCCCGAGTCGGCGGCTGCTCGGTCCGTGGGTTTGGGACATGCGCCGCGGCGCTGCCGCCCGGGGTTAGTCACGGCGGGGCGCCGGTCCTGTATTCCCACCCAGGCCAGTGCGGCGGCAGCAGTAACTAGTGCCTCTGGCGTACGGACCGAGCGCGGCCACCTCCCGCCCACCGCCCTCTCCCTGCTTCCCTTCTCCTCTCCCGGGCTCTTGAGGAGAGATAACAATGGTGGGGCGCAGCCGCCGGGCCCCCGCCCTCGCCTAGTGGAAGCGGGTACCCCGCGGCAGCTGCTCCGCCGCCCCGCCCTGCGGCGGCCCCGGGCCGCGGATCGCGTTGCTGCCGGCGGCGGTGCCGGGAGGCGATGGTGCCCGCGCCGGGGTTAGTCTGATCGCCGCTCCCCGCCTCGCCGCCTCCGGTGCCGGCGGCGCTCCCGCGAGGCCAGCGCCCGCCGCCGCCCCGGCCGCACTCGCTCGGGCTTGCGGCCGCCTGACACAACTTGGGAGCCCCTCCAGAAAAGCAGGAGTGATTAGTGATAATAATAATTTGAAACAAGGGGAAGAAGCAGAAGAAGCGAGTGGATAATGTCAACCCCGAGCAGATTCAAGAAGGACAAAGAGATTATAGCGGAGTATGAAAGTCAAGTGAAAGGTAAGCGCGGGGCGGCGGCGGGAGAGCCCCCGCGGGAGTGGGGCGTCCTGCCGGCCCCTTCCCCGGACCACCGGCCGAGCCTCCAGCGCCGCCCCGGCGACCGGTCCCAGCTGCCCGAACTTCGTGGCGGAAGGAAGCGGGGAGGGGGCGGCGGGCGCTGCCTTCCGAGCGCCGCTGGTGGGGCGAGGGACCGGCCGGGGCCGGGCGGCAGCGGCTTGTCCGAGCACCTTCCCTTCCTCCACCGACTTCGGTAACACGGGGGTGGGGGGAAGGGGGAAGGACAAAAAAAAAA
>NW_020955414.1:474655-530502 GCF_003031625.1 Empidonax traillii
ACTGAATGAGCCCATTCAGCCATCCCAGGAAGTATTTCAGCCTCGCATCTCCCGGCTGTATTGCATCCAACTATTGTGCCAAGGACAGCGCCGGTAGATCCTGGCTTGAACTACCGGCGCTTTCAGACCCTCGAGTTTCCTCGCCTTGCGTTTTCCCTCTGCTGGTGGCTTGGGCGAAACAAAGATTTGGGAAGTAGCGACATGGGCAGTAGGGTGTGGGTCTCTTGATGCACGTCCTTTTTTCTGGGTGCTCTCGGGGAAAATATTGCATAATACACCAATTTCAGTAAATCCGAGGATGCATGCAAACCTTAAATGCGGTGTTTAAAAAGCTACGCTACACCTAAACTCTGTTTATTAAAATGATGTGGGTGTGCTCTTCACATAAGGTGCCTTGATGCTGCCCACGGTCTGCGACGTGCAGAGATAGAGTATACCCTCACGCAGGTCCATGGGCTTCGGGAACAGCCTTCCTGCCCCATGCGGGCAAGGGCTGGGAACCTTCTAAACGAGGCATCTGAAACAGTATGGAAGGGACCACTCCTCAGCTGTTCAAAGATTTATTGACTTTGTATAACTGCACAATATTTTTTCCTCTTACTTGATCCAGTGAGATGAATTTTTCAAGACAATTCTTGGAGTTTTGTTGTGATTTTTGCTCTTAAAAGGAAAGAGGTAGCTTTGAGGGTTTTTCCTTCCAAAGCTTAACTTTTTGTGAAAAATATCTGTCACCTGTCTTTTTGGGTCCAGGAGAGGATCTAGGCTTGAAATAAGAGACCTGCCAGACAGGTGGGCAGTGAGGGGTCGTCTCTGACCTGGCAGGTAGGCCATGCTTTGAGTGTCTATCTGACATGGGCAGGACCAAGACAGCTCTGGCATAGCTGGTGGATTCACTGCCATAGAGCCCTTGGAGGATTGGTGCTTTTGCCTCTCTGTGGAGATGGTGCAGATTTGTCTTGGTCACTGAGCAGAAAAAATGTTCAAGATTTTAAGCTCCTTGCATAGTGTGCAGACTGTTTTCTGCCTCCTCCTAACTTGATTGTTACAGGCTGAGCCTTTATTTTCTGCAGCCAGTTGCTAGATAAGTCATCTCTTTTGAATAATGAAGAAAAAATACCATCCCTTCAGCTACATACATCAGATTATTTCAAAAGACACTGAAGATTAAGGTGTAAAGTACCTTTGATAACTTGGCTCTCCTTTGGTGTCATGGTCCCCCATCATAATTGGAGAGGGAAGTGGCGTTTGTAATTGTAGCTTAGTAGAAATTTTTACTTGCTTTGCTCCTTTGTGGTGGTCTGGGGCGTGTTCAGTCTGGTCCCAACTGTCTCGCCTGAATTGTTGATTAGCAGCTGTTTGAAAAAAGTATGCTGGGCTAGCAACTGTAGCTAGAGATGATTTTTCTTCAAGGAGCATCACAACATTGTATTTCAGGTGGTGTGAACTGTTTGTACTAAGACGTTTCAGCTCAGTGATACTGTAAAAAAGCAGTGATACTTCTCTGTGATGCCTTGAAAATATTTTTTGTATTGAGGGGTTCAAGGGCTAAGGAATCAACCCTGATTAGCCAGCAAGGTAACTTTAGGGGAATGTAAATGCAGGGAAGTCAGGTCCCTATATACTGCTTGGAATTTTGTATATTAGGGTAGGAGAAAGGGTGTGGCCAAACCGCTTTTGCTGCTTATGATTTATGGTGCTTGCAATGGCTAGCTGATTTCTCACTGCTGATGTGTTTAGTTGCCTGAAGGATGTGCACAACTGGGCAGCAAACTGGCCATTTGAGGTCCTCTGGACAGGTGTGCACAGAGGAGCGTAACGCCACGTGTCCCTTACCTTGTGAGGGTGCATTGAGCCCAGCTCGCTGAACATCAGCCTTAGGCATTCAGAAACTGACACTGATTTGTGCATTTGTAAATCCTGTCCCAAGATGTCTGAGTACTGATACTGGAGGAAGAGGGGGTCATAACAAATGTGGCTGATATGGTATGTATGTGGTGCCATATTTGGCAACGAGGCTTTAACACTGCCATTCTTCACATAGCTTTTCTGTTCTTAACTCCTCAAATAGGAAGCAATAACAGATGTTAATTGTTCTGCCTGGTTCCTGGGTGCTGTAAACTGATATCTTCTCCTTGGATTTTTAGCAGTATCACTAGGTTGGCTCTTGCTTTAGTGGAGGTCATACAGGAACAGTAGAAAGCCTGAAAATATTACCTCTTTGTCAAGGTGAAGTGGACAAGGTACTTCTGACTTGCTGGGCAGAACATTTTATTGCATATTTTTTTGCAGCATCCCTGTTCTTTAGCCTAACTTCCGTCAAGGATGTGATAATTTTATAGACCTTCTAAAGTCATTAGAGGTAGTTTTAGCAACCTTGCAACTAGGGTGGGTGATGGAACTAGAGCTAGAAGGTGGACAAATAGTTTTTAGATGAGCAACAGACCGGTGGTATAGTTCTGAGCCAAGTATTAACTTTCTGCTGTATGACCCTACTTAGATTAATACACAGCATTCCTTAACTCTAAGCTCAATTAACTATAGTAGCCTACCTTTTGTATTCTGAGGACCAGCCGATAATGTCGAGTAGTGCTGATGAAGTTACTAAGCAGTCCACAGCAGTGAAGAAATACTAGAGCATACTCTGATGTTTGTGTGGGTGTCTTGAGTATGATAAAGGGTTTGCTAGTGGTACCTTGAATACCTGGCTCACTTCAGAAATGTATCCCTCTGAAGAAGAAATCTGTTATAGTAGTGGAAGACTGGGGATGTACTGCTTCATAGCCTTCTGATCATTCAAGTGTTAAACCGACATGTTTACCTTCTTAAGACTTGTTACTGGCCTTCCATGCACAGGAGAAATGTTCTTTGGGTAGGTAAACATTGTACTGACTAATTATTTGGGCCTGTCCATTCAGTGAGATCCTCTGTATGGTTTGAACTGTTGAGAATCTTTGGAGTTAAACAGTCTTTTGGCCTTCTTATGCAACAGCATCTCCAACTGCAGTGGGCTGAGGGAAGAGCTACTTAGATGTTTCCTTTTTCCGCCTTTGTTTTTCTGTTGGAATTGACTGAGTGTAAATACAAGCCCAAAAACAGTTTGGGAAAGAAGACATTTCGCTAAGATCAATATTTTTGTGGTCTTCTTTGGAACAAAATGCTCCTATTTTTCCACCAGAAACAACTTGATAGCAGTCTGTATTACATTGCCTAATTAATTTTTATGGAAAATGAAAATTCTGAATTGTGAACTGAATTTCAACTTCATGTTAAAAACAACACTAGAAGCCTCTCTGAGAAAATGCTGAGTTCTGAAGTACAAATTGGGTTGTCATTTCAGTAAACTGATAGCTATTTTGAAAAAAATCTTTGTAATGAAACATTTGGTACCTTGGATGATGCCAGAATTCTTGAGGTTTATTTCAAAAAGAATCCGATGAATAGATGCCAGTTTTCAAAGTTCAAGTTTATCGTGTGGTTTAGCAGAAATTTTTCTGGTCCAAGATCTTGACCACACACAGAACTTTGTCTGATACAGAAAAGATATTGTTCTCTGAGCTGTTTTTCAATTGGAGCTACATGCTGTGTGATGAAGGCTAGTTCTTTACGTTTTTCCACCACCACATTCTTCCTGCTCTCTGATCTTTCCTTGCAGAGTACAGACTTCAGTTGTTTAGGTAAATATAATGAGTTTGTAGTTGACTGTGTGGCTGAAAGGGGTATCTGCAGGTTTAGATAGTTCAGCCGTAAACCAGCCAGGGGATTTCTTTGGTTGGTTGGGTTTGGGTTTGAGTTGTGGGTTTTTTTTTTTGTTAACCAACATCTTCAGTACTCTTACTCTTCTCAGAGCTTTCTTGAAATGGAAACTAAGGAACTTTGTTTAGTACAGCACTGTGCACCAAATTATTTAGAGCATGGGGGACCCTACAGAACGCCTGCTTCCCAAAGATTGAGGAACTTGAGAGGATTAGGTTTCCTAGTCTTTCTGTATAATTAAAGAAAATAATTATTTTCTATATAATTAAAGAAAAAAAAAAGCCTTTTCTTGATACCATTTGAAAATACAGCTAAGAGTCAGGAAAGTACACTTTCTTTTTCTTGGTTTGACCACACAGCTGGTATGTCCCTGCACCACATTGAAGCCACGTGTATTGTTTTACTTGAATTTAAAGGTGAATAAAATCTTGATTGCTATAGCACATATGAAAAGGTAAGCACTGAATGGATTGTCTGAAGAGTGTTTCTGGCAGTATGGCAATCCTAATGCATACTTAATGTGTATGTTTTGTGTATACTTGCATGTTTTTGTTACTCTCTGAGAAAGTTTTAATTCACCTCTGACTCTGAAGCAGTTTGGAAACTTTTTAGGATCACTTCTCTGAGGCTTTTTTTTTTTCCTTTCCAAATGTACTTTCTGTGCAGTTTTGCTGTTGCAGAGTAATGCTCTAAATCACACAAAGGTTCACTGAATTTCCTGCATTATCTTTTATTGGTCACTTTTTTATGAACTGAAACTCTAGTTGCTAATAAAATTAAACTTAAAACTTTGAAGTGGTTGCAGTAAGGCAGAATGGGATCCAAATCTCTGCCTATTCTCTGCATCAGATTTGACTTGAGTTAGGTTTTGCCTTTTGTGAAAACTGCTCTTCTTGTCAATCAGAGGTGATGGATGGTAGTGCTGGGAAAAAGTGGGTCAGTGCTGTTCAGACTGGATAAGAAATCCCCTGCTGACCATTACACAGCCTGTTAGAAATCACTGACCATGACTTGACAGTGCAGCCTATTTAATCTCTGTTTTGGACAGGGATGGACGTGGGGGAGAGCACAAATGGAGCCAGGCAGGTGTCAATGGAAGATCCTATGGTGCTTGTTCTTCCTTTTTTTTTTTTTTTTTTTTCCCAAGCCCTATTTACATCTACCTGTCATGCTATCCCACGTCTAACCTTTCTGGTCTCCCTAGTGGAAACCGCTGCTACCTTAGCTTGTATTAATCCCTATTAGAGTCTAATCTACTCTTACTGCTCGGCTTTCACAGAGTAAAATAGGCTTTGGAGTGTGGAGGTTTGTTTTTGTGTGTGAGCGATTAGGCTAAATGTGTACCAGGGCTTCCTGTGCTCTGGGTGCTGCCCCCTCTGCTTCCTGCAGGTTTTAGCCTCATGGCAGCATTTCCTCTGTGAAGGAAGCATTTCCTCTGACTTCTCCCACCTTGCCGTGTACTGACCCAACCCTTTCCAGGGATCTGCTCTGAGCTATCTGGGCTGATGTGAACAAGTGCTGACCATCTCTGGGACAAGTCTGGCTGACCTTGCTCTGGGCTGGTCAGTCTGGGAGCTGTGAGTCATGAATTGCCTGTTGTGCCTGAAATGATTTTGTCTTTTCCTTCCTCACTTTTTGTTTCTCAGGCACATTGCCACACACCCTGAGGTTCAAGAGATTGTGGGGGTATGTGTGTCTGTACATACGTATGGATGTGGAAGAAGAGAAACAGCCAAAAACTGGAGGCAGTGATTGAAGGTGCGATGACTGTCATCACTGCTTGCGTACCACTAACAGGGATGAGGCTGGTGGGTAAGCGGTACCAGATACTGTAGCATGAAGCACAGAGGGCCATAGCTGAGAGTGTAGGACCATCTCTTGGGTAAGAGGCAGAGCTGCCTGCACAGGAAGACTGCTTACTGCGTGTCTTTTTACATTACCAAGGCTATATCTGGCACCGAAACCAAAGGAGTTGGTTATCACTGCTTTTTCCTTTGTTTCCAAGACTTAAACAACTGCAGACTGTTCTGGCCATTTGTGTGGTGGCTTAGTCCTATGGGAGTGCTCTAAGACAAAAAATTCACTTTGATCTGTTGTACTGGAGCCATACTCCTGAGGCACCGCTTCCTCCGGAATCTAGTGTTTTCTGCAGCTTGTTGAAGTTATCTTCTGGTAGACATGAAGTGTGTCACAAGTCAGTTACAGCCACCTGGTAGGCTAAAGGTAGTGGGTTACATCTTACCTATGCTCTGCCTGCTATTCCATCTTGTCCAGGCAAAGCACTCATATTCTCAAGCTGTATTCTGTTAGCTTTAACTAGTAACTGATCAAGGAAAATCTCTTCAAGAACTTCTTCAGTCCACTCTGTTCATGTCGCTATTTCTCAGGCATATATCTACATGAATTTCAAGATGCAGTATTTAGTCTTGCATCATGCAACCCACTGGACCTGGATTTTACCTGGAGCTTACTGTTTGGTAAATCCTGAGATTGAGATGCAATCTCATTATGGAAAACGACAAGTGTTTTGGAAATAACCCCAAGCAAATCTAATGTTCTGTTTCTAAGAATTGTAAGAATTAGCTTGTATATGGGCATGACCATGACTTCACATTACTCTCTCCTAGTCAGTGAACGCAAACATGAACAGTTTGTCTTCTCTAGAAGGATTACATGCTTGTTTTAGTTCATGGTTGGCACAATAAAATAATCCTGGCTTTAGGTGCATGGGAATGAGGTAGGTGTTGCAGATAGGAAGGGAAAAACCACTAAATTCTCTCAAAAAATGTTGTGGAGAAAGCGTGTGCCTTATGATTTGAGACTGTAATAATCACATCTGTGAAATGCGTTAAAGATGACCTGTGTAATTTACTTCAGTCTCTATCCAGTGCAGGACAGTGCAGTTGATCCGACTTTAATGAAGTCTCCCCTAAGGTATGTGGGTTTTTTACCTGTGTTTACCTCGATCTTAGCATCTGGAGGGTTGATTTTAATTAGAGTGGTGAGAAGGGCGAAAAAAAAAAATTGTCTATTTATGTAGAAGAAGTTTCAGTAGAACTTGGTTAGAAGTGTGATCATGGATTCATCAGTTAGAATGCTTCTGTTAACTTTGTTATCTATTATTGACCAATAAAAAAAGTGTTTGAGTTTCAGTTGCAACCTCCTAAGACTTCCCATTATAGGTGTACTAGATCTGACAAGGGAAATGTATTAGCATATTAACCAAGACATTCTCAAAATATGCTAGACATAAGGGTTTTTTGCATTGTGAAATAGAAGTTACAAAAAGTATAATTAGAACACTTACAGTGCAGTATTTCTTGTTAGCTATATTGGGAATGAAAGGCAAATGCAGCTGGCTTAACGGATGATGACTTCCAGGAAGTAATGATTGTAACCCTTTACATAATTAACTGTTTTGGGAAACGTAACCTACTACTGCAAATTCATGTAAACTATCCAGACTCCTTAACTGACTCAGTGCTTACTCATCTGAATTACACTGTGTGTAAGATCTGCTAGCAGTTTGTTGGCCTTGTCTTACATAGGGAGTCTTCAACATGATGCTTGTTTCTCTCAGGGTTTCAGAAGTGGAGTGGTGAACACCTTCGGCTTTTCTCCGTATGTTGAACTAAATGAGACATACTGATCCCCTTTCACTTTCCAGTGTACATTCTTTCATCTGGTAAAAGAAACCAGTCTCCACTGTTCTAGCCAGTTCCAGAGTATCTGCTTTCTGAAAATCGGAGGAATCTGCTCATGTTTACAAACTACAGAGTACAGCAGAAGTCTAATAAGATTCAGTGATAGCTCTTGTACGGCTCTGTTCTTTCAACAGCCTGTCTTCTTTCAAGCCTTGCTGTTCTCTGCTTTTCCCCTCTGATTCTTTTTTTACGAGAAGAGAGGATAAACAATCTAAAGCATTAGGTCAGAGGCAAGATAAAATAAGTGTTCATTCAGTACCAAAATGAGCAGGCATCTGAATTGAAACTTTCTAACTCAACAATTAAGTTACTGTTTTACACAATAATAGAGAAACTGAAACTATTACCAGTCACTTAGTTGAAGTTTTTATAATAATAACAAAATTATCTGCTATTCTACTTGTTCTACAAAAAAAAAAAAACCAAAAAACAACCCACACTTGAGCCTTTCATCATACACTTCAATACAAACCTGGGTACCAAAACACTCTGTAACTAAGTTGCTAGGCATAAAGTTACTCTTATTCCTTTGCCAATATTTATACAGACATTGCAAACGTATACTAAAAAGAAAAAAGTTTTTACCCTTATTGTGGGATACTTAGCACACCAAGGTTGTTACAAGTGCTTAGACAGTACAGCAAGCTCTACCTCTTGCAAATCACTATTTGATGATGAATAGAAATAAAAGTGGATAAATTCTTGTTCATAGGTGCCTCATGGCAAATTGCTGTCTGCGTTCTTGGCATAAATAATACTAGTTCCATGAGGAACCAGCTGTGTAACAGAAAACTAGCTTTTGTGTGTGTTGTGATGCAAATGTTTAACTGGTATGTGTAAGAATTAGACTGAAGTTTAAGAACTTGACAACTATGCTGTTTTTGCTCTCCAACAGACTATTTGAGGATAAGAGCAATGTAATAGAGTTGTGTGCATTATGTGCCTTATTTTAAGCTGCCTTTATGTATTTGTGCTTTCCTAATTTTCAAGTAACAGTGCATAAAATTAGTGTGATTCTTAATGTCATGACAGAAAATAGAACCAAAGTGTTAATCTCCTCACATACCTTTGCATTAAAGTCACAACCAGGTGCAGAGTGGGAGAAGGTTCCCCTGTGCAGAATGATGAGAAATGAGGGAGCTTGCTGAAGGTAACAGCTCCCCACCTACTAGGAAAGGGGCTCCTCTCCTCCCAGGGTGCCCTGGAGGAGACCGGTGGCAGTGAGCGCTATCACTTCTTCCCTGGCAGCCTGCGACGAGCAGTCTATGTGCATCTGCAGCTGAGCTCATCGGATTATCGTTGAGTGTATTGTAATCCGTTAATTGCCAGCCACTTCTGATGACATGATATTGTAGCTGTGGGTCAAATCCCCTGCTTCTTAAGCAGTATTCCCACTGCCATCTTTAACTTTACCTGTGGGATGGTAAAATACACTACACCTTGTGAACTTGATTGTGTGGCTTTAATGAGAGAAAAAGCAGCCGAGAGTATACTGTTTCTTGTAGCTCATTGCAATCTAGACAGACAACTGTCAACAAACTTGTTTAAACTAGAACATATAAATTGGGAATATGGAATAAAACGTTACTTTTTCAGGTTTTTTTGGGGTCTGAGAGGTTCTGGGATGTGAGAACAACCCTCCTGTGAGACTTCTTCCCGCTTCAGGTGTCTTCTGCCAAGGTTTTAATGCATTGTCATAACCATTCTGAATAAAGGCACCTGAGGAAGATATATCTGGCTTTTTGGAGATGTCTCTGGTACTTTAAGTAAAGAAAAATATGAAAATGTTAATGGAAAAACTGTGGACAAGAAAAATAGTCTGTATTTGAGCACGACTCTAGTGCTGCTTCTACCTGATAAATATCAGAACAAAGGGAGGTGAATACTGAATTATATGTGGCTTCGGCTGACTGATCGTACATACAGAAAATTGGAGCACATTTTCCTTATGAGACTGCTTTTATGTCTAAAAATACCTGGTGAAGTATATGTATATTGCACTGGGCATGCAGGCAATGAGGCATGCAGTACTGAGAGGCTGCTGGAAGAGCAAGGATAACTCTTAACTACCAGAGACCAAGTAGCTAATGTGTGTAAAATTTGCTTTGCAGCTTTTGCCTGTCTTTCTGAACATAGAATGATTTTGGCTGGAAGGGACCTTAAATGATCCAGTTCTGACCTATTTCATGGGCAGTGATACCTTACACTAGACTAGGTTGCTTAAAGCCCTATCCAATCTGGCCTTGAACACTTCCAAGGATGGGCACCCACAACTTTTCTGGGCAACCTGTTCCTGTGCCTCAGCACCCTCACAATGAAGAACTTGTTCCTTATATCTGATTTAAACCTATTCTCTTTCAGTTTGAAGCCATTACCCTTCTCCTATGACTACATGCCTTTGTAAAAATTCCCTCCCCAGCTCTCTTGTAGGCTCCTTTTAGGTACTGGAAGGCAGCCTGTCTCTGTAGGAGAGGTGCTCCAGCCCTCTGGTCATCTTTGTGACCCTGCTTTGGACTTGCTCTAGCATGTCCACATATCCAGATCCTTCTTATGTTGGGGGCTCCAGAGCTATGATTCAGCATTCCTGGTGGAGTTTCATGAGAGCAGAGTGGAGGGGGAGAATCTCCTCCCTCACTCAACATGCTGGCCACCCTGCTTTTGATGCAGCACCGAATGTGGTTGACTTTCTGTGCTGCAGGTGCACATCACCAGGTCATACTGAGCTTCTAGTCAACCAACACCAACAAGTTCTTCTCAGGGCTGCTCTCAATCCACTCTCTGCCCAGCCTGTACTTGTGCTTGGAGTTATCCTGACCCACCTTCAGGACCTTATACTTGCCCTTGTTGAACAGGTTTGCACAGGCCCCCCTCTCAAGCCTGTTAAAGTCCGTCTGGATGCCATCCCTTCCTTCCAGTGTGTTAACCACACAGCTTAGTGTCATTTGCAAATTTGCTGAGAGTTTGCAAGCTTACACTCAATCCTATTGTCTTTGTTGCTAGCAATGATGTTAAAAAGCCGTATTCCCAATATGGACCCCTGAGGAACACCACTCATCACTGGTTTCCATTTGGATATCAAGCAGTTGACCGCAACTCTTTGAGTGAGACCATCCAGCCAATTACTTATCCACCAAGTGGTCTATCTGTCAAATCCGTGTGTCTGCAGTTTGGAGACAAGGATGTCATGTAAGACAGTGTCAAATGCTTTGCACAAGTCAAGTTAGGTGACATCAGTTGCTCTTCTCTTCTCTACGAGTGCTGTAACACCATCATAAAATACCCTAAGCTTCTCTGGCACAATTTGCCCTTATTAAAGTCACGTTGGCTGTCACCAATCGCAGTATTTTCCCTGTGCTTTAGCATAGTTTCCAGGAGGATCTAGTCTGTGGTCTTGCCAAGCACCGAGGTGCGACTCACATCTTTGGGATAATCATAATGTTCAAACGCTTCTTGAGTTCTGTCAGGCTTGATGCTGTGACCACTTCTCTGGGGAGCGTGTTGCAGTGCAGAAAAACCCTCTGGGGGAAGAATCTCTTTCTAATATCCAACCTAAGCCTTCCCTAACACAACTTCAGGCCATTCCCTCGGGTTCTGTCACTCATCACCACAGAGAAAAGATCAGTGTCTGTCCATCCACTTCCCCTTACGTGGAAGTTGTAGACTGCAGTGAGGTCTCCCCTCAGTCCCCTCTTCTCCAGGCTGAACAGACCAAGTGCCCTCAGCCACTCCTCATACGGCTTCCCCTCAAGGCCGTTCACCATCTTCGTTGCCCTCCTTTGGATGCTCTCTAATACCTTAATGTCTTTCTTATATTGTGGTGCTCAAAACTGCACACAATAGTCAAGGTGAGGCCACCCCTGTGCAGAGCAGAGCTGGACAATCCCCTCCCTCGACTGGCTGGCGATGCTTGGCCTGATGCCCCCCTCCCCCCCCTCCGGACACAACTGGCCCTCCTGACTGCCGGGGCACTGCTGACTCATGTTTAACTTGCTGTTGACCGGGACCCCAGGTCCCTTTCCATGGCACTGCTTTCCAGCATCTCATTCCTCAGCCTGTACATACATCTGGGATTGCTGCATCCCAGGTGCAGAATCCAGCACTTTTCTGTTGTTGAACTTCATATGGCTGGTGATTATCCAGTCCTCTAATTTACTGAGGTCTCTCTGCAGGGCCTCCCTGCCTTCGAGGGAGTCAACAGCTTCTCCCCCTCCCAGTTCTGTGTCATCTGCAAACTTGTATAGTATCGCCTCCAGTCCAGCATCCAGGTCATTTGTGAAGATGTTGAAGAGCACAGGGCCTAAGATGGAGCCTTTGGAACCCCACTAGTGACAAGTCACCAGTCTGATTTTACCCCATTCACTGTTACCCTCTGTGCTCAACCCGAGAGCCAATTGCTCACCCACCAGATGATGTGTTTATCCAGCTGTGCTGGGCATTTTGTCCAGAGGGATCCTGTGAGAGACAGTATCGAAAGCTTTACTGAAATTCAAAAAGATTATATCAGCTGGCTTCCCTTGGGTCACCTAGGCAGGTTACTTTGTCATAAAAGGAGATCAGGTTGGATAAGCAGGACTTTCCTCTCATGAAGCCATCCTGGGTGTGACCAATGACTGCAATTCAGGTGGTTTTCAGTACTTTACAGAAAATATCCATAACTTTACCAGGCACTGAAGTGAGACTGACAGGCCAGTAGTTTCTGCTATGAGTTGTCAAATGGTTGGCTCAGGGAGATTCCAAGCACGTGCTTTGGTAGTGGCCTTCCGGGCAGTTCAGTCTAGCTCTGTGTTGTTCCCTTGTGATTCCAGGATGTACACAGGGGAGGTCTCTGCTCATGTTTAAGAGGACAGACTTCCAGGCTACAGTAGCAGTTTTCAGTCTTCCGAGAGGGCTCAAAGAGGCTTAGGGTGAAAAATATCCCATGGGATTAAATCCATAAAAGAACCCTAGCTCCTGTGTTTGCCTTTCAGATGCCACATTTAGTTCCCCTGTGGCTGCTGCCTCACTTCGGAGGTGTCTGTGGATATGTTTATGTGACTGCATATACTGGCCTACATGTTTATTCTGCAGTATAATTTGAAACACAGCATCTCTAACATCGTTCCCTTATTTATAGACCAGAAACCACCTTGCCTCCAGTTGGCAGAGACAAAAGTGCCTGCCTTGTCCAGGCTGATGTCATCTGAGTTGCCATCAGAGTAGACCTAAAAATGTTAACTTCTGCTGAACCATGTGAAAATTTGTATGAAATTGAGGCATCAGGGATCTGGTGAGTCCATCCTTCTTAGTGATCGGAGCATTTGCATGAGGAATTTGGTTTCACATCTTTATCTTACTCAAACCTTACTCACACCTTTATCTTACCCAAAACTGAGTCTTGAATACAGCTCACTCACCCTCCAAGTCGTTGGTCTGAGAATTAAGGGTCTGAGTATTCTGGTACAAGCCTTCCTGATTTCTTGTTTGTTGAAGCTCTCCTGATTTTTCCTAGACTTAATGAATATTTAATTATTTACAGAGTGATTATGAATCCATTGCCTGGTAGTTAAAGCAGTCACCTGAGAGATATGGGTCTTGCTATGTATTCCAGCCAGAGTACATTCCTACTCTACTTCTATTTTTAAAGAAATGGAAAAGGAGGAGGACTGTAGAATTGAGATATTTATGTGACTATTCTAATTTAAGAATACTTTATTAATCTGGAGGGGGAAATACACAGAGGATACCTTATTTATTCATCGCATATGGTATACAGTATACAGAAAAGAAAACACAACCCTTTCCTTTGTAATGATTTTTAATCTGAATTCCCTGCCAGCATTTATGGTATTTTTTGGCAGATTAGTTTTGCAGACAATTTGTGAAAAAAATGTTTGCTCAGAGTTGTTTGAAAGGTTCACAAGTGAATGTTTGCTTTAACCTTTACTTCAATGACTCTTCCTGCAACACTCCCTCCATATAGCATAGTCAGTCCTCTGTCCCATGGCAGTTCTGCTCCCCAGGTGCCTGAGTTGCAGATTCACAAACAGCTTCTTTTGCAGCCACCAGAAACTTACCCTGCAAATATTCCTGACTTATTTCATGTCTGTGAAGAGTAGGCTTTTGTTTGGGGGCTTTCTTGAGGGCAGAAAAATCACCTCAGCTGATGTTTAAGGAGGAAAGAAGGGCAGTGGGTCTGCAAATATTACTGAGGCAGTTCTGCAGTTGTTAGTCAAATAGCAGTGAATGTTTTGGGGTTTAGTGACTAGAGGTGAATGTTTACAGTGCATTAATATAGCTGTAAGGAGGAAAACTGAAGAATGCTTTACCAATCATGACAGTTGTATTATAGAATACAGTTGCAGAATTCCTTTACAGAACTGTATCGCAGGGCAGCAGACAGTCCTTCAAGAAGCCAGGGTACTTGTTACTGATTTGGGGCTTTACTTTATGAGTGTATTAACGTGCCTGTTCTTTACTTGTACTGCTGCAGCTGTATGTGGTAAAGTCAGGTTGTGTGAACAGCTGTATGCAAAGTACTGTAGCTGAGAATCAGGCAAGAAGATGGAAATGTCCAAATCCTTTTTAACTTAATTTAAAAGGGGATTTAAGACAACCCTTCAGGTAGGCTTCTGAACTTGTGCACTGGCATGTTTTGCAGTGGAAAGAACAACTTGTTCTTATTTCTGTTCTGCACTCCACTTGATTATCCAATAATTTATCTCACTATTCATTTGATGACTTTTTTAAAAAAAATTGTAATTGACTGTTGGATTAAATGAACAGCTGATGTATTCTGAATCAGAAGTAGTTCCTACTGGATAAGAGTATTCTTATGAGCTTCAGAGATACTGTAAGTAAGGAGATAGCATATATGTGAAGACTTAATAGAAACTTCACATCCCTATGTAATCTCTTGTTTTTCCAGTTGTAATATCTGACTTGCAGAGCACATGCTGTTTACATTATGTGGCTTTGTTTTTGCTTAGCATTGCTTGTGTTAGGATATTTGAAAGTTAACGTAAATACTTTTTTATTATGTCTCTGCAATTAGTTTTTTTCTTAGTTTGTAAGATACCAGTAGTATGTGAGATCATGGGATTAGCTATGATCACTGAAAACTCCACCTTGCTTGTAGGTCTCTTTGCAAGATACTCTGAAAAAGAGCATTTTAGGTTACAGCTTGAACATTGTGTAGTGCAGTGGGGATTCAGACCCGTTACTAGGATCATATGAGCCATTGTTCCTATTACAGTGTGTTTATAACCTTGGAATCGCCCCTTTGAATCTCATCTCAAGAGTCAGTGATTTTAGGAAAACATACCTCTTCTGTAGTTCTTGTGCAAACAGACCTGAGTTAGTGAAAAAAAACCCCAAACATCTTTGGTCTCTGCTAAGTCAGACTCTGATCTAACTTGAGCAAGAGGACTTAATTTAAAGAGACATTTTAATTTCAGGGAACTGAATGGACTGCCAAGTGTCTCCTTAAGTTGACTGAAGGTAGGTGTACTCACATCAAAAAATGAGTTCCAAGTTCCTCTACTTTGATGAAGACTTCACAACATTAAATGAGTATTGATGAAACCGGTGTTTTTCTTTGTGAATTTTATTTTTCCTGCGATGGCTAAGATTTTTGCCAGCATTTAGTATTTAGGTGGTTTTCCAAGTGATGATGTGGGCCTTGCTGAAGCAGTGCTCCACATAGATGAGGTGGAGCTGGAACCCTTAAGTGCTGAGGAAACTTTTTAGTTGTGTGTAGACATGTCAGTGTTCTCTGTTGAGCCTGGGCTACAGGAAAAGCTTGAGACCCTCTGCAATAAAATTTCAGTTAAAGCATTAGGTTTTGAATGTATTTAGTGCTCTGAATAGTTGCTAACTAATGCAGGACTAGAGGCACAAATGAAGTGGTACTGCTTTTAGAAGCAGAATAATAGCTGCTGTGTATCCTGTTTAGGCACAGGCTTGTTTACTTCGCACATACGAATTTGTTGACCTCACTAGAGCTCTTAACCTTCCTAGGGCCACTAATCTCCATAAAGTCTGCAGGATTGGGCTTAATTTTGTCATGGGAATGAGCAAAAACAAATGAATAGAACTATGAGTCATCATTTTTTACAGTATAACATTCAGACCCAGTCCCACAGTCAGTGTGCCTGGCTGATCTTTTCTTGAGAGCTTGTATGATCTGACCCATGCAAGTCAGGGAATCCCGACTTCTTAATGGCAGCAGAGACTATTCTGAAATGAAGGAAATGTAATGCAGAGTATACTGGAGCAAAGGAAGAACTGTCACTTGACTCAGATCCAACTCCCAAGATAAAATCAGTGTAAGTCGTTGACAGGATGTGCAGACATTATAGCACATTTCAGTAGTACTCAGTATGCCTTGTGAAAACTATAGTGGTCATGTTTTCAGTTTACTGACTCTTACTTCCTTTTTGCATATAGCTTAACTAAAGCATGGTTCAATAAAATAAACTTGCTTTTAAAATTTATTGGAGGCACTGAATTGTGGAGGTAATGGAGAATGATGTGAATGTCACTTTCATGTCTGCACTATGAAATGCAAAAGCACAAATGTAGTAACCACAAGGCCCTTTTTGATGTTTTAATCTCTTAAACCTTTGAAATGTTGGTGTGCTTGAAAGGGCTTCTAAATCCATTGGTTAGTCTGCTCGGTCTCGTATTGTGTTCAAAATCATAGCAGATAAAGGAAGAGTGATCAGAAAGCTTAATGCAGTCAGAGCGTCATGACCTGTTATGTAAAGCAACATTTGGCAAGGCCTTCCCAGCTGCTGTAAATGAATGTTAACAGCATTTTATCATCTGCTTTCACTGTCTTTATTACATAATCTGAATATTTATGGTCCTATTAATATGTTTAGCTGTGAAATTGCAATATTGATGGAATGGAGGTCCCATAGAATATTGAACAAGAATGATTTTTGTCTCCTGAACAGAAGTTGTGTTAATATTAAAAAGCTTTGAGTTTGTATTTCAAATAAGTTTGCTGAGTTGCTTTACAGGTGTATTATTTCTTCCCTAAATTATTTATTTCTCTAAACATTGTCATAGGAAGAGTATTTTGGTGACAGGATCATGTTGCTGAACATCATCTGTGTATAAAATACATAACACTAACCAGAAAGTGATGGATTTTTTTTACTTGTAATGCAAGGCCTTGAATCCATAGTGATGATACTCTGTAGCCTTGAACAAACATAGCCAACCTAGACCAGATCCAGCCTATCAGAATCACCTCCATCCAGAGAGCTGCTCCAGGTAGGATTCTGGGTCAAGCTGTGGGCCAAGTTATTTTTACAATGTGTGTAGGGAGGGTTGTTGTTGTTTTTGTTTGGTTGGTTGGTTGGGTGGTTTTTTTGTTTTTTGTTTGTTTGTTGATTGTTTTTGTGTAACCAGATTCTTACTTTCTCTGCCATAGTTCCTCACAAACCTACATGCCTTCCTTGTGTTACAACTTCCTTTACTGTTGTCTTGTGACCTGAGATGCATATCAAATAACTGGGGTATGTGTTCACCACATTATATGGTTGGGGACTGGTTACAGATGCTGTTCCACTACTGAATGTGCATTTGACTCTGTCATGGTCAAACTTGGAATTACATGTAGGAAGGTAATATGCTTGGTCAAGAGATGAATGAGAAGCTGTAAGGCATTTCCCTTGGGAGCCCCTTAGATTATATCATGTCCCCAAAGAGAACTGAACATCGGCGTTTCAATAGTCAGCTGCAAATTTCTAACAAGATGTGTTCAGCAGGTTGACACTGTTGTGGTCAGTGGCTCCCACCTATGGAATTTATGAGTGGTATTGATATTGTGGTTCTTTATCATCCTGCAGGCTAAATAACTCATTTAGCTGCAGTCTCGTATTTGCAGGTTGCCTACAAAAAGCAAACCTGAGAAAGTAAGTTTTGCATTTCTTTTGAGTGGGATGAACTTTTTGGTCACTTTTACCTCGGAGTGAAAAATCTGTAGCCTGTCTGAAAGCTGCTGTCCTAAAGGTCTTGCTACTGACTCCCAGAGTTAGAGTTTGAGATATGCAGCTATTTGTGGAGGTCCCTTTTGTTTCCAAAAGTCTTGTGGGTGGTAGTGCAAATCCTGTGGTGTGTTCTGACACTGACATGTGTCTAATTCTGAGTAACTCTGTCTCATAATGGTCTGTATGTCCACCCTCTCCACAGTTCAAACCTCGCAAGCTGGTACAGGAAGCAGCTGCACATGACTGTAAGTGTACAAAATCTTAGAAATGTAAAGATCAGTGGGTTTGGAATGTTAGAATTGGAAAGAAAGTTTAGATTAACACATTTTTTAATAGTATTTTGTCCCCAAGCAAGGTTGTCATAGTTACTGCAGAACTCCAAATGGACTGTCTTCCCTTGTGGGTATTAGAGATTTAAATATGTATTGTTCTTCTGGGCAGTAGTATTGAGCAGTCAAGTAAGGTTCATAATAGAACAAGGAAACCTTTAATTAGGACAGGAGTTTCAATTGCATTCTTTTTTGCTTTGTGTAAGAGAAACTCGTATTAAATCAGATAAATAAAAGAATGGATGGGGTGAAGGAAGTTTGGAAGAAGCACGTCTGTTTATAAAGTTAAGTGCTGAGTTTACAATAAACCAGAAATTTTTACTTGGGAAGCTCTTAAAATAAGATTTGCCTTGTCCCCTTCCCTGAGCATCTGAGTCAAGATACTTACAATGTTTTTCAACTTATTCAGTGGTTTGGCTTGAGGTTTTCTTGCTCATTTTAATTTTTCATACAGGAAATACCTTTATTGCAATGTAAAATTAATAGGAGCGTTTACACTGTTACAATATTTTGGATTTAGGTTGGCACATACATTGTAATTGCATTCTTCCCTGCTCATCTTTATACTTAGTTTGTGTAATCTAAATACAAGGCAGTATTTCCTTTAAATATGAAGAATGGCAATAAATCTTTTCTGGTATGTTCTGGGGTGTACATTGCTCTATGTTGTTGAGGTCTTGAAGTCAATAACCTTCTGTACAGTCTCAGCAAGCTGCCAGTGTGCAATAAATTATAAAACTGGCACCTTTAAGGAATAGTAGCTTTGAAGGTTTCTTAATTTGTCTATGAAATTACCTTCAGCAAAAAAACTGAGCTTTCGTCTCCACTTCTAACAGATGCCGGTAAGAGGAAGCCTAGCAGATTTGAAGCTGATTTTCTTTTGCGCTGGCTTATCTAATGTTGGCTTCTTATGTGTGATGAGACAATTGAATAATCTCCTATATTAAAATGAGTTCTTTAAAGGAACACCTCAAAAAGATGGTTGTGCTTAAGCATTGGCCATCTGTCCTATGCCTGTCCTCTGCCGTTTAAACACCAAATCCAACAATGACAAAAGACTGCTGTTGTCTGGGAAACAATTGATTCTACTCCTTGTTTGGGTGGGAGAGGTCTCGGACATGGCTTGAGATAGTCCATTTCCCTAATTATCTATCTCTGGGTATTTTACAGCCTTCTGCTCTTTCCTATCAAGAGATCACTTTCCAGAGGAAAATGTCCTTTTAAAGGACCTAACAAAACTTGCTAAAATCAGAATAAGGCAGCTATTGATTTCATTGGACTTCGGTCAGGCTTTTGAAAAAGAATGTCGTAGCCCTTTATGTGAAATAATTGATGCGATCTTCGTTACTCAAAACTTTATTTTGTGGACTATTCTAGAAATGTAACATTCCATTTTTACTGTGTGAGCAGCAAACTCCATTTAAGTGCAGAACACAGTGCTTCTTAGTTGTAGAGGTGCAAAGGATACTTCATAGTAGCAGTGTATTTAAATCTCCTGCTCTGACCCACATCTTGCATCCCCTTTACTGCATCCCAAATGAGTAATATATTTGCCAAATAAAGCTATTGTCCTCTGTCCCCTTGGAACAACCTCAGCTGGCATGTGGGATTCTTTACCAGGAAGGAGAGGCAGGGACATTGTGTTGCATTTATAGAATGTGTGGCTACATGGCTCTTCCTGTTGCCTGACTTGGTCATGGCTGGTTCTTTTTTGTCACAAGGATCGGTAGAGTAACCTCATGTAAGGGAGACAGTAATAATCTGAGAGTGGAAATTTAAAAAGGTATTTTTTTTTCCCTGAATATCAATTAGTGCCTGTTGAATCTTGTTCTTTCCATAGGCATCACTGAGAAGTGTCTGGCTCCATCTTCTCTCTTCCTTCCCTCTGTCCCCCACTGTATATTTTTGCTTATTGTTAAGATCCACCTTGAACCTTTTCTTCAGAATGAATAATGGTCTAGTGCTTTAATCATTTTTGTGGTCCTTTGCTGAACTCATTCTAGTGCACCCATTGTACTGGGGAGCCCAGAATTGGACAGAGCACTGCAGATGAGATCTCAGCAGTTCTGAGCAGGGACAAAAAAAATCACCTTCCTTGACCTGCTGGCAGTGCCTTCCTAGTGACAGCACAACCATATGGCATATCAATGTGCTCTTCTCAGTTTTGTGTTATTAGTAGGCTTGCTGAAGATGCACTTTGACCAGTCATCCAGGTCATGTTATAGAGTACTGGCCCCAGGATCAGCCCCTGGAGTATGCCACTGATCACTGGCCTGCAGCTGGACTTCATATTGCTGATCATAAACCTTTAGGGATGACCGTTCAGTCCACCCCAGTGTTCATTCATCTAGCCCATACTTCTATCCATTTTTCTATGACATTATTGTAGGGGAACAGTGCTGAAAGCCTTACTAAAGTCAAGATAGACAATATCCACTGTTCTTCACTAATCTGCCAAGGCAGTCATCTCATTGTAGAATGTTATCGGGTTAGTCAAGCCTGATTTTCTTTCATAAGAAAATACTGACTATTGCATACTGACTATTCAAAATCACCTTCTCGTCCTTAACATGTTTGGCAACTATTTCCAGAATTACTTTCTCCTTCGCCTTCCTTGGGATCCGGGTGTAATTGGCAGAACTGTAGTTCATGGATCTTTCTCCTTTTCCTTCTTGAGGTTAGGAGTTGCATTTGCTTTATTCTACTTCTGAGGAACCTTTCCCAATAGCTGTGACCTTTTGAAGATAATCAAGACTTGCCTTGTAGTGGCATTAAGCAGCTTTCAGCATTCATTGGTGGGGCCCATCAGGTCTAGTGGATTTAGGTACATCCAGTTTGCATGTTTGCTAGACTAATTCACTTGTGCCAAGGGTAAGTCTTGGTTGTTCCTGACTTTCTCTTAGGTCTCAGAAACCTGAGAATGCCAAAGTGGAATCTTGCCACTCAAGTCTGAAGATGTCATTGAATATCTCTGTGTTTTCTCTGTCCTTTGTCACCATGTTCACTGCTCCATTCAGCAGTGGCCTTACATTTTTCCCTTGTCTTCCTTTTGTTGTTGATACACTTGCAGAAGCCCTTCTTGTTGTCCTTCATGTCCCTGGCAAGATACAATATTGGACAGGCTTCTGCTTTCCTGACCTCCTCCTTGCATGCTTGGATGGTGTCTTTGTATTCTTCCTGGGTTGCCTGTCTCTGTTGCCTCCCCTCATATGCCTCCTTACATTTGAGTTTTGACAAGAGCTCCTTATTCATCTATTTAGGCCTTCTGCCACTCTTGCTTGACTTTCTTCTCATCAGGGCAGACCATTCTTGAGCTTGGACGAGGTGATCCTTGAAAACCAAGCAGCTGTCCTAGACCCTCTTCTCTCCAGGACAGTATCCTGTGAGCTGCTAGCAGGTCCCTGAACAGACCAAAGTCTACTCTACTGAGGTCCAGGGCTGTTGTCCTGCTATTTGTCTTATTCCCTCCTCATATGATCCTGAACTCCGTCATCTCATGGTCATTGCAGCCATGACCACTCCAGCCTTCACACTCCTGATGAGTTTTTTTCTGATTTGTAAGTGTGAGGTGAAACACAGCATCTCCCATTTCTTTTTTTATTGATCACCCATGTCAAGAGGTTATTATCAGGGTAGTCCAAAGACCTCCTGGATTGCATATGCTTGCCCTTCCAGCTGCCTGTATCAGCACCACAGCCTCACTTCAAACATTGACTCTCCAGAGCTCCAAAGTACTGACTCTCCAAACTCTTGCCAGGTTTTTCAGGCATGGAGGAGGCAAACCATGTGGAAGGGTAGCCATCCTGCCTGTCCTGTGGCCACGTGTGTTTTTTCCAGGTGGGGGAGGTCAACTGCCATCTCAGTTTGCTCCAGTGGAAGGGGCTTGGGAAGTTGCCCCTCACTAGTTGGTTTAACCTAGTTTTATCAGTATTGTTATTGGCATTCTTCTTGGTAAAAAGATATTTTTTCAGTTGCATCTGGGCTTATTTGGTCTCTTTATTGGAGAAACCAGTGGTACTGTATCCAAGGGAGGAGACTTCTGTCCAAGGTCTCCATCCCTCCTAACTGTCTCAAACCTAAACACTGACCTTGACCACTTCCGGGGATGGGGCAGCCACAACTTCTCCAGGCAGCCTGTTCCTCAGCATCCTCACAGTGAAGAATTTCTTCCTTATATCTGCTCTAAACCTACAGTCTTTCAGTTTGAAGCCACTGTGCCTTGTCCTGTCACTAGCTTGTAACAAATCTCTCTCCATCTCCCTTGTAGGCTCCGTTCAGGTACTGGAAGGTTGCAGTAAGGTCTTCTGAAGCTTTTAATTCTAAAGGATGAGCAATCCCAATTATTTTAGCCTTCCCTCATAGAAGAGGTGCTCCATCCCTCTGATCAAGCTGGTGGCCATCCTCTGGACTCGCTCCAACAGGTTGATGTCCTTCCTGTGCTGAGGACCCCAGAGCTGGATGTAGCACTCCAGGTGGGGTCTCATCAGAGTGGAGTAGAGAGGCAGAATCCCCTCAAGTGACCTTCTGGCCACCTGCTGCTTTTGATGCAGCCCAGAATACAATTGGCTTTCTGGGCTGCAGGTGGACATTGCTGACTTATGTCCAGCCTCTCATTCACCAGCACCCCAAGTCCTCCTTGGCAGCGCTGCTCTCAATCTGTTCATCCCCCAGCCTGTATTGATACCGGGGGTTGCCCTGACCCAGGTGGGTCTTGTGACTGCTCTTCAAGTATCTGTTAGATTAGGAGATTTTGTTTGCCTGTTTTTCCCCAGCTCCAATATAAATCAGTTTCTCACCTTGATCCAAATAGGACAGATCACATGATGAGGAAGTACGGGTGGGGAACGTGTGCTTATTTCCTACAACTTAGATCACATAATTAAATCAAGCAGGAAAATACTAGTATATAGCTATTAAAGCTATAAACTGCACTGATACTAAAGATTTTGTGAATTAACCTTTTTGTTTAAGTAGTAATATTTCTCTCTAAACTTTTTAAACCAACCTTGCACTGAGTAATTTTAGAATGAATTCTTCAGGGTGAATTTAGTATAAGAATGTTCCCAGGTCAGTGACACATGCTGATTATAGTCTTTGCAAGAATTTATGAACAACTGGGGGGGAAAAAAAGTGTATCTTCCTTCTTAATTGAACCCTTGAAATTCATGCCTACAAACCAAATGAAAATGGAAACTAGACATCTTGTCAGCAAATTGCAAGCTATCAGTCACAGCTACGGATGAAAGCTAACACGACCTACATCTGTCGTGTTGCTACAATGGTGCCGGCATTACAGTTCCATTGTTTAGGTTTAGGGTCAAGCCTGTTGAGACCTCTTTTTATTCAGCCTTGAATGTATCCATTTTCATTAAGTTTTTCAAAGCCATATGAAAGACTCAGCAGGGCAAGATGTGGCGATGCCGAACCTAAGTTAGTCTTGCAGCTATCGAACTGTCTCCTAGTCGCAGATGGTCACTGCGATTGTCCACACCAATCTACCACCAGAGCTGCTATTGAAAGGGCACAAAACTGATGGTACAAAGGGACCCCTTTTTTCCCGCCAGTAAATGAAGCTAGTGTTGCTCTGAGCCGGCATTGTCAGAGGTTTTGTGCAGGAGAAGAATGGTTGTTGACAAACCAGATTCCTTGCTGAAAAATGCTACTCTTATTCCCTAAACTTGGAGATCTTTCCTTCATAAACTCTGACTAATATCAGACTGGCATTTTGCAGACTGTTTTCATTGATTATTTGTATGATGGTTATACTGGGAGGTCTAATGCTGACACCAGTAAATGCAAGCTTGTTAATAGGCCTAAAGAAGACACACTTCTGTTTTGTAATTCCATTAGAAGAAAATCTCTTTGACTGTACACTGTTAAAAAGAGCCTTAATTGCCACATTTCTGTTTTCAGTACTCAAATGTTAGCGGCCTTACATAGATCAAAGAAGCTTGTCCTGTTGTCACTCTGAGTTATGTAACTTGGTTAACCAAGTACCAAATATATTGTTTTTCATGCTATAAAAATGTAAGGTTTTAGAGCTAGTAAGTGAATCTGCCAAGTCTTTCTTATTGGCAATGTGAATGTGTTCTTTGTTTTGTTTGTCTTTAAACAGAACTGCTTTTTCCATTTTCCTACTACCATTTTCTACCTATCGTTTTCTTCCTTTTCTGGTACGATGGGGTGAAAGGCTCTGCACAAATGACCTGCCTGTTTTTTAACAGCCTAGAGAAAGTTCTGGTGAGATTAAAATAGTTCTTGCCTGAAAGAACAATAAAAAGCAATAAAGCTGCTTCCTATTTTATGGGATCCTTTTACCACTGGCAAAGGAGCTCTTAAAATTCAAGTGACCACAGTGATGAAATGGATGCTTGTTCCTGAATGTGAAATATCAAGCCTCTTTGAAGACCTGTTGAATTACCCCATAAAGTTTAGAATTTGTACTTTAATTGTTAGGGTATGTGGGGTTTGGGGTGGGTTTGTTTGTTTTGGTGTCCGTCCCCCCCCCCATATTCCACTGAAGCTGCCCACTGATTAGCCTCCTGTGCTGTAGTGACCTTTTCAGCCCCCCCAGGCCCTCAGTAATTTCTGAGTAGCCTGTTGCCCCAGGAATTTCATAACTCTCTGAGTACATGAATGTTTGTTTGTTTGGTTTTGTGTCCTTCTAGCCTGGAAGTCTGTAATGACATGAAATGCCTTGGCCAAACAGGTGTAACTTACAGAAGAGTATATTTCTGCATGTAAGAGGTAATGAACCTGATAATGTACTTCAGTTTGTAGTCACTAGAATGAAATACTTCTGTGCCAAAGATGGAACTGAAAAATAGGAATATTTTTCCCATAAGATGAAAATCACCTGCAGAGGGATTGACTTGACTGTTCCAGAAACTTCCAACTTTCTTCTGTCTTGATTATTCTGTTAACAGGGTAATCTAAAGAATGATACTTTTAGCCAGGAAAGGGATGAATACTGATGATGTTCAGATTTTGTAAGAACTGAAAGGAATTTGACACTGACCTTAAGCTGAGTCACTTGTGTAACTCGTCCTTCTTAATGACTTTGGTCAATATGTCCTTGCATCTATGATCATGCTTTCTGCTGTGTTGCTTACTTCCAGCACTGGTATTATTTTCCCATTTCTGCCTTACAGAATACTGCATGCAAATGATTCCTTAAACAAACATGATGTAAATTATTAGAATTTCTGAATAGTGACTTCCTGGAAGCTTTGTCCTGTTGGAGAGATGGTTTCTAGGCTTGTGGTTTCCTTTCTCATAGCTAGTATGTGTTTATTAGGATGTCAGTGTAGCTTATGCTGTGTATTTTTCAAGCAGAAGCTTTTCCCTATTGTTTCTGATGTAACAGGTGCTGGTAGAATAAGCAATAAATGTGCTTGAGTCAAGCAGTACAGATTTCACATATTGAAAGCCTTGTGCAAAAATAAGTCCACCTCTGCAGGTCATGGACTGCAGAGCTCTGAGGGGTGGGAGCAGGGAGTGCTGGGTATGATACTTGAGTAATACGATCCCAGAGCCTGGCCCCTCCGAAGCAAGGTGGAACCAGCTGTAGCTGCTTCAGCAGCCTCTGTGCCAGGTGGTCCTGGCACCTCCTCCGCATACCTGATAGGTGAAAGTGCTTTTCTGACTCCAGTTGCTTCTGTGTTCTGGGACCCTACCATGTACGGATAAACTACCTGTCAGTGAACTGGTCAGGTTTAATTACTAGTTTGAGTAATACTGAAAAAGAACTGGTTTGGATTTTTCATAGTCACTATCAGAAAAGAAATGGCACTTCAGCCTGCCTTTTCAGCTTCAGTCCATGGGTTGCACCAACACAAGTACTAACTGTGTTTTATTTCAAGATGTTGTTTTCTGGCTTTGCACACAAAGTCAGATTTCTAAGAATAAACAAAAAGCTCTGGAGTACAGTATGCTCTGGTGAGGGAGTAGTTCTGCTACATCTGGACCAGTTGTACGTTCTTTGTCTGGTTTCCAATACAGCTGTAAGTTAGATGAAACAGCAAATACAAATAAACTGTTAGAAGATCTAAGGGGTCAGGTCTGTTTTGGGTCATGGTATTTTCTTTTTAGCCTTACGTTGCAATAAAGGAAAATCTATCCTATTAGTTATCTCACAGATGTTAAGGTAATAAATAAATTGTGCTGGCTTCATAAATTATATATATATATATAGCAACAGTATCTTGGGGGGAAAAAAAAAACCTTAACCTTGGGTTAAGGTTTGGATGCCTGAAGAGAACTCTTCCTCCTTTGTGAGGAATTACTACTCTGCTCTTGAGGGCAAAACCAGCGTTTTGCTGTTCACACTGCAAAACTAAGAACGTTTACATTGTCCCAATGCCATAGGAATATTCTACCAATGACCTACTTAAATGCTCAAAGAGATTATGTTTGCACTTCCTTACTGTTCTAGTGTTTTTTATTAAAATGTTACTTTCTTACCCTGTGCCATTTCTTTTAGAAGTTACTTGTAAAATCAAGTTTGCGATTCCACATACAGCAGGCTCTAAGGTAAATGGCTTCTGGATGTTCACAAACTCCGGAACAGTATAGGATTTTTTACCTTATCTGAGGACATAGCTAAAGGTCCTGCATCAGCTTTAGAGAGGTATCACGTTCTACAACAAATTTAAAATGTCTGTTAAGTGTTCTGTCTGCATTTCCTTCAAGACACCAATTTCTAATAACCTATCTTGCATTATGACTTTTCTTCAGAAGAAAAGGAGAGATTCTACTCCAGGTAATTGCGTTCACCCAGACCATTGTCATACTGTGTAGGAGCCTGAGGGATGTTTTAGCATTCCAGCCTAGCAGGAAAATACAAGGTACTAGAACTTGGGGCTGTTGCTACATGAGCGCTTTCAGTGTGAGGACACTTGAGAGTTCATGAGCTACTTCTAAGGGGATCTGCAGCCAGAAAACTAGGAAGACAAACCTGTTGATTATGGGTTTATATTTGCTGGTTTTATGTACCTTTTCTGCAAAATACTTGTGGAGTTGCTCGGCTCAAATGGGACTGAAATGCAGTGTGGCCAGGGTACTGCATATTTCTGCACGCCTCAGCCTAGAATATATTTCAACTGCTAGGACCACTTCTCACTGCTCTGTGATGCTTCCTTTCTTTTACGTTCACTCCTTTTTTGCACGCTGTGTCTCAGAGGTGGCTGTTGCTACCCTTTTGCCTGAGGAATGCTGGCAGAATCTCACCTCTGAGCTTCTCCATCTGAATCCTTAATCAAAGAGTCTGCATCGTGAGACCAAGCGTGCTGTCTCTGCATCTCCTCTGGCAAGAGCACTGAGTTGACGTGGATGGACCATGCCCACTCTGTCTCTTTGGCCATGGAGGGGTTAAGTGTCTTAGTTTTACATGTCTTCTTGTGTTTTAGGGGTGTCTGCTATTGGTTATCACCAGTTAGATAGTTCTGTGTGACAAACTGCCACTATTTTTAAACCTCTTTTCCCTCCATCCCTTGATTTCCTTTCAAAAATGTGCAAAAAATAAATGCAAATATTTCAGGTACTGTTGTTATCAATGCAAACCTTTCAAGGCATTCTCTTGAGGGAAATTAGCAACACCTTATTCATCAGTGTACTTGACAGTAGTCTTGCTGGCGTGGGGGAAAACTGCATGTTTTATGAGTGGTTCATATCAAGAGAAACTGGAATTTGCTTTCACTCTTTAGGCATGTAGTTCCTGCATAAATTGCTTATTAAGTTAAATGATTAATTTCAGTGGGAACTTTACATAAAACTGAGGAGGCACAGAGAGTAAGAAACTTACAGTAATACCTTGAAAGCAGTACATTGCACCTTGAAAGTGGTACATTGCAATGGGAGCTGGAATTGAGCCCCATGCTTCCCAAAGAGGTGGCCAAACCTCTGTGCTTTAATTTTGTCAGCCTTGCTGTGTGGTGCTGTCTGTTTGAAAGCAGTTGGAAGTTTGATTTTTTTAATTTTTTTTTTTTTAAGGTGGAGTTAACCATAAAGTTCCTCAGTACATTTTTTAAAAAAATATTTTTTTAAAGTGTGTGATATAAAAATCTCCAAATGAAAAAGCACAAAGGAACTTCTAACTGCTTGAGCTGCATATGCTTAAAGTTCATGAAAAGAGGTATTCAGGAACAGGGTGCAGAGTTGTGTCTCGCATCCTCAACGCAGCTGCTTAGTAGCGATAAGGAAGCAATGCTCTATTCATGCTGACCTTGTTTCCAAAGAAGCCTTGTCCTATGAACTACTGAAAATAAGGAAGAATTTCCTGTGACATGCTGCTCATGTTGGCTTTTTAAAGGGGAGTAGAATGAAATCTCTGAGCACGGCACATACTGTATCTAACCACACAGGATTTCCTGTGCTGGAATGGAAGCTTAGTGGAAGCCACATTTTTCTCTTCCTCTTAATTCATTCAGAAAAACAGAGGTCAGCGTCATGAATTGATATGGCTATAGTCGCTGTTGAAAGCTAAAATCAGCAATTGCTAATGGATACATTGTGATGCCATGATGACTACAAGGCAATTTTTTTCCCTTTAACACAATGAGGCCTATACATAACCTAGTTACGCTTTTAAACTCTCATAAAAGAAGAATTGTGCAATTAAAAATGCCACCTTACTGAAGGTGAGAAAAATAATACATATATTTCATTAGACTTTAGTGACTTTTGGTAGTAGACTTTTTGCTCGATTCAGAATGAATAGATTATGAGTTGGAAAAGACACGGAACAACAGTTGGATTTTGCCTCTAAAAAACATAGCTGAATCTGAAGAGGATTTAAAATATTTATTTTTCCTTAAATTTAACTTCATTTTATAACACTTTAGTTAAATAAAATTCCCAGTGTTTTTCCTGTCTGCCGCTCATTTGCAGCATTACCTTCCTGGGAGTGTTTCATTGGGTTTGACTGGTAAAATCAGAGCTTCCTGATATGACTGCAGTGAAGGTTGATATTATGCAATGGATTTTATTAGGATAGAGTGCATATATTTTTACTCCTAGTTAAAATAGAACCACCCTGTTTACAGTAGATCTTCAGAGAGTGAGCTAACAGCCTGTACCTTTTCCTCATGTCCTGCCTATGCTTAATGGCAAGTCATCCAGATGTGCTCACCCTGTGTCTTGGCGCCGTGCAAGCTCACTTTTCTCCAGAGCCAAGCTGACCAAGCGGCCTCCTGACTATGCCATCTTAATGGTGAAACCCAGACCTCCTTGGTACTCCTTGGCTTGGGTTCGGTGCTTTTAAGTTGTTAGCAGATTTTTATTCTTCCTTTAGTCCAAATTGTGGTCTGCTGTCATCATGAAATATGGGTGAGAGTACGTTTACTGACTCATGTTGCTGGTGTGTACTCTGTGCAAGTCTTCTGCCCAACTACGGCATTCACAGTGGAGAGTGATTAATTCCTCTTTAGTTTTTACTTTTACTCAAGTGATATTTGTATTATTTTAATGTCACTTGGATTTGCTTAGGCTCATGCCCATGCATACTTTTTTTTGTCTAAGCAGCAAAACTTTTTTTACACCTGGAATGGTTCTGATTCTCTCTAGCAATTCTGAGACACCTTAGCTTAAAGAGCTCTTTTTCAAAGGTGAAGAAGTCATCTCAGCATGCTCACCTACAGCACTTCTGCTTGGTAGAGTCTCTGTGCTTCTTCATTTTCTTCCAGAGTATTCCTAGCCTAGTACTGCAGACCCCCAGCATCATGAGAGCCAACAGATAGCTTGTATGGATGGACTCAACCTGCTTTTTAGTGCACACACATTTGTCATGTTTTTGTGTTACGCATACCAACCTAGCACACCAGCTGTTCCTATATGATGTCTCTGCAGTTCAGTCTTTACTTGAGTTGGGATTTTCATTTGTATGTTATTGAGGGGATACTTGGATCTTGGATGTCTCATTTAATTGATTGAATATTTTAATATCAAAGCAAAATCATAAGAGGCAAACCATTAGGGAAGTTTTCTGTACGTTTTACATGAGGGCTTCCTTTTGTACCGCTTTACATGTATTTGAATTGTGCACTTGTCTTGAAAAAATAGAACAGTATTCTGGAGTCTCTACAGACAGATGGGTCTGTAAACAGTTTGCAGAAGCAAATAGAACTTGTAGCTCAGAACATTTCCACTGAATTGGATGATCTGTTAAATAAGGCAGAATTTAAAGGCACTTCTAAACAAAATGCGGTACAGTTTTTCCTCTCTCTCATTCTCTCTCCCCCTCTCTCTCTTTCCACAACCCCCAGATTGTCCCTGGATAATTGTTTGAACAAGTGTTCTACTTATTACTGGAGTTGGGTAGTTGCAGAGGGAATCTTATCTTTTTTATTTTGAGTTCACTATAACATAGATATACGTATATGCAACTATTTGGAGTTGCACAGAGAAAAGTAGTATAGATTTTAAAAATATATTTTACTTGGAACACAAGGTATCGCTGGCTTTTAGAGTTACAACAAATTAAAAATACTGTATATCTTGCACAACGTTTGAGAACAGAGGTAATGTCTTTCAACTTTTCCTCCAAAGGATTTTTCACCTTTGGTTTTCATATCATACCATATGTTGTACTCTGGGTGAGGATAGTGGCATACACTGCTCAGCAAGCCTGTAGATGTGTTGTCTCAGCAGGAATAGTTTGGCAACTTATGGTAAGTCCTAGAAGAGGAATAAAGTTTTCTCAGCCTTTCCAAGGGTCTTGGAATCACTGGGGTATCATTTCCGTGCTTCCTGTTTCTTTGGTCTCCAGACATGTCTATTCACCAGGTGAATATCCTCTTCTAAACAATATTTATGGATTTGCACAGCACAGCCAAAACTAAAATCCAGTATTTATGGGTTTGCCAAGCACTGCTTATCTCAGGCTACACTTTCTCTTACTTGCCAATCACTTATAACAACGTAGCTAAATCTGAGCAACAGGTTTTGCCTGGTAATAGCACTTAGTATTTTCTGAACCTTTCCATTTAACTAAAACTTAGCAATGCTAAGAAGATAGGAGTAGCCCATGTTTCCATTTACAGCTCATGGGCTTCTGACTGACAGTTCTTTTGAAATGCTGCAAGCAGTGCCAGGCACAGCTTGGCATACTCTTATCTGAAGTGTAAAGTTTTGCAACTGTGTACTAAGATAGTGTGATAATTATGCTCTGTACTTGCCTTTAAGGAATTAAAAGTAGTTTTAAGGTGACAATTTGCCATTAGCAACAATGAGGTAAGGTCACGGAGTTGATAAAATCTGAAGTGAGATATCTGAAACTACACAGTGTGTATAAGCCTGTGTGTGTCCTACTGGCTTAAAGGGAAGTTCTGCTATTTACTGTTTACAACATGCAGTAAATTTGGGTAAAACATCATCTCTTATTATGCTGGTTGTTGGCCTTTCTTTCAGTGCTGCATAATGAATGAGTTGTGAAGAATGGCTTTGCATGTGCAGGTTGTGAATTAAACACTGGATTCCATATTACCATGGTGGCCTTCCTGTGTGGCATTTGGTTGCTCAGAAATAGTAGCCACAATTTCTTTTGATACTTAATAAAAATAATCTAGTGTACTTGGGATTGATATGGTAAGCCTGCTGTATCAGCATTTTCTTGACACCATTTGTGTGGGTGCCTGCTGAAGGCCACATGCCCAAAAGCTGTGAAGGGGAAGGTGGGACGCATGCTGGCCTTTCTGGGTATCAGACCCACTGTTACTGGGCAATTATGTTTAACATTTGCTGTGAAGATGCTGAAGGGCAGATACTGAATATTATTCCAGCTCACCTTTCTTTGTATTTTTTTCCTCACTTGTTTGAAGACAAAATAAATTTTGATGGAAGCTCAAGAAACCAGTCTGCTTGTTGTTAAACAGTTTATCACTGTTGCCCATCTGGGAAAGGTACAGTAGCACAGTTATCTGCAAAGGAAAGAGACACTTATCAACACTATAGAATAGGCACAGTGGAAAGAAGACAGTAAATATTTAAAATTTAATTTTAAGCCTTTTCAGTTTAAAAATGTAAAATCATTATTTTTACTTTGTAGTGGCAATGATTGGTTCATGTTGCTTGTAAACAGAAAAATTCATCAATAAACAGGCAGTTGCATTTGTGTTTTCTGCAGGTACTTATATGTGATAAATGGCAGACAAGAAAATATCCCCGTATTGCCATACAGGAGTTAGTAAGGACATACTGCAAAAATTAAAACTGGAGAATATTTTGTTGAATAATAGATGAAGTGAGGAAGGAGAAGTATTTTTGTGTATCCACCATGATGTGTGTGTTGTGCAAAATAGGAAAAGTTGTATTACTGAATGGGAAATCTTTGATGTGGGAGCAGCTGATAAGGATTTCATTGCTTTTTTGGGATAATACTTAGTATTTTCTTTGCGTTTTTACTGAGTTGTTATTGCTATTTTCAATGAAAACAATAACTAATCGTCCTAGAGAGTCAGTAGTTTGGTTTTTTTTTTTAAGTAGACCAGGATCATCCTCTTTTACCCATTTCCAATTTCACCACTGGGTGCCCCAGTAAATTCTGCAAGGTCCTACATGCACATATACTTTGATAAATACCAAATGGCAGGTGCAGCTGGTCGCAGATGTTACCAGATTTGTCTGTCTGGTCAGATTGATGATGTTACGTTGAAGCCATGACATGAAGTAAAGTATTCCCTGTTCCTCTCCAGGGAATTGGTGCCTGTAAGGTGCCAAAACATCTTTGGCAGGCTGGAGTCACAAGGTACATGTGGACTGCCTGGAGAAGAGAAAGTTTTGATTATATTCAGGGAGGACAGCATCTTCTGCTAGATTGCTTGTTTAAAAGAGATGCAAAACTTTCTTCTAGAAACACTCTGGTTTAGGAGTAGTCATTTTACCAAAGCAATTCCCAGAGTCCACAGCTTGCATCTTTCACCTTCTCTTTTGGATCAGGTGGGAGGGTAGGCTGCAGGCCACAGTTAGTCGTCACGGATGACACTGTGGTTCCTTCTGTCCCAGGGGACCTGTTTCCCTTCTCCTGCCACCAGAATGCTAAGGCTCTGCCATCATGTGCCAAACACGCGTCCGATCATAGAGGCAGATATATGTGCGAGACACCTGCATTTGGGCAGATGGTAATTACAAGCAACGTCCAGTTGTATGCCCAGCTGTACCTCCTGCCACCTCCTGGGTACAGGAATGCCTACAAGCTATGGAACTTCATACCTGTTTCTTCAGAAGGCTTTCTCTACTGGAGGAATATCTAGAGCACCACTACTATAGGCAAAAAGTTGGAGGTATCCTGGAAACATACCAGAAATAGTGTGGCCAGCTGGACTAGGGCAGTGATTGTCCCTCTGAACAGTGATTGTCCCTCAGGCACTGCTGAGGCCTGCACCTCGAATCCTGTGTTCAGTTCTGGGCCCTTAGCTATAAGAGAACATTGAGGTGCTGAAGCGTGTCCAGAGAACAGCAACGAAGCTGGTGAAGGGTTTGGAGCAAAAGTACTGTGAAGAGTGGGTGAGGGAGCTGGGTTGGTTTAGCCTGGAGAAAAGGAGGCTGAGGTGGAACCTTATATTCCCCTACAACTACCTGACAGGAGGATGTAACAAGGCAGAGGTCAGTCTCGTCTCTCAAGCGACAAGCAATAGGACAAGAGGAAAGTGCTTCAAGTTGCGCCACGGGAGGTTTAGATTAGATGTGAGGATGCCCTCATCATCTGACAAAAACCTGCTGGGGTGAGAGCCTCCTCTTGTCTTTCTTCTGGCAGCACTTAGCTTTCCAGGGAGCCCCCGGTGGTGTAGAGGAAAACACACTGCACTGTTACTGCAGAGACCCGGGTTCGATTCCCGGTCGGGGCCCCTCCCCGGGCAGATGGAGCTCGTTAGCCCTGTAAGGCAATCCATCTACGTCCTGAGGACCTCGCTGCCACCGTCCAAGCTCGCTTGGCCCCGGCAGATGAACCTCAGGATTAAAGGGTGGGCTCAGTTCCGCGCACACTGTGTCTCACCTAAAAAATCCAATGCGCAGGCTGGAAGGTGTAAAAGACCTTCCCCGGTTCTTCGTTCGCGAAGAGACTGGCCACACACTTAGCTTTCCATGGATTCCTCATAATTGTTAGAGAGTCTGAGCTAAAGGGAGAAAGAACGACTTTTTTTTAGGTTATCACTTTTCAATGGGAATTTTTTTACAAGCCTCTTACCTATAAAGAAGGACCTTACCTGTATCTATTTTTTTGGCAAAGACTAGGTATGACCACTAGACTGTGGTCACTGATGGGCTTTTTCTCCTGGTCTCTTGAGAATCTCTGAATCTCTGAACTCAGGCAGCGTGAATCAAGGCTTCTCAGTATAGATTTTGGGACAGACTGACTCCCATTTCTTTCAGACAGGAGAATTTCAACCTAAACTGTGTCATACTTGGTGACCAGCTTTCCCAACAGGCTTTTGAATACCATCTCATTTCGTCCGCTTCTCTTAGAGGTGGAAGTTTGAATCCTCTCTCAAAGTGAACACCTGCAGTGTGTATCTCAATGCAGGCTGCTGTTTCTGCACCTCAGATATAGCCTGCCAAGCCCCTTCTGTACCACAGTGGAGGCGAAAATCTTCATTGTGGAGCCTGGAAGCTCTGTATTTGCATGATACTGTGTTGGAGCAAGTAACTCTTACTTCTCTACTCAGTCCTCTCTCAACCTAAAGATTTGAAAAAACCAAATCACTGCAAACTACTGTGTACTTTTCTATGGTAGAAAATGAAAAAGAAATTCTCTGGGATGAACTGGTACAAGTGTTACCAGGTTTTATTAAGAAAAAAAATGACAGTCTTATTTAAATAGAGAAGATAATCAAACCACGACTGAGTCTGCAAGTGCTTCTGTACAAACCCTTACAAGCCTCTGTCAAACCCTTACAAGGTAGTACAAATGGACTGGAGTGTCTGAATTTCACTTAGGATACTTTCACAGTGAATATTCCAGAATTGTAATATTGGTTTATATGTCAGAATAGGATCAGGTTTCAACATTAGAATAATGGCTTTGTGCTTTAAGGACAGTGAAACTGGATAGCATTAATAGGCCAAATGTCACCAACAGGTGACTCAGTCCATGTGGATAGAAACTGAGTGAATATATAGCAATTATCCTGAAAATATACCAGCAGTTGTAACACAGAATGGTGATCATGATGCAGGATATGGAGGAAGGTGAGGATTGCTGTGACATTAGAAAACAATAATGTCCAAAGAATTCAGTTACTTCTCCATGTATTGGGAAGAAGTCACAAAAGGTATGATGTGGAAATAATAGTCAAGTATCAATGATTTCAGTGGAAAACCCACAAGAAAACTTGCAATTTTGTCTTGCGGCTTCATTCATTCACTCATTCATTCACAGTTTATATGCTGAAGAATTATAATAGATGATGTAATGTGTTTTAATTCAGTTTTCACATTAAAGAATGAAAAGGCCTCCCAAAAAAACCCTCATTTCCCACTATAATATTTCAGAAAGGAAGTAGATAAAAATGAGGAAACAATCAAAGGCATATTAAAAGGAGCAATGGAAAGGGTAAAATACATAATAGACTATGGATTAAACCATGGATTATACTATTAAACTATGGCTCTGGTTTAATGTGTTTTCTGTAAGTGTTCCAGGTTTAATAGTATGCTACATATCAGAAGGAGTTTGCTGTATATAAACCACGGTGCAGAACTTCTTGAACACTGTATATGATTGTAGTCTCTCTATCTCATAATGAAGGTGGCATAACTAAAACTGTACAAAAGACATGGTGTGAAGGTGATTCCAAATAACATCGGAATAAGTGGCTGGGGAGGGAAATGGGAAAGTGTGTGTAGCTGAGGTCAGCAAAATAATTGAGATCGTGTAGAAGGAATGACTGAGGTGGCGTCCATTTTTCCTGGACATTGTAAGTATGGAGCATGCATAGGATTGGGTGGGAATTTGACAATTATTAGCCCTTGTTAGAAGTGTCCAGTGTGAACAGTAATGATCTGTAACATGAGAAACATCTGGCAACTCGCAAGTTCTTCAGCCACCAACTGAAACAAATGGGTGTGCTCTATGAATATTAAGTAGTTCTGACTTGGTGTGTTTAATTCCTTACTAAGATGGGAATGTTCAGTTCAAGGGTGAAAACAGGTGTTTGAAATGCTGGAAAGCCTTTTACTGTGAAAAATGTCACCAATTCAAAAGCTAAATTCTAATTTTTTCAAGAGAGCATATTTTCTCAGTGTTTCTGTACTTGCTAGGTCACTTGCTTGACGGGTTTCTTAAAATGACTTCTCTTGGTGTTGTTAGCATTTCACCAAATTGCCTGAAAATACTGCTTTATAATAGAAATGGGAAGGACCTGGTTCTGGACCTCTTTGGATAGATCTTCAGGGAGCAGTTGAGCTTTCATTGTACCTTATTTTTTCCCTAAATTGGCCTCCCATTAAGTAATTTTGCTAGTATTTGCAGTATGTTGATTACATACTGGAATAGTAAAACTTAGAAAACATATGACTTAAATATGAATACATTCACATTTTTATTCTGGAAGAATTTTCTTCCTAAGTCCTAAAACTGTCCTACATTCCTGCACAAACATTTTTACAGGAATAGAGGCAAAGATTTTTACCGTGAGTTTTGTTAGGCTGATCTGATTATGCTTGTGGTTTTGGATAGCACTTCCTCCAAAGGGTAATACACATAGCAGCATGAGTCGGTGGCTGTTGACCTTGTCAATATTAAAAATGTTCGAGAAAGCTTTTAATCTGCCCCAGTGCATTTTGAGTAAGCATAGTTAACAGTCACTGCCTTTATAGAACTCGCAGGGAGGTCTAGATGTCCTCCTGATACGGTCAAACTGCGTGCACAACAATATTGAGCATTTTTATTTGGAGATTTATTTTTCTTCTTTCCAAATGAGTTTAACATATGATTTTGTTAATTTGAACAAAATTCCTACTTGTCTAGGCCACTGTCTACAATCCAAGGAAGAGTTTTAGTCCAGTTAATTTAATTTTGACTGTGACTGTGGAGCAAAATTATTTATTGAAAAGTAGATGTATGTAGAGAAGTTGTACATTCACTTTGCTTGTTAACATACAGTTTATTTTTCAATCCCTGTATAGAATTGTGGTATAATTTAGGTTGGGAGCTATGTCTGGAGGCCAACTAGTCCTGCATGTTCCAAGAAGTCCCTTAGATGAGATTGCTCAAGACTGTTTGCACTTGAGCTTTACATATGTCCAAGAATATGGATTTCATTATATCTCTAAGCAACCTGTTCCCTTGTTTGACCACCATCACAGAGAAGACTTTTTCCTTGCAGCTAATCAGAATTTTCTGTCATGCAGTTTGTATCTACTGGCTCTCCCCACCTCTGTCACTGCACCTCTGGGAATACCTTCTGTATGTATGCTTCCCCATTAGGCAGCTGAGGATAACACTACTGTCTTCCCTTGTGTTCTAGTCCACAGTGTGAAAGTGAAAAAATATTGCTGTTTTGTTTTCCTGTGGGAATTGAAGTGTATCCCAGTTGAAGTTGTCCATTAGACAGTAGTGGAAAGCATAAAGCACTTGAATTACAGTTCTCTGAGAACTACAGTTCCATTTTGAATACAGATATTTTCAGCTTGAAGTGTGGGATTTTTTTCAGGCTCTCTTCCAATAAAATATCAGAATCTCGTGTGTAAAGCAATCTTTTGTAGGAAAAAGTTGAGCTTTGCCATTCAGTATAAAATTTGGTTTTGACTTAGGTTTGCCAGAAAGCTTTTAAGCAGATGTCTAATGCACCTTAATACAGCTGAATGCATTTCTACTGCTGCCAGAGGAATTGTATCCTTGTGTTTTTTGAATATTATGACCTTTATCATGTGTCCCAAGCCCTCTGAAAGTTCATCTTTTGTGTATTTGTGTTAGTTTCTGCTGTTCCAATCAATTTTGATTAGGTTGCAGTTGTTGACTGTTTTTAATAACCAGCTAATTTTTCTTTGCTACCACACCAAGAAGCATAAATGAGTGTAGTTTTTTGTGCTTTTCAAGTATTAAACTTGAACTTTCTTTGGAATATCCAGGAGACAAAGCAAAACAAAAGGAAGAAGAAGTTGTTATATTGAACTGCAGTGTTTGTTTTTGTCAAATGGATTCAAGCAGGTCTAACTGCTCAAAACATACTACGCGTAAATATACACACTGCAAGACCTTACTGCCTTGGTATTACAGAGCAAACATTAAATAAGATGGTTTTATCTCCTAAGGTTTATAAAGAAGTATTTTGTTTTGGGTTGGATGAGTATTGACTTAAAACATAGAAAATGCTGGTATTTCAAATGAGTAAAAGCGCTGCGCTGTCACCGCAGAGACCTGGGTTCGAGTCCCGGTTGGGGCCACTCCCCGGGCAGATGGAGCTCGCTAGCCCTGTAAGGCAATCCATCTACATCCTGAGGACCTCGCTGCCACCGTCCAAGCGTGCTTGGCCCCGGCAGATGAACCTCAGGATTAAAGGGTGGGCTCAGTTCCGCGCACACTGTGTCTCACCTAAAAAATCCAATGTGCAGGCTGGAAGGTGGAAAGACCTTCCCGGTTCTTCGTTCGCGAAGACTGGCCATTCATTCATTCATTCAAAAGGAAAGAGAACCCAATATGATTTATTGTGGTCCCTCACACAGTGAAATTCAACTTGTTCATATTCATAAAATAAAATGAGATTCTTGGGGCCCAGTGTTTGAGGCTGATGAACATGGCTCCATGGCTTTAGTTTACTTTGCATCGCATCCAGTTGTGTTTTACCTGCTTTGAGCCTTTTAAGAGGACAGGACACTTTCATCCTCTCAAGCTCATTCCATGGAGTGCAAGTTCTGAAAAAGTCTTTTCATCCTGAAGGGTTTTTAAATGGCTCATTTTGTCAGGAGGAGGCAAACCCTGTCCAGTGCTTGGATTCCCAAAGGAATGAGAGCAAACACTGGAAGAATTTTACAACTTATTTTTATGGATAACAGTATTGATAAAAGTAAATACAGCTAAGGTTAGAAGGACTGTGTGAAAGCAGTGAAAATTTCTTTTCAAGTATTTCTCATGACACACACTGAAAGTGCTCATAGCAACTATCACCAGGGAGACCAGTGAAATCCTGAAAAACCCTAAGGTCAGATGTGAGCACCAGGAGACATTCCATCTTGATTAACTGAGCTTCGGACCAAACAATCCCTTTCCCCCCATTTCAGTGTTTTTTAAAATGGTTGAAGAACACTGTGCCTTAGAATAAAGTAATTCTTCATTGCTGAAAAAGGTTACACAGATACAGACAGTATTACGTAAGGCTAGCATGGGGCTGGCATCGTAATGATCTCAGACTTCAGGGTGAGCTGTCAGGATACCAAATGGCTGTGAAAATTAGCTGTAATGGACATAGTTAATGCATATTAGGCATGAGTCCACAGTCTAACAGCTTGCAGCTTCTTTTTTAGCATATAATGGCCACCTCCTGCAGGCACTGACTTTTTTTTTTATTATTATTATTTTATTTTTTTTAACTTAATGGGAAATTTTAGGTAACATCGGCAAATTTCTGTTTTGGGTACCCTGACGCAGAGTTGTTAAATGAAAAGCCTGGAGATATGCTGAAGAATGTGTTGTTTGTGTTTGTTTTATTCTTAGCTTGTAAATTGGGAGGAAGTATTGCACAATACTCTCGTGAATATTAAGTAAAACATTGTTAGAAATTCAAAATGTGTAATTGGCAAATCCTGGGACTATTTTTTCATGATTGTTGAAAGCGTGACAGCTGGATCCAAATGCCTTTTTTCTCTGTAAACTCTTAAACAGTGGGTATGACATTCTTAGTGGTACTGTCAGAGATTTTTATTTTCTTTTGGTACATTTTTGAAAGAGAGTGCCTTTGCACTCTTTTTCTTCATACCTTTTAGTTGTCTTCTTTTTTTAAAGTTTATTTTGCTTTGTCCAGGGCTTCACTATTTCATTGCAAAAAGTCCTAATGTATATTGCTGACTTGAAGTTTATCTGTAGCTTTTGCCAGTTTTATACTCGAGTTCTGGGAAATGCACAGCGATGGACGTCATGCTCTGGCTCACTCTCCAGCTGGTCGCCATCCTCCACTCATCCAACACATCTTCTGTTTTGTGGCCTTTTTATTCCTGCTTTTTAAATTGAGAGCAATAAATAGGCCAACTGGCATAAAAAGTGGGGATAGCTCTTTCCTGCTATTGATTAACTTACGCATGACCACACTTTTTAATTTGTGTGGATAAACAAAAATGAAGCAGCCGGGCCAGCAGCTCATTTCTTACGTAACCTTGCCAAATGAGTCTCTTTGGGCTGCAGCCTGGATCAGTCGGTCTGGCCTGTATTGATGAAACTTAGCAGTAGTGGAAAGACGTGGCAGCTGTTAGTGTTGTCACTGGCTTCACCGATCTGTGGCCTGATGAGCTCTATGTAAAACAAACAGGTAGAAAAGTAATTGCAATTTGTTCTGTGGTGGAAGTATCCTTTCCATTCAGAAATAAATCAGATCTCACTATAGTGACTGCTGTATTTAAGTTTTTGCTAAGAAGGTCTTGAAGATGACTTCTGCCACTGTTATCAAGAGGTTGGAGAGTATGCTACTTGAGTGCCAATGCACTTCTGCTGCTGCCTTCCTGATCCCCCATAAATGCCCTGACAAGCTGACAGGGTGTTGCAGTTTCTGGGGAGCAGTCACCGAGCAGTTCTGATGCTGCAGCCCAGCTGAACCCACAGCAGACAAGAGAGCGGGGCTCCAGTGGGGACGCGATGCTTTGTGCAGGGGTCACCTGTCCAGGTGAGGTCAACCCAGGTGGTAACATTGGTGAGGTTGGCAAGTGGAAGGCAAAACAAGTGAAGGCCTATGTAGGAACACCTGTGCTGTGTTCCTAAAGAGCTGGAATAGATCTGCTTTCCATGGGATGGTGGTTTTAAGAAGAAACATAGAAGGAAAGCAGAATGCATTCCTATAGAATGGACCAGATCTGATGTCTTAGTGTTGTATCACTTTCCAGTGTCAGGATGACACTGGAGAGATTTTTATGCCTATGGTTGCAGGGTAAATACCAAAGAATTTATGGCATTTTCCACTAGATTTAATGTGCTTATACTTCTAAATAATTCAACTTTGATATACAAAAAACCTCAGTGTAGTTCAGAGCTGTTAATGTCTACAAGGGATGTCTTAATATTTTAAATTTTACCTTAAAACTCAAGTGGCTTTCAGGTGGCACCATCGTAATTGTGTTCTGTGATATCCCCAGCTGCCTGCGTGCTGATCTTTGTTTCAGCTTAGAAAAAAGTTGAAACTTCTCATGGAAATTAATGATGCTCTTACATAAACACCTTAATTCAAGCCCAGTAAGAGATTGTGAAGTTTTCAAGAAAAGAATTGGTTTTGTTGAGGGAATGGAAATATTTTTAATACTGATCTTTCCTGCTGCATGAAAGAACAAACTGACTTGACCCAAATTTTTTATTTATGTAAAACAAAAAAGAAAAAAAAAATCTGAATTTTAATACCTCATGTCATTTGCAAAGCTTTGGGGTTTGGTTGAAGGGAATGGATTGCTTGGTTCACCTTGGGTATTCATAGTAGACGTGCAAAACACGTAGGAGTAGGATATAGCTTTTTATTAGACTTCTATAAATGCCTTTTTTAATGATATGCCTGCCTATTCTAATCAAATAAATATCATGATATTTGCTGAGAAATACATCTTGTACCGTTTGATATTTTAGCTTTATAACAAAACGCTCAGGAAAAGAATGCATACGTGCATAAGAATATGTTGCTTGTTTTCATTAATAGGAGGAAGTGCTTGTGACTTAATAGACATTTTTTATTTTACTAATGGTGATGGTGGAAGTATGTTCTGTGAGATAGATTACAGTCTTCTTATAGAACATAGGAAAATAAATCTTGCATTTCACAAATTTGCTTATAAGCCATCATAAGTTTGCTTGGCAGGGTTATAAGATTCAGCGAATCTCAAGATGGAAGGAATTGGGTTGGTTTGTTAACTTTGCCTTTTAAGTATTTGATTCTTTTCTGCCTTGATTCTTTATGTGGAGAACATGATAATTCTACAATTAAAAAGGAATGGGCTGGCACAATCACATTATCATTATAAATTACTGAATTAATTGCATAGATGATTTATATGTTCCCAATTCTGATGACAGCAGGGATGGTTTTGACTTTGGAGGATTGCTTTTGTTTGGATTTATAAACTGTATCTCAAGCATTCTTCTTCACATGGGTTTACACTGAATCTTGCTAGTCAGTTCACCTGCACACATATTTATAGCAGACTTCATTCCTGTTGTATGCTCTTTTTGCCTGCCTCAAATGATATTGTGTGGTGCAGGGACCACCACAAAACACACATCCCAAAAAATCTTGATTGCTGGGTGGGCAGCAGCCTGACTGTGACTTCCTGCAATCTCCAATTGTGCCCTGTCTGAGCAGGAGACCTTGAACCCTTCCCATCTCCAGGAGGAAGCGTGCAACTCTCCCACGTTTAGGCGGGACCCTGAGTTTCAGTCCTTCAATGATAGGTTCTGGTTTCTTCACCAAGTCTAATTTATTCCCTAGACAGTGTAATTTTGGTTTTTTTTGGAGCAAGGACACGCTGGATTTAGAACAAAACCTGTACAAAATAAGCTTCGGCTTTGAAAAGAGTAAAATTGTTTAAATGCAGTGCATGTTTAGTAAATGTTTAGCCGGCACTGGATGAGCTCAGATCCTTCTTTGGAGCTTCCCTCTTTGCTACCTTGTTTCTTGGAGGGCTGACACCTTTGGGAACCCCTGGCAACTCATCCAATCCTTGTGGCAAAGGTACTGTTTATCCTGTAGGGTAAGCCTTTGGTCTGCTGGTGCCAACTCTTCTCAAGCAACATTTGTGCCTCGTTGGAGACAGAGAAAATGAATTCCTTGAAGCAGCTTGTCCCATTGTATTTCAGGAGCACGCTTAAATGTTCTGATCCAGGAACCTATTGTGTTGCTTCCCTGTTTGCTTTTCCCACAGCCTCATTGAATTTCGGCATTTAAGACATACAATAACTGCTCTATTAGACTCTGCCGAGTTAAGGGAGTCTCGACAATTGACTTACGGTGCAGTGTCTTAACTATTTTTTTGCATAGCAGCTTTCTTAGTATTCATAGCTTTATTGTGTATTCTTAGCTTTATTGTGTATCAGTTGTGTTTCACAGTTTATGTCATCCCTCGTTTGAATCATGGCCTGATATGTTTGTTACTCCAGGGGCAGAATATGATTCTGTCATGACATTTCTAATAAATGTGCCGGACTCAAACAACACGTTTTTCTTTATAACTACTTGCAAAATGTCTTGTACTTCTGTCTTTGTAAAAGCGAAGACTGATCTCTGCTCTGCATCTGCTGGAATTTATTGAGACCTATTTCTGCTGGTAAACTGCTTCTGTCGTCTCCAATAAAACAGGCATTAGTAATCATTACAATAAGCCGCTCAGAACAAAAGCTTTAACAATTGCAACTAGAACAGAAAATTACAAAATCACAGTGAAATGTATATGTTAATTGTAAGTATGGCAGGGGAAGGGGGAAAGAGTAAAGTGTGCTGGCAATACAAGGTGAAATGGGGCGAAGGAAGTCATACTTTGTGAGAGTTGCTAGAGCACTCATGAAGGGAAGCCCTCAGTTTCATCCTGACTGTGGCTGGAGGTGGTGTTTAAATCCGTTGTATCAGATCTCTGTAGATGTGAATTTCTTTTTCAGCTCGCCTCTGTGGCTTGAACAATAAAGTACGGATGGCACTTTCTTTGTCTTTTGCTTGTGGTAAACTTTGGGAGAATGTTGTGTGTTAACTCTCTGTTTACACATTGTTTAGCACAGTGGTGTTTCTTCTCAGCTGGAGTTTCTGGGAGGTTTTATGCTAAAAGAATAAAATAATTTTATCTACTTCAATTATTAAACCGTGCACATCTTCAAAAAAATGAAGATGACAGCTAGCTTTTTTTGTGCCATGGAAAAAAAACTTAATACACTTAGCTTATTTAAATATACACTAGATACTGAAAAAACATTATCCTTGAATGGAAATATCCCACCAAATCTTTTATACTCAAAACCTGCTTTGAAAGAAAGAGTTAGTAGTCCTCTAATGTGGAAAGAGGCTATTAAGTGATATTCATGAATCTCATTTAAAAAATAACATCAAGACCCTGTCAATATTAGTGCACTCCAAGAGTATTCACACTGAAGATGTTCTTTACGGGGGGGCACTGACTAATCAGGTAAGCTATAGTTTTTTCCAATTGACAGAACTGGGCAAAAACTTCTAATTACAGAGTGCAGTAGAAATCTTCCAGGGGATTAGGAAATCAAGCTTCTCATGTAAGTATCAACATCCTCTAGAAAAAACCTCTTGCTGATTTGCATCAAGAAACCTCAGTTCTTGTGTTTAATAGTGGGATATCAAGCTGATGTTTTGTACAGTACAGCAGAAGTCCCGTATCTTCTTCATGAGGTTGCTGTGGTATATTCTCTTCTACCCACTTTCTAAGAGTCATGCTGGGAGCATAGTGCAGGTTGGATTAACTATTCTGATGAAAGCAACCAACTCTGCCTCCGTCATGTAACAGAAACTAAGATGGTCTTTGTGCAGCATTGCCATTTATAGAATCACAGAATATTTTGAGTTGGATCCATGAGGATCGCTGAGTCTAACTCAAGATTCCACACAGGGTAACCTAAAGGTTAAACCATTTATCTCAGTGCACTGTCAAAATGCTACATGGCCTGGGGCCATGACGGTTTCCTTTTGGAGCTTGCAACAGTGCTTGACCACCCTCTGAGTGAAGAACTTATTCCTAATATCCGACCTGAACTTCTTCTAATGTCCTGATGATACAGAAGATAAAGGAACCATCTTTGCTTCAGGAAAGAAGGTGATGAGGAAGACATTTCCATGAAAATTGCTCATTACTGCAGGACACTCAGGAAAAACAGCTGCTGGGAGGTGGCTACATAAATTACTCTGTTGGCAACAGGGTCTTAATGCCCAAACTTCCTCCTGAAGCTCTCCAGCTCTGAGCAGCCCTGAACCCCTGTGACATTCAGAAGCTGAGTCACCGCCTTCTTCCAGTTTTAATATCTCTGATTGTGTTCAACAGTTGTCCCTGAGGTGCTTCCTCATATATGAGGTAGTAGCCACAGGAATAGGGCTGTTGTTTATGTGATTTTTTTTCCAGTTGCTGATCAGAGATGACAAATTTAAATAGTTCAGCTCGCATTTGTTAGATGGCAAATGTTCAGGTGTAAAGTGTATTCTGTCTTCTAACAAGTTTCAGTGAGCATACTGTTGGTTGATAGTAACTAGTAACTAGTGTGTTGACATCTATGATTCTGGATCTCCTTTCTTGTTACTTTTTGTCTAGGAAAAAGAAAGGTAATGATGATTGTTGTGTTGATGGCCAGAGGCAAGACCTATTTCTGGGTGTTACTAGACTAAATTTGTGTCTCTACAAGAGGTGAAGATGAAAAACCACGAGTGGGGACTTGATGCCTCCTTCAGCAGAGGCAGCAGTAGAACTTGCTTTTGTTTCATTGATGCAAAACTGTATCTGAAGTGAACAGTAGTCTCTTCATTCTTAAATTTTTCTCTTGGCTTTAGTTTTCATTGTTTTCTGAAATTAAAATTTTTAAGTTCTAATTAATAATAATTCATAGAACTGTTAAAAAAAATAGCATCAAAACACAGTGAGAACTGTAACCATCCTTGAAATATTGAAGGAACTGTGCACTGGATTTGTATTGAACTGTCAATGGTGTCTTCAAGACTGTTGCGTCTCTGAATTGCTCGTCTTGAATCTTAAATGTGTTTCTGCATACATGAAAACTGAGATGCTTAGGTGATCTGTGTGAGATTAACTAAATTCTAATGCATGGGAAAATTTCCTAAAGGTAAACTTTCAACAAAAGAAACTATTATAATTTTATTATTCTTGTTTTAATTACTCGAGTTTTTTTAATGTAATCATGTAAACACAGTGCTGCCTGGGCTACTTGGAAGTCTGGATCTTTCTGCTCTCATTGCATCATCCTGACAAACGGGTTAAATCTGATAAAACTCAAACATTTCTGTTTGCAGTCTTGAGCACTCCCTTCTTGCACTGGATTTGGGGAGCAAAGTTTTGTGGGGGTCAGACTGTCCTGAGTAATCGACCAACTGAACAATGAGCATATGTTTCACTGCAAGTGCCTGTAGCCCCACTGGTGCCAGCGTAGTTGTGCTATTCATGCTGTAAATGTATGGTTCTTCACAGGGTCATGGCTCTGTAAGAAATTTTTATATTACGTGTGAAAGTTTTTGTGTGGTAACTGCCAGCGGGTCTTGATGACACTGCTGCTATGAGCATCAGAAGTAAATTATGGTTTAGAAAATGTGCATCACTTTAGAGTTTAGGCTCACACTTGCATTTCTGACTTCCTCAATATATTGTAATTGTACAAACACAATTATGCTGGCATTTTGGGAAGCTCTCTTAAAATTTTAAGCTTTTAAATATGCAAAGCTAACCAACAGCATTTCAGTTTACCTCTCTTAAAGCCAGTTCCCATTTTCCTCTTAAAAGCTTCAGATGATGATTTGTTTTCTCTCAGTATAAGAGGAACTTGCCTGTTTATATTCCTTTATCCTTCAGATTTTTAACGTCTTCCCAAGAAAATATGTACCATGAGATCCTGCTGTGTCCCTCCGTCTGGCTTGCTGCCCTTCTCTCTCCAGCACCTTTTCAGCTTGTGGGCAGATGGGTCAGAGGGTCAGCACTCTGAGAGACAGGATGCCCCTTAGAGCTTTTGCAATATGCATAGCTGTCTGTAGGAGGGAGGGTTTATTCCTGTTCCAGCTAAGGGGTGTGCTAATTAGCTCATCTTTCATTAGCTATCAAGAAAGAAGCAAACAGGTTACATCACTTCTGCTTTTATTTTTCCCTTTCCTCTGCCCTTGCCTATACTTTTTGCCATTTGTTTCCCCTCTCCGAACAATGCCGCTCTCATGGGAGATCCTGTTGTTTGTCATCCTGTTATTTTGACAATACTCTTGTCTTCGCTCCACAGCTGCTTATCTTTTGAACTTTGCTTACCTAAAAATTATTGAAGATGCTGCAGGGAAACCAGCTGGGAGTCAGAAAAGCCATCGGAGCTGTAAGATCTGTCAGGAAACAGGAAACCCAAGTTGCACTGTGGGGGTTCTCTGCTGCAAGGCTGCACCAGTGGAAAGTCTAATCCTGCCATCCTTTACTCAAGTGACTAATCCTAGAGTGCTCAGGCTCTGAGAAGTCAGCAAAAGCTATATGTGTTTGTAAAGAGTTGCTGGACCAAGTCCTTATTTTGAAAGGCAAATAAATTATTTCTTGCCTTTGAAACTGGTGCCAGCAGGAGCAATCTGCGCACGCTGAGAAAAAAGATGTACTTCGGTGAGCTAATCGCTTGAATGTTCAACAAATGGCTAAGTGGTAAACTTTAAGCAGATTATGTTACACTGATTGTTTTCCCTGTTTGTTTGTTTTTTAAATGTCAAATATATCACAACGTAATTTATGAAGATGTGCCTTCGAGTAGAACCACGAACACTTATAGGGACACTTGCTTCAGACAACATATGGCACATCCTATGAATTATGCACAGCTGACATACGGAGAATGGAGACAGCCTAAGGAAATGATTAGACCCGTTATCATAGTAGTAACTGTACATTATTTTCACTTGACTGGGGAAAATGGAATTTTACTCTAGATTAGGGCCAAGATTGTTACTTCCAGGTGCAATATATTAATAATGCATATGAATATGTAATGGTTTCTAGGATATGTGGTGGTCTAGTTTTGGCTACAACTTTAGTTATTGAAAAACTAATTTTCTTCTGTGCTGAACTGTGTGTTTCTGATGTAGCTGTTACAGTCTTGTTCCAAGAGTAGCAGCATAAAAATAGATCTCAACTTTTCTAAGTGTATTATTGTAAAACATTAGGTTACACAGCAGCAGATACTTCACTCCAGATGGGTGGCTTTCAGCAAGTTTGCATTTACCAATTCCTGCTTTTCTTGTTCTGAAAAGTAGGTTTTACGTTTTTACTTTCAGGTTAATTGCATTGTTCCATCAACAGGATCTGTTCATCCTCCAGCGGAAATGCTGTTAGTAAAATGCTGATAATGCAGAGTTTGGACTGTTTCTGGGGTGAAAGGCCCAAAGGTTTTTAATTTAAATCCTGGCTCTGCTTCTGAGAGTTGTCAGATGTCTTCAGTAGCATCTACTTCCTGAAAAAAATCACCTAAAACTGGCTTGTTACACTACAGCCTAGCCCACAGTGCTTCCCTGCAACTGTAAAAGTCCCCATGGGTGACTGGGCACCCAGGATATTTGGGACAGCTGTAGAAGTCAGTACTGGGTGGCCTTACTGCTCCCAAAATTTCTACTACAATTAAGAAAGAAATCTGGAGGTGACATTTTAAGTTTAGACGGTTCCTGTTTGCGTTGCAGAAGTGGAAACCTTCTGAAACGTCATCTGTGTGATTTAAGTATTGCAAAACCAAATAAACAGAAGTTGTAGGAAAGAATGACCTTCTTTTGCACCTCAGGGTTTCCAGCTAGACTTGCTGTGCACTGGGAACCTGACAGAAGTTTGGGCACCAGACTGCCTCTTGCAAGCCTATCTGAAAAGCACTTGTGCTGTTCATTATTACCTCTTTTCTGATAGCATTAGCCATGTAATTCTTCCCAGCTGGCTGATAGTTAAATAGGTGTTCTTCAGCCTCTTCATTAGATGTTTCCCATCACACTTTCTCCAGCCACCTAGGAAGTGCTACGTGCTGATAATGAGCTAAATCAGAATCATTATTACTCCATGTTAACCATTTTACTTCTGCCACTGTCATTTTCAGCACTCTGTATGTTAGGCATATGAACATATGTTAACTAAAGACAATACAGCATCTAGTTTTTACACACTGTAAATGCATAAAACTCATGTGATTCCAAAACATTGGTAATGCCTTCTGGCTTTACTTTTCCTGAAGACATCTGTCAGAGCACAATATAGTAGTTTTCACAATGGATAATTCACAGGTGCTTCACAACATTTATTTGCAAAAAATTTATAGAAAAGCTTTTACCACTTCTGTGGAGAAAGAGGAGTAAAGGGCAGGAACTGTCTCAGTCAAATGATGAACAACATTACTATTTTTGGAAGGGGAAATTTATAAGTAAATCTTCATGTCCTTGTGTCTAGGCCATATGGTAAAAAGTATAATCTGACTGATTCTCTTTCAAAAAATTCAGGGCACCTTCCTTTAGGAGAAGTTGGAGTCAACATGACTCTTTTCCATTTGAAATTATCAAGAGTAAGAGTAGTGCTGCCTTGCTCTGCATAAGTGAATGTTAAGGCCTGTGTGCCCGTAACAACGTGCAAGACTGATAGATTTGGATGTCACATATGCAGCTGTAGATGATGTAACTTTTTAAAGATGTTGAATTTATCCAGTGTGATGCCTCTAAAAATTGAGATCCTAGTTTTACTACAAGTCTGGATATTTTCAGAGTTTTACTACAAAACTGGAGTCTGGGATCCCTGTATGTTTTCTCTTTCTTATTCATCATATCAGCATCTGTAGAAATTATTATCCATACTGCAGAAAGATAAGAAATTCTGCCTTGTAGTGTATTAAACAAGATCTTTGTACAGTTAGTCAAAATTCAGTATAACATTTGAAGGGTTTAAAATCAGAACAGAATAATTTAATAATGGCTTTTAAAAAGCTCTGACGGAAACAGCCTTCTCCTGTGTTGTGTTTAGTGAGGTCAAGATTTTCTAAGAAAGTTAATTTCAATGTCTTTTCAATCACTTTGGATTTTTCCTCTTGCTCTGACACTCCTGCTGATCTTGGACTAGCCTGGATCTCTTGATAAAAATAAAATTTCTAAAATGGGACTATGCTTTTATGGTAATATTTCTTTCTGATTATCTTGATTGTTGGAGAAGTACATTAGGATATAAATGAAAAAAAATCAGAAAAATTAGGATATAGAGATGCAATGGACTTGAAAGTAAGTGAACAGGAATGTTATTTGTTCAATGGCACTCTTGCCAAGATGCACAATGGTCTAGGAGGTAACCCTGCAGCTCTGCTGCCTGCTACAGTGCAAGTCACCAGGCAGGCTTGTAATCAGAAAGCATCCTTTTACTTTTGAAGCAAATATGTTTTGTCCTCTATGGGAGGCAGTGAGAATATCACTGTACATTTTAGATGTGCTTTTTGATTGAGAGTCACAGAAGGCTTTATTTCTGTGAGTCTAAGGATTTGAACTTTAACTTGGGGATTTTCCACGATAACTTCTCCATTCTGAAAAATGTAGTCACCTTACTGAGTTTCTTCAATCAAACTGAAGTCTTTCAGGAGGACAGTTTAATAATAAAATATATTTGTAAATCAGATTTGTCTTTAACTACTGCATTTCATCTCAGTAATGTGTGCATCAACTCCTTTCCAAATCAGACAGTATTTTTCAGATAGGAAGCAGAAGATGGTAAGGCAACTTCTTACTATTCAAAAGCGCCATTTAAATTTCTACTTAGCATTTTAGACTTGCAGCCAAGACAATAAAGAATAACTGCAACTCATTTTGGATGAAGTAGACATGAGTAAAGTTATACGTTATGAGCAAGTCATATTGTAAGTGTAGGTTGGTTGAAATGTTGCCTCAATTTGCTTAGGATATTTTTACATGACTGTTGTCTAGGTGTGTAGTTCCCTTTTTTCCTTTATTTATTTCTTTCTTATTTTCAGGCTATTTGCCATCTGTAGTGGAACTTCTTTCATTCTCCTCAACAGTAGCACTTATTTCCCCTTGTAGCCCCAGCTGCTGGAAGTAGAGGTGTAGAGAGCTGTAGGGCTCTTCTGCCTTTGAACTTGGACAATAAACTGCTTGTGACTATGCAGATGTTTGTTTTGTACACTGAAGGCAGCATTACACACAATTTCCTCTCTTCATCCTGCAGATGTCTTGCATATTTGAATTGTAGAAATGGGCTTCTTGACACCCAGAACAAAATGTTTTTCTTAAGAAGCAGGAGGAAGTTATTAGTATTCGAACCCACATCAGAGCTTTAAAGTGAGATGTTTCAAAAGTACTCGTATGCAGGTAAACATGTCTCATATTCACTCTCTAACCAAATGGTTCACTCCCCCTGGATTTCTTTTGCCATCAATGCCAGGCAGTATGTCTGTCAGCATGCTATGGGGTCAAGCCTGTAACTGGAAGGAGAAGGTGGTTTTGGTGTCCGAACTGCTCTCATTCACAGCTCCTTGTGCTGCTACTCAACTGTTTCTTCATTGTTGTGCCCTCAGTTCCTCTGGCAGGACATCAGACAAGTCCTCTTGCCCATGGCTGCCTTAGTTCCCCAGGTACTGCGCCACGTTTCCAACAGCTGCCTCACTTTATCCAGTGCTTTGTTAAAGACAGTGCAGAAGTTTACTGTGCTATTAACTGTATGTTGTTCAAATAAGGGCTGCCTCTGTGAGTCACAGAGGAGCTTGGAGGCTCGTGTTAACCGCAGGAGACTAGAATAGAGTCATGGTGGCCGGGAGCAGCTGAGGAAGGGGAATTGATTGCAAACTCTGACAAGGAGATGCACCGTGGTGATCTCTGTAGCTCTTAGGTCCCTTGTGCCTGACTTCATTAAGGTTAGGACAAGGAAAGAAGACCTCTGATCATCTCCGCACCTTTTCTCCTCTGCTGCAGTGTGTATGGAGTGACAAAACCACTCTTTCCTCCTCGGTATATGATGGCAGCAAGAAGAAAGAGACTGTGTCATCTCCTTTTTACTCCCTGGCAGCAGGCAGGCAGGAAGAGATGAGGGGTGTAAGCCTTCTCCCACATGCTCTCCGTGTCCAGTAGCATGAGAAAAGCCAAGGAAAAAATTAAGGGGAAAGAAGCATAAGGGACTGAGAATGAGCTTTCAAGATAGACAACTGTGTCTTTGGAGCACAGAAAGGAGAGGACATGAGGAATAGGAAGAGTAACACTGCCTGGCACTTGGCTGTGTGTAATATGGTAGCTCTGAGCCAGGGGTCTATCACATGCTGTGCTTTGATAGCCAGCAACCAGTGCAAGGTCGTGACAGACACCTGGAAACAGCAGCAGTGAATCCTGGAGTGAAGTACTTAGCTCAGAAAGTTAGAGGGTGAAATCCTTTGGTCTCTTGGCTTTTGATCCCTGTGCATTTCACACCTAGTTAGTTTTCTCTTTTTGTTTATAGCGTATTCCCCAGGAGTTTTTTTATTTTTTGTTGGGGAGTATGTTTTTAACGTGTCAGCAAAATCCCAAAAAAATCATGAAGTTCGAGTCTTAGATCTTAGCCTGGGTGACTCCCTCTGATGGCTTGGAGATTGACTAAGTTGAAGCTGGTGGTGTTCCTTTAAGGTTGGAAATGATAAAGGAAATCAAGCCAGGCCAGCTGAGCTCTGTGGTGAGGCAATTTTGGGAAGATTATCACTCCATTAGAGCTTCTCATTTTGCCATAGTTAGCGTCTCGTTATTACTGTGGTTTTCTAGCTATCATCTTACACCTGGAAAGCATTAACACAGGATTCAGTTCCATGTAGAATTCCCCCAAATGCCTCTGTTTGTGAAAGTAAGTTATCTGTTGCATTTGATGTGACATAATAATTATAATTCCTTTCTCTTGAGACAACTACTTGTTTTGTTGTTGGGGATGTTTTTTTGCCTCAGCATTCCCTTTCTGATATATTTGTTTTATAGTTTTAAGTCCCTTTGAACAAAGAGATACTTGGGTTTGTTCCTTATTTAGTTGCCCTAGTTACACTCTTTCCTGACTGGTATGGTTGTAGGCATTTGTATCTTCTTTTGTGTTAACATTCCAACATCTGGACTTAGAGGTCCGTTATAAGTGCCTCTGATCCATAATAAGGTTATCTTCCATGGAGCTCTTGCTTAAGAAGTTGCCTTAGAACATCAAATATTGCCTTCTGTCTTCCTTGCAGAGGAGAAAAAGGATTTGGAAGGGCCAGTAGCAATAAGGGAAGTGTTACTGTAGTTAAAAAAGATCCCACTGGTGTGGGAGTGGTTGTCTTTAAGTTAGTCTTCTTTGGCACACAGCAAGGAGGCATGTTTCTACTTCTTCAGAAAAGATCAGTATGTGTTCCTGTCTAGCATGTTTGTTATCCAGCTGGTGACCTGGCCAAGCTCCTGTTTGACAAATCTGTCCTTTTTGTACATTGATACATGGGCTAATCGTGCACCCCCCCCTTCACTAGAGGGAGATGCCCTGAGCAATGCCATAAATCAATGCCCTACCTCTCTGGGACTAGCTGTTTCAGAGAGCCAACTCATGTAATGGGAGTCTTTTCTCCCTCTCCAATAAAAATAACCAGACGTACAGGATAAGGTTATTTCCTTTTCCCGGCACTGAATAACATCCTGACACCTCCATGCCTCAGGCTTAATGCACACATGAAGAAGCAATTATATGACAAACCATTTCCTCCCTGGCTTCCTCCATGATTCAATTTTTTCACATTCCCATGTCCTCTCAGCACAGGTTGACCTGTCCCTGGTCACAGGTGTCTCAAGACCCTCAGGACTGGTAACATGCACAAAGGTGGTGGACGAGGTATTCACTCTGGGCATTGTACCTGCTCTGAATTCCCTGGAGGAGGATTTCTTTCACAGTTGACTGCGTGAGAAATAATTAATTGTGTTCCTGAACTAGGAACTGCTACCTTAGATACTTAACACAGATGCTTTCCTTTATGAGGCACAGCGTCCTGTGGATTGCTGCTCTGTACCACTGCAAACCCAATAACAAGGTGAGCGTGTTAAATGATGGTCTGATCCACAAAACCAAAAGGAAATTCTTCCACAGTAAGTATGGTATGTGGTTGTGCCTGCTGCAGGCTTTAGGCAAGACAGTCATTTATCAAGGAGAAAACTGTATCATCCTTCATGTTAATGTTTTACATATGCATTTTTACTCAAGTGCTTGATGACATCCATTGTACTTTATGACTGACAGTAATAGAAATCGCCCCTGTGCTGTAGGATTTGGACTGGAAGACAGTGAGCCCTTGGCATTAGTGCCAGTATTCTTGCCAAGGCATTGGAATGTCAGTTGTAGGGAATTGTATCTTTGCAAGTACTTCATTGAGGTGCCTAATGTCTTACCTGAGAGGTAAGACAGTGCCTGTGCCAGGCACTGCCAGACATGGCAGAGCACACAATCAAATGACAGTGTATCGTGCAGGGCAAAGAGGACTTTTCTTGACCCTTTTTTTCCCCGACATGCAACTGCCTATCTGAATAATTTGGGTAAATTTTCATCTGTATGCTGCTGTGCCTGTGTTCAGTTGTTCTTTCTGCCTCTCCCTGACTTACTGGTATGGGGGGCTGCAACTTGCCACTTCAGGAGCTATTTCCGAATGCAAAAAAATGGATTATATGGAGACTAGTGGTTTGTAGTCATCCAGTCTTTTTGGAAAGGGGCTGGTTTCTCTGGGTTCCCTCAGTTCACAATGGAAAGAGGAGTAGCTCTCCCACAGAGCAGACCAGAGCACATGGCACTTGGCTGCTGTTCTGATTCAGTGGCTGTAAGAGAAGCAGATTGAAAGATGAACTCTTCTAGGACAGAGTGAAAATGTAACCCTTTTATAAGGGAACCCACAGGGATGGAAAAAAAACCTTACCTTCAGTACCCTCACTTGATTTCTTTTCTGATTGCATTTGGCCTTAGTCTGACAGATCACGCAGCCCACACGTGTCTTATCTCTGGAGGGTCTAGAAGGAAAGAGAAAGGGGTGGGCACCCAGGGAGAGGAGGAGGGAAGGTGGGCCCATGTATTTCCTTAACAGCCCACAGTTAATCAGCTAACAGAGATCAGCCAAAGCTTCAGTCCATCTGCACTTTAGGTCCCATGACTGATCTAGTTTGCAGTAGCCTTCTTAGTCCCTATCGTATGTTCTTGCCTTTTCCTTCATCTCACAGTGGTAGTGAGAGCTGATATGAAGGATAATCTTTTTTACCTTGTTAATTTTTAGCGAGATCAACACCCTAAGCAGGCATAACACATGTTAGCACAGATGCGCTGCTCTAGATCCAGCTTAGGTCAGCTTAAGTTGAACCGCTGCAGTGTGCAGAGGGCAGTCAGATGGAGACTGCTGTTTAACAGCAAGTGCAAAAACAGGCAGTAAGGTCTCAGCTCTCTCATAACACCGAATTTGCTGTAATATTACTAACAGTTCTGCTTTTGATAGTGCCTGCAGTAAATAGGATGGCTGCTGGATTTTTGTTCTGATGGATTTCCTTTTTCCTCAAAGAACACTTAGGTCTCATTTCTAGAACTCAAAGGTGGACTCATCCTTCCTCTTCATTACTTTCTGTGAATGTCAGAGCTTGGGTTTGCCCCCCTCCTGCTGTCTAAGGTCAGCTGGATTTTAGGCAGTTGTAAGTGGCCCATGGTAGAGAAGGCATGGCCAAATTCAGTGCTGACAAACTGAAGGGTTTTGGTTTTATTCACAATGACCAATCTTAAATGCCTTCATCTTGAGCTAATACTCCTCCATTTACAATTGCTTTTATAAAAAAAATATTTTAGGTTCTTTGTAACAATCAAACTTTGTACTGAAATGCCCTTCTTACTTAAAAACACCAAACAACCCACATCTTTTTTTTTGTTGTTTATTTTTAAGAAATTTAAAAATTGAGAGTACAGAAAAATCTTGAAAAGGATGAATATATTACAGTCCCAGAAGAAAATTAAACATCTTCTCCTTAGATCACACAAGAATTTAGTGAAAGCTGAGAATAAAATCCCCATATCCCAGGTGTTGTGTTTGTACTGTCTTCACCCTCATCCAGGCAGCTTCCCTCTTTTGTGCCTGAGTTCTGGCATGGGATACTTAATGCCACATGAAAAACACATTGTTTCTATATGTGCAGCATTTGTCAAACAGTGGTTTTAGATTTAGATGGACATGGCTGATAGAAAGGTCACCATTCTGTACCGCACAAGAATGAGCA
>NW_020955414.1:531417-740308 GCF_003031625.1 Empidonax traillii
AGATTTGTCTGTCCTCTTCTGCTTATCCAAATGTTTCCCATTTAAGCTGCCTGCAATGGAGCAAATGATTCTGCTTCTCCGAATTTGTTTTTTAAAAACCCCAAAAACATATGGGGAATACAGAGGGAGCATATGCCTGTTAAGTAAAACATCTTGGTAAATAGAGAGGAGCATCCTGCAAACCAGGGTGTTGCACGTGGCTGTCTAGTGCCTGTGTAAAAAGATAATGAAAGTATTTCATTTTGCCCTCAAACAGTTAAGGTTCTTGCTATTTCTCCCTCCCCACATTCAGAGAGCATCAACAGAGGCTCTTGAGTGATGGCAGAAAGTATTGGGATGTCCGTATAGGGCTGGGGGAAGACAGTGAAGGCGTCAAAACACCCATTTTCAATAGGGGGCTTGAAACTGTTACCAAGGTAATGTTGGATTCATTTGCTTGGGAGCACCATCTTGAAGACGTATGCACAGAGGAGTTCAGAGGAAGGATGTAAGTTGTGAAAAATAGAGGAACCGGTTTTATTCCAAGCAAATTAAAATAAACAGAAGGTACTAACAGAAGAACTATTTCTGTATATTTACTAACTTATAGGCGTACCATGGAGGCTGTAAGGTGAAGGGTCCTGTCTGGACCTACCACCAGGGAATCTTTCGCCGCCGGGAACAGGGAACAAATTATAAATAAAAATGTATTCCTCTCTGCCATGTGGATACACAGAGAGACCCCCCCCATGCCTTGCAACATGGGGATGATGCAAGACCCCCCTGTACGAGCCCAGGGGAGATATGTTGCAACCAATCAAAAAGTAACACCCACTTCCAAAGCAGAGAAATTACCTTTTAGGGCAACAAACTGACAATAAATGAATATTTAACAGCTGATATTGAAGGGTACAAAAAAAACCACAGCTTTCAAACGGCAGTGTGCTCTCTGTATGATTTAGAGGTGCACCCTAAATCATAGGGTGCTAGAAATGGGTACCCAGCACTGCAATAAAAATCTCTTGCTATATTTCTTTGTCCTGCAGGTATTTTTGCCGTCTTCAAAATTCAAGAGAAGAATTAACTTATAACATAGGTGGTGGTGAACCCTGCCCAAATCAGAGGCAGATGTATTTGGCATTATACATGCAGTGACTGGCCAGACAGTGTGTTCTCTTGCATAGCTAATGAGTACAGGTTTCTAATAAGACCAAGTGCCTGAGACAGGCCACACTGTGCTGAGCTAATGGAGTATGCGCTGCGTGGCATCACAAGGAACAAGGACAGCATTTTTTCCTATTATATTTCAGAGAACAAATGCATAGATCTGAAGGTTCAAATTGGAAAAAGTCTGGCACTCAAGAAAATGCTTGTCAAGTATTTCCCTTCCTGATCCAGCCTCTACAAGGCTCCTTCTTCTCCTGGATCTGGTGTTATGTCATTAGAAGCTTTCATTTCTTGACTTCTATTTCATTTGGCAGCAGTTGTTTGGGTCTTTTTATTTGGAGATTTAAATCATAAAATTTCTGTCTAAATCATACTGACATATGAAAAAAAAATAAATTAGAATTTCTCTCCTGCAGGAAATGGGAATGTTTGGAACTTCAGTTTACATCTTAATTATAAGGTTTTAATAAATCAAAAGACTGAAACTTTGCAGAGGAGGGAAGTTTTAATTAAAATCATTAGGTGCTTTAGAAATGAAATATGTTTGTTCTCCTTCTTTAAATAGAAATGCTTAAGGGCTTTCCTCATTTGTTTAGATTTTTTTTTTTTTTTAAAATCACTTCTGTCTGTGCTGTCCATGCATCCTCATGGGTTGAGATATGCTTTGAAAGTATCTTTTCTGTTCTTTCACAACCCTGGTGGATCTGCAGCTCTGGTAATGATACTCTGCAGAAGTGAACACTGTGCAGGCAGAGCCCAGAAATTGGGATCTCCATCTTGGCGTTCCTAGCAAAATACCTGAGGGACCGAGGCAGGTCAAAATGAGTGACACCCTTGATAGGACAGCAATGAGAAGGATTTTTTTTTGAGAGGAAGGATCTTTTTTGGAAGTTTTAAGTGTTTCCTACCCTGAAATTGAAATCTGGTACTTTTCTATCAAAATGCAGTTTTTGTGTCTAGCCTTAATGGTGATTCAAGAAACAAGTAATTATTCAGAAGAGTTAAAATGTTGCAGATGTACTTCTCCCTCAAAGGATGAGAGAGAGGTCTCCAGTCACTATCTCTTCATGTTGCTTCCATCAGAGACTACATTACCTCTGGGTGGCTTTTTTGCCCCCTCTATGGAGCTCAAGCAGCTTGTTTGGCTTGAATGTGAACTGCTTGTAGGTCTACTGGAAAACTTCTTCCTAGGAACCTGGCTTACAAGCAGCTTTTTCTGTTCAGGCTCCTGGCTTTTCTGATCTGAATCTCTCCATTAAGAGTTCTGTATACCTGTGTGGTTAGGGGACTCTCTTTATGGAAAGTAAGAAAAGCTTGTTGGCTCAGTGAGAAAAGGAGGCTGAGCTCAACAGCCTGTCTGGATGTCGTGTGCAGTGATACTCCAGATCAAGGGAGGCTTTTGCCAACTCCTGTCTCTCAAGCAATCTTGTAAATGGATCGAGGGGGAAAAATATTCCAAGTTGTAACTTCTCATTAGACCTCTATTATATTTACAAGCAATTTCAGCGTGATTGACACAGTTTTGGGCAGGATTGTTTGTTCTCTAAGCAAAGTCACTGTTGTTCGGAAATTAAGAGAGGAGGTTTGTGGTGAGATTAACTGGGCTCATCTGCAGCAGGATCTGGGTATTACAGTTCTGTTGAGTTTTCAGATAAGCCTTTCTTCACGTCTGAAGTTCCTTATTTTCTCAAAATTTGACCTCATTGGTCAAAACCAGTGCTAATTTGGGGTGAAACTGGATTTTTCAGGCAAGGAAAGACCCATGACCTGGAACACCATGTCAGAAAAACTTGACTGGCAGAACACTTTAATACTTCTTTACTTTTCATTCTAGGTAAAAAGTTCTTTTTTTTTTTTTTTTTCCTCCTATCAGCATTTTCTTCCTTCAAAGTAGATAAAAGCAAATGATACCCAAAACCCTTTCACAGCATCTCCTGGCTATCTTCCTCTTGTTCCTCATAACCTGAAAGTGTGTGTAAACAAGTAAAAATACATCTCCAAGCTTTTTGATTACACTACTTGTTTAAAATTTGTGACTTACCTTTTGACTTCAGTCATTTGGACCTTGCTATTTGTACTAGGATAGTGTTAAGAAATACAGTGTGACACCAGGATCATACAGTTTCCAGCTCAGAGTGAAGGTGGAAGACAATTTACTGTAATAGTCTTGTACCATTCTGAGCAGTATTTGTGCACATGCTCCCAAACAAGTCATGGCACCTGTCAACTATAGACCACCATGGTTTCACCATTAGTATTTGATATGTACTATATTTCTGCCTACAGTCTGATCTGAGTTTAGCACTGAGTGGGCATCCAGTAAGTTGGATGTAGTAGCTGGTTATACATGATTGTCCTGAGGAAGGTGTGGTTAGTTGTGAAATGGTTGTTTTTGGATAGAGAAGCCACAGAGGACATCTTCCAGATAATACCCAGTTTGGACATAAGTAATCTACAGTTTTAGACTGAGTTAGCCAGGATGACTTGAGCTTGAAGTGAATGTAGTCTTTGTTTCTTTGTTATGTTCACATGACAGAATTATGACAGATTCCCACTAAAGTGACAAAGCAATAGATCAGCACTAAGATGAAAGTGTATACCCAGGTAGAGAGGACAGGACTGATGTTTCAGTAAACACTCTCTGTACTGACAGATTAGCTGCAGCCAAAATGCAGGTTTTGCCAAAACTGGAAAGATTAAATGCTTTTTGACGGATTTATCTGTATTTTTGTGCTCTTTAAGGTTTGTTGATAGATTCGAAATGGAACAGGAATAGAATAATTTGAGATGAAAGACTGCAAGTAACTTGAAACTGAAGGTCAGCTGGGTTTAAATTATCCACTATCTGTTGATAAGCTCAAGTAATTCTAATGGCTTGCCACTGTACAGTTTTCTTTTCCAGGAACTGCCCTAGTTTCTCCTTATCTCTCTACCTGATTTTGTTTTATAAGTATTTCTGGTGAGAGCTTCAGTAATTTACTTGATGCAGAAGTAGCAATTTGCTTGCCTAGAACACACTGGCATCTCTCTCTGCTCCCCTTCTGCCTTTCCAGGAGATGCTCTCCAATTCTGTGGTCACAGCAGCCAATTTCAGGGAAAGGGGATATATTCTTGTCACTGGTTTGACCACTGCACCCCTGGCTTCATCCAGGCTGAGTAGGTGTGCACTGCCCACACCTCGTGATCAGTTAATCTTAGTTAATCTTTCTGTTTCAACTCTTTTCCCAGTACTCCTGAGTGACTCTAACTCATCTTTGTTTTAAAAGAAAGGAGCACTCCTATGGTAAACATTTGGAAATTTAGCACTATTGTAAAAACCAGTATCAGGAGTATTTAGAGTATTCCTGATTAAGAAAACCTAACTGAGGATGAAGCCCCCTTTAGCAAATTGTCAGAAGCCTGTGAAACTTGTATTGTTTGCTGGCATGTCTGATTTGTCCTTCTTCCTACCCTTGTGTTTTTCCCTAGTTGGTATCTGTGTTTACTGCATTTATTTTTCCAAAAAGTTTTCCAAGTATTTTGCTTATTTCTGGAGGATGGACTACTTACAAGATGGAGATTACTGCATTGTAGATGTCCCATCTTTGATTTCTTCACTGAGTTGTGCACCACTTTCTGTGAATTACACATATTTTTTCCCAGAAAAATGAATATTTCTGCAGGGTACCACTTTTGCCATCCAGGTGCTATGGCTGCTGATGTGGTTCTGGGAGCTAACACTTCGTACTTACAAAAATCAAGATTCAATTTCAGTTTAGCCCTGCAAGGGGCTTAGGAGCTACAGATCCTTCTCTGCCCATGGCATCCCTTCTCCTTTACTCACTCCAGCAGGGCTTTTGCTACCAGGATGTCTACTTCCAAGTGGATCTAGGCTAAAAACATTGGCTGGGTTCTACAAATCATCAACTTCAAATTTTGTTGATTCTGATAGTTTATCTCATTAAAGAAACATGAGTGTTTTTTTTCTTTTTTGTAAAACTTCTAACAGATTGAAGACTGTTTCCAGGGAACCAGGAAATATGCAAATTATTTTAGCCCAAAAGTTCGTTTACTAGCAGATACTATTATTCATCTTACTACTGAGTGAGTGAGCAACAGTTTCCTACAGTCTCACAGGGCATATTTCTTTCTATTCCCATTAGCAGGAAGCTTGAGTGGTGAGGGCTTTCTTCTCCTCCTACTGTAACAACTGAAGATCAGATAGATTAAATATGGTCCACAACTGAATTTTTACTTCCTTGTAGCAGGAAGAATCTGCTCTGTGACACTGAAGGATTTGTTTTTTTTCCCAGATGCTGCTAGTGGAATTTGAGGCTCTGAGTAACTGGGTTCAAATTTGTCAGAAAACCTTCCTTTGTGGTAGGCATTTTATTTTCTCACTTAGAAATTACACCTTTTACCAAATCAGATCAATACGTATATTAAAATACATTCAAATACATCCATGTATTTGAGGTGTGGAAGAATTTATATCATCTTATTAATTAGGTGCTATATAAGAACACCTGTCTATTACTGCTACTCGTTTGATAGTTATAATCAACCAGAATGGTGATTATCTTTTTATATTAGGGCTCCCACAGATGAAAGAAGTTATCCCATCATTATAGGGTTTTTCTCTTGTTAAATTATTAAAAATACAAACTACTACTGCTCCAGGTTTGGCATACAGACCTTTTTTTTCCCATTCCCAGAATGCGATGTTGTCCTGTTTCTTAAATCATCTATTTAGTCAAATTCAGTATTATTTGCTATGTGGAAATGAGACAAGACACTGAGATTTATTTTTTGATAATGTCATAGTCATGCTCAGAAGACCAGTAATCCCACACTGAGACTTTTGCAGACTCAGGTCAAGTCTCTGCTAAAAAACCAGATCGAGGTCCATCCATCTGGTCTGAGTGACATATTCCCCAGCAAAACTTGCATTTTTACAGTTAAATCTGTACAAGAAGTATGAAGTGTGGTGATGTGATTTAGTTCAAATATTTGCTGTGTGTTAGACTTCACGCTTCTGAGTGAGGAAGGAGCTCTAATCCCCCACTGCCACAGGGATGCTTCACCAATGCAGGGCAATGGAGACAGTCCCTGGTCCGTGCTGCTGGCAAGGAAGGTGCTTATGGGCAGGGACTAATGCTCTGCCCAGAAGTGTGACAGTAACCAAACCAGACTACAGCTCTGGTGTGTTGCACAAGCCACTGTCTTTGCCCCCTTGGTTGGCTGGGGTTGACGGGACCTTAAGTAGCTACGTGAATGTCCTCAGATGAGTAATTAGCTTGGGATGTGGACACGAAGTTTTAAAACTGGTGTTGAAGGCATCTCAGTGGCACAGCTGTTTGTCTCAGTGAAAAAGAGAAGTATCTGGATGGATCTGTTGCTGCAAAAAAAAAAAAAAAAAGATATTTGTTTAAGAGGAAAAACACAAAGGTGCTCAATATATTCAATTTGTGGGGTTTAGGAGTTAAATGTGTCAAAGCTAAATGAGCAATAGTGAAGGTGTTTTACTGTGTGTTAGACAGGTTACACTGAAAAGGGAAGTGGGTAAAATCCTGACACACAGCACAGATTACAGTTTCCTTTTTGTCTTTAACTGGACTGTTACTTCACATAGGGACTTAAAGAGCTGTGTCATTGAAAGTCATGGCTGGGTCAAATGCATGCTCTTATTTATGACATGCAGTAGGGTGTGTGTGTCGTAAAAACATTTTCTTGACCTCTTAATGATGTGCCACGCATGGAGAAACATTTTCACAGGATGTAGGGAGGGCATTTTCTCTAGTTATTAATTCCTGAGTCTTATTGCAGTGATAGTTATCAACATACAGGACATGCCATATCTGATTGATGGCTTCTTCTTGTCCTGCTGCTCAAGACTTCCTGCCCTTGCACTGCTACCAGCATAACTCTCATCTTAAGAGCCATGTCACCTGCCAGAGGTTCAGAATAATCAAAGTTTTATCAAGAAAAGACACATCTCTCAACATTTAATTTCTAGAAAAAGCCTTCAGACATTTGTCAGCTGTCTACCTGTGATATTAAGAAGGAAGGAAGGATTTTATTGTGACAGAGCTTAACAAAATGAAACGGTGCTGATCTGGATGCAGTCATGCAGTGTGGTCTAGGATGACCCTGCTTGAGCAGGGAGGTTGGAGATGAGCCACTGTGGTTCCTTCCCACCTTACCCACCCTGTGATTCTGTGCTCACTTCTGTGTGATAGGGAGGTTTCTGTGTCTCTGGGGGTAAAGGATGTGTGCCAGTACTAAGCCAGTACTACCTCATTTCAGGGTAGTGTTGGTGGACAAGTGATGCGTTGTCTGTTGCAGGCTAGATACTGCTGCTATCCAGAAGCAGCTCCATTCCCAACCTTGCAGCATGAGAGACAGGAACCTAACCTGGTTTCTCCCAGTTTACAAGTAAGGAAGCTAATAAGCACAATAGGGGTTTGTTACTGTTCAGATTGTGACGAAATGGTTTTACTTTCCTCCTGGACATCCTGGTTGGGTTTTTGTTTTTCTCATAGAGTGCTCATGTCAATCCAGCATTCCAAACATTTTGCAAAGAATGATTCAGGGTAGAACCATGAGTCATTTTTCTGTTCTACTGGCAGATACCTCATTGGTGAGACGATAAGAAAGATTTGGGTATACCGAGTTTCTTTTTCATTTTCTCATGTGCCGAAAATTTAAGTCTGCAAGGAAAGGCTCATGGTATCTTTAACAAGCATAAGAAAAAAAGGGATGATCGAAGATCATCAGAAGCTTCAGAGTAAGTTTTTGCAAAGGTCTTGACAGTTTAGATGCCCTAAATAGGTTTTTAGACACCTACTTCATGATCACCTGTCTGCATGGCAGACAGAGATGTATGGATTCCCTCTCCTTTTATTTCCTATGTCAGGCTACAGACCCATGCCATGAACGCCATAGTTGGGGTAATTTCTGTTTTCTTTTGTTCTTACATATGTTCTGGAACTTATTTGTTGTGTGCTGATTTGCTCATCTAGAGGTCACGCTGTTGTATCTGCTCCAGCAGCAGGAGGAGGGGGCTGGGTCGCGCTGATGGAAGACCTTACATCGGACCATTGAGGCAGAGAAGGCATCTTGCCCTCTTGTCTCTGCTCTTCTGGTTAGTGCTCTTTTGAGATGAGCTGAGGTTTTACTGTTGGGCAAAACAAAATTCCCTCTCCTCTGAGGGACAGAAATTTAGAGTCCCAGCTCCTGTGACCCCAGGGACAGAGTATGCAGTGCTCAGTGTTTGGTAGGACATAGTGCCAGCACTTAGTTATGTGTGCAAGGGAGCAGCTGCTGCAGAAGCAGTGGCACTCAAAATGTGGTGCAGGCAGACTGCCTGCTTAAATCCGCGGTCGCTTGGCAGTAGCACCGTGGCAAAAGTGTCGTGCCAAGTCATGAGCTGGCGCACTGCCCTCCATTTAGACTCCGACTGTAGGCAGCCAAGTGACCAGCAGCTGTGGCTGTGAATAGCAGGAGGGCGTTAGTCCAAGAACAACAAGAAAAGTTTCTTCAGCTACATCTAGAGGTTTTCTTGGCTATTCCAGACATGTCTTCCCATTTCAAAGGGTGCTAGAAGGTGGAAGGTGCCCTAATGCAGCTGCCCCTTTTGAATCCTGTTCACAGGGATCCCCCAGTTACAGATTTTGTTTGAGGATATGTTGCTCCGTCTGTGACTGCAGTAGATAGGAGTGTGTTTGCTTGAAGGTGTAGAATGAAATTTGCAGCTGCAAGAGGAGCTTGTTTCTGTGCTCTCTTTATTTCAGTACGACAACTGAAGTGACCTGTAAACAATTGTCTGCTTCCTGCAAATGGCTTCTACACAAGATTTCCTGCTAATGGCTGCACAAGGGCTGTTTTTATCTTAAAGCATGCCAAAGTGCTTGAATGAACGTGGTTTACAGTTTTTAAAGGGGTTGACAGATGTCAACAGGGGCTTCAGATTCCTGAACAGTCCTTCACATACTGGGCATAATTCTCACTCCCCATCTATTTCTACACTACAGCCTGAAGACATGTTCTGTCATAGGCAACCTCAACCACATACTCTAAAACCCCCAGACAAACAAAAAATCTGAAATTAATTCTCAGGGAAATAGCACAAAGTCAAACATTAACTTTAGTGCTGGAATGTGCATTTTGGAGGTCACACTTAAAGTGAGGACATGTATAAAGCTGTATGTTCAATGTACTAAGGGAAATTGTCTGGAGTCAGGGTAGAACAAAGTCCATAAAAGCGCTGCCTTTGGAATCTGAAGGGCATCACTGTCTCTGCAACCACACTTCTTGCATGCTGAACACAGGGAAGTGATTTTCACTAGTCTGTCATAGAAGGTTAATGTTGTGGTACATGCTCATGATCTATTTAAAGGCATTTCTGCAGCAGCCTGTGAGATCCTCACCCCAGCATCTCTCATCATCTCTCAGCTGTCAGTCTGATAGAATTTCCTGGCTTTTGAAGTGGATTTTCCTGCTTGTGGTCAAAGAAAATGGCAGCAAGGACCTGGGAGAGAGTGTGAGCCAAACCCCTACCGACCACAGAGCTTCCCTCGCCATTTGTCATAGACATACTTAAGAAACTTTCTAGCCACGGCTCTGAGAAATAAAGACTTGCTCAACACTAGTACCTTTACATTGTGTATCTCAGACAAGTTTCGGCAGCTGGGTCTCAGCTCCCACCATGGTTCTCATACCTCTCATCATGTTTATCTTCTTGTCTGTTGGGAGGAAGGATAATGTCCCTGGGAGGTGTGGGAGCACTGATCTTAGGGGTGACATGGCCTTAAGGACTACTAGCTGTGCACAGGAACATCTCCAGTCCCCTCAGTGATTCCTGATGCTGTTTCTCTGCTGGCAGCATCCCGGTGGGCTGGACATAAGTGCTTTCCTGAAACGAAACCTAAACTGCAGATGTTGGCCGGCTGCATGCAGCTGGACCAAAGCTCTGCTCATCTTGGCAGAGAAGACAAAAGCAAGACTTCATAAAGGCAATGGCTGGGATGACATGGGAATGATCAGTCCACCCATGCAGCACTCCAGCTTCTAGCAGCAGGCACAGACATAAGCAATTGTCATTGCTACGTAACTGAGGCTCAGTGAGAGGCATGTAAGACTCAAGTGTCTTCAAGGAGGAACTTCAAGATGATTAATGCTCTAATAGCTGCTTAATTACGAACGCATGTTGGTCACCAGATGATATCTAGGCTGAATTTGAGGTCTGAATCTTTTCCTATGAAATATGATCTGGATATCATAAGCATGACAATGAGGGATATGTGTGTTGATAGCTCACTGGGGTAAAAAAACCCTACTAAGTCTAATGGCTTGGAAATACAAAGTCAAAGATAACCATGTATTATTTTTAGTGCATTTGATGAGACATTTTTGAGTGTTTTAAACCTGTTTTGAAGGAGATATTTGAAGAAAGATGGGAGGTGATGCAGCTTTCTCTGGTTACCTGAGCAGACAAAACCTGCAAACATGACTATGCTTTGTGAGAGCCTCTTTGTGCTCTCAAATAGTTCTGTCGAGTTACTTGCTTTTGGAATCTTTTGCAGAGTGAGGCCCTGAGGCTGTTTGTATTATTGCAGTAATACTACTGGGTTAATGTGTCTGCATAGTTTGTATATTGTAATCATGACTTAAATATAACTCCTTGCCAGGCAGGGTGAGGCAGCAGGTGGGAGGCTTGCAGTGAAGCCAAGGGGGTGACCAGAGAGACGCATCCAGCTCTGTGGCATGTTCCAGAGCTTTCAGCAAACGCCAAAACCCATGCCAGGGCTGCTTTGCAAGCACAAAAGTTAGTTCCACTTAAATGGGAGCTAAGGGTGACAGGGCTGCAACAGCTCATGCTGGGGTTCAGGCAGGAAGCATTTTGCAGCAGGCAAGCACGATGAAGCGTTCGTTAGAGTTGCTTTGCTCAGGAGTTGTTAATGGGAGTTTGTGGTGGTCTGAAAGGTCTCCAAGGTCTAAAAGACTGGGCATACCGTAGTGCAGCACGACCAGAGCACTGCAGTACCGCAGGGTAGGGGTGCGGGTGGGCCTTGCAGCGGGGAGTTGTGCAGCAGGGTGGCAGTCTGCATGCCAGGGCTTGGTCTGTCAAGGGGGTTAGTTTGGTTAATACTGTTAATACTGTGTGCATTTACGAGTTGTGCTGTTGCTGAGGTCAGGAGGGGCTCTCCTGTGACTTTCTGAAATGCTTGATGGAGCTTTTGTGTGTGTGGAAGTGAAAGTGAAGAACTTTGTTCCATGTGGATGCGTACCCAGCATCATCGTTCGTCGTATGGTAATGTATCTCCCCACAGGTTCCTTCAGGTGAGGCACTAGCCTATAAGTAGTTACAGATATATCTTCTCTAGGGTAATAGTGCCTTACTGCAGTGCTATGTAAATCATTATTTGTGATACTGTACTGCATGCAAAGAGGTAACCTTATTTCTGGTTACGATTTGGGTGATGTCAATAGTTCAGCTTCATCCGCCCTGACTTAACTTTCAAAACAGCTATAATCTTATCTCATTTTGCTTTCTGTGGTGCATGGATTTAACCTCTTGTCAGAAGAAAATAAAGATTTGTTGAAAGGTTAGAGTTACATCTTCAAGACTGGCACAAAAAAACCTTAATTTAACACTTAATGCAGTAATTCTGGAGATGAAGTAAATGGGGGCATAACTGAAGTAATTTTTAACATGAAAATCTTTATCTAAAACTTTACTCAGAGATTATTGATTTAATTGCTTTCTTGCTTTGACTGTGTGTGCAAATCTTGGGCAAAGGGTATGAGTGGACTTTCTCCACTTGATGTGATTTCACTCTGTTCAAGGTGCAGTATAAATGGATGGAATTCCTTTTGAGCCAGCCCCTGGCCAGAAAACCATTTGAGTATGACTCAAAGCTTCTAAGAGGATGAAGGAGAAGGTATTAACTCATCCACGGTTTAAATGGGCCTGTTCCTGGCACAAAATAGCCTGGCAATTTGACATCAGCCACCCCGCAGAGCATAACAGGACAATGTCATTGTCCATTACAGCTGATACCAACTCAATTTTGAATTTAAATGTGCCAGCAAAATAGAATAAAGACAGGCACCCTTCTGTTGCCTGCTGCACCCCTCTCTGTATCTATGGAGTTCAGAGTCTACTGGTTTATAACTTGGTACATTCTTGTATTGAGTGTTTCTTTGAATACAGTGCAGCAATTTTCCATGCCACTCTTTGCAGCCCTAGAGAAATCACGCGTGTGAACTGGTTAAAGAAGGTAGCATTGCCTCGATGCGTTTTGCAATAGCAGTAGGTAATGGGTAGTCTGTGTTAGACAGGAGCACTTGGACAGTTGTGATTTTGTCATACACAGCCGCTCATGCTGCCTGGATGTTTTGCCAATGTTTGTTGGGGGGTTTTGATAGTTGCTGGGGTTTTTTTAAATCCACAGCTCTCTCTTATCAGAAAATGGAAATCACAACATTTGTTGATCTGATTTCTTGTTTGTTGCCATCTCCTCAGCCTGCCAGTATGGCATTACACATTATTAGTAAAAGAAGAATTAGAAAGTGTAGGAGCAGAATGACCTAAAAGACTAGAAGAACTGCTATTGAAGTCACTTCTGGACTGACTGTAGTTAGCTGGCGTGAGTGGGACGTACATCTCCCTTTCTCTCCTCCAGCAGGAGGCCAGAGGCTCAGCCTTTTGGAACCAACATGTTCTTCATCTTTGAGATTCAAATAGGCAAAAATTTTAAATTCTCTTTCATAAAGCTGCAGTCCCACTATACCCCATTTACCACCTTATTCAGAGCTTGTACATCTCTATCAGCTTTCAGAGATCATGCTTCAATTCTGTTTTCTAGTGCACAAGTTTGAAGGAAACCATTATTGTCCACTGGAAATCCTGACAGCATCAAAAACCTAACGCAGTTTCTCATATTTTATCTGTTGTCCCTTGTTCATTGTTTCTTGTATTTCTGTTCATATATTCCTGTTTCTAAAATCTTTCTCATTGCTGTTGCTATGGTAAAAACCTGCCTAAAAAGGAAGAATTATAGCAGCAAGATACACTGACCTACAAAATAATCAGAACATAGTTGTTCCATATAGAGCTCTGCTTTTGATGTAACTGTTAAAAAATCTGTAGTGGGAAAGGGAGATGGCCAAAGTATAGGGACCATGTACATGGATCTTAGTAAAAACTCCAGCTTATGCACAAAATTGCTGCTTTTCATCAGTGAATCTGTACAATTGGTTTCCTATATGCAGGAATTTTCCCTGATTGCAATATTAGCAGTAGTGGACACCCAAAAAAGTGGTATTGAGTTTTTGTTTCTGTTGTTAACCTTCCAGCTCCAATGTGATTTCTTCCTCTGTGTGGAAGAATGTCATTGATACAGTGTTGTATTACAGTGGCTCATCCTTGCTGGAGGCATGGTTTCTCTTCCAACAAACAGATTTGAAATGAAGTGAAAACCAAACCTGAATTTTTTGGTTCACCTCCCAGACTATAAAAATGGATGGTCTCATTAATGATTAACACAGCAGCTGGTAGCTCAAAGGAAGCCTGGAAAAAAATACTGCAGTGTCTCTCTCGTCCAGTAAATATATTGGCTGAACAGTTTTCTGTACTCATACTACCTTATTTTGGTATACACATTTTAATCCTAGCAGGGCGGATCTCTGCCTTCATACCTGTTTTAAGATCAGTAAGGATGCATTACATCCTAGTTTCATCAGATCATTGTTGGCAATGTTATTACTACTTACTGGTTTTACTACTTCCTGGTTTGCAGTTCCATGTGATGTTAGCATGATTTCTAGATCACTCTTCTGTTTCAAACTGTGCTGTGGGCATCTAAGATTTCCAGCATCTTCTAGGCCACAGCATGGTTTCATCATTAAGAATCAAGTAAAAGTTGACAACAATTTTTCATTTACTTGGACATCACTTTTGGTTGTTTTCCTATCAATAGGTCCTTGTTATAGAATTAAACTGTTAAAAATATATACATACGTTATGGCCACAAAATGTCTTCTCCCATGTTTACTCCACAGTATTGGATTATACTGTTCCTGGGCAGCTGACAAAACTGTAAAGAACCCTAAAGAACTGGAGCAGTGTTTCTAAACTAAGTGTTCTCAAAATTATCACTCAGGAAATAAAAGTGCTAAAACAATACCAACCAAAATAAAAAAATAACAAAACCAAAACCCAAAATAAAAACAGTACCACATAGTAATTGTGCATTTGGCAAACAGTGGTAAGAAATCTGGAGGCTTTTCCCTGTTACTCCAGCAGAAAACTGTGAGCACATATTCTCTTCTAAATTATCTGATTTTTTTAATGTTAAAAAATATACTATGGTCTCTGGGACCTTGTGCAAATTTTGAAATAGTTATTTCCAAATATAAGTACACTTTTTCCTCTGTATTTGCTGTAAAATATTGGTGATTGCATGTACACTATAGCAGTTCCCTCCCTGGCAGAGTTGGAGCAGATATACAAGCTCACCAGTGCAGAGTTACTCTGAATAATGGCTCCGGAGTTTATCACAGGGTTGATTCCATAGTGTGCATGATCACACCAACAAGCATGGTCCACCTGGCAGTCAGCAGGCTGACTGATCCTAGCCCAAACAGTGCATGTTTATCCTGCCATTTGTCAGGGCAGCATAAGGAGCTGCTGCTCAAATGGTTGCACACCACCTCCTGCAAGGAGATCACTCCCAGCTGAATGTTGACTAGTGCCAGAGGCCAGGAAGAAGATGGAAAGTGGAGCTGGTCTTCTGCTCACCTGGGCCCAGCAGAGTCCTGAGCCCCTGCCATAGCTGTCTGTGAGACAAACAGCAGATGGAGGATGCTGGGCATAAGCATGTGGTGGCAGAAGTGAGAGCTGCCACTGGTGCATTCCACCAAAGGACCTGAAATCCATATCCAGCTGGTATAGCTGTGAGGCTGAGGTGTGCTGGAGTGTTTGTCATTTTGGTTGGTAACTCTCAATTCTCATTTGCTTTCTCTGACCTGAATGGTTCTGTGTTCCTTTCATTAGAGATCCGAGCTCAACTCGTTGAGCAGCAGAAATGCCTGGAGCAGCAGACTGAAATGAGAGTGCAACTTCTTCAGGATCTGCAGGATTTCTTCCGCAAGAAGTCGGAAATAGAGATGGAGTATTCCCGAAACCTGGAAAAACTGGCAGAGAGGTTCATGGCAAAAACAAGAAGTACAAAGGATCATCAGCAGTACAAGTAAGAGAGATTTGCTTCCCTGTCGTCCTCATGTTAGCTGTTGCAGCACCACTCTTTGCTTCTGCTGGTTTGGACTACTGCTAGGTTGAGCCCAGGTTCAAAGGCCTTTTTAAAATTCCCACCCCTGTTTAGCAGGGTAGCAGTTCTCACTGCAGTCGAAGGTAGAAGAGTGCTTAAATACTGTTGTTGATTTGGCCCTTCGCTGTTATTCATATAAGCTTCTGACAGGTGGTTTCAGTTTCTTAAAATGTAAGCTGCACATATGTTATCCCTAACCTACCATGTGGATTTTAGACCACCCAAAATACAGCCAATATCTAGAAGAGATGCAGAGCCCCAGAAGTGCTTGAAAGCTGTGTGCTGATCTGTACTGGAGTCGATAAGATCTTAAAGTGTCTGAATGAAGGTCAGTCAACATTACAACAAAAGAAGACAATTTCGGCCCAAAAAGGCATTAAGAAAGAAAACTGTTTTGATTTGTTATTGCATGTGAACTTTGCTGCCTCTTGACCCCTCTGATTCATGGAAATTAGGATGATGTGAATTTTATGCCTTGCTTATGAATTAAAGTATCCCCCTTTCATGACATAGTATCTTTTGTGCAGAACAGAAGTGGTCAGGTATTATCTGGCTAAACCTGTTTACGGTATGTTTTCTGAAGTATTTCAAGTGCATTACTTGCTGACATAGTCTCATCTGGTTATTTTCCTGACTCGAGCTGATTACTTACAGCATTCATCTGGCCCTGTTACGCTTAGGGGTATAAAAACAATATTTTACTGATTGTAAAATTGAAAAATAAATACTTTTTTGGACTGTTTACTCAGTGCTGTGCTAGAGATAGAGCTGTTGTTTCAGAACAAAAGTCTTTTCCAAATACATCTGGCAAAGAACAAGTTAATCCAGATACAGCTTGCACAGTTCAAAGAGCATTAACATGTATTTCTTAAAATTCATTTAAGTGACTCAATGATTCTCTGAAATAGCCAACGTGTGCATATGTCACCACTTCAGAGACGGCCCTGGCTTCCTTTCTGCTTGTGGCAAAATCTTTTTTCCTTGTGCATACAAACATCTTTACTTGTTCTTCAACATGTTAAATCCAGACTGGCACTTGTGCACCGGGGTTATGACTGGAGTCCTGCCTTTGACTTTGTTCTGCAATTCTCTGCTTTGAGAAGAGGTTACTACAAAAATCACTTCAGCTCTTGGTCCCCAGAGTTGTTCCCACCATTCCCTCCAGAAGAATCAGGTCTGTGGAACTGGAATTGGGACATGCAGAAGCAATAAGCACCAAGTAATATCAGCATCGTCCTTCCGGAGTGCTCGTGTTGGCTGACCTGGCTGATAAAACCCTGAAGCTTCTTGCTGTGATTAACATTGTTAAGATGTCCATCTCAAATTGAGGATGTTTCCTTAACTCACTTCTGATTGACAGCAAAGAAAGCACTAATGATTAGAAAAGACTGTTAATTATTTGTTGTTGCTTTGATTCTGAGGGTGAGAGCTAAACATAGACAATTAGATAGGAATTAAAGGACATATTTCTAACAGTGAGAATAGCTAATTATTAGAACAATTTACCAAGAGTTGAAGGAGTTTCAAGTTCATCACCACCTCTGCCTGTTTTATCTTCACGTGCTTGATAGTTTTGACTATAGGATAACCCCTACATAAGAAATAAAAAAAAGAGCAGCAAGTTTCTAGAGCAGTTAGTTGAAAGGCAAACTTGAGAATAAAATTTCAGTAAAATCATAAGACATTTTACAAATAGTTTTTTGTTGTCCATGAAACAGTTGTTGAACTACCTGTATTTTTATTCTGCTTTGTGTAAAAGAAATGAGGAGTCATCTGTGATTTCACTTTTCACTATATGAAAGCTTGGAGTGAGCCTATATTGCAAAAAATCTGTCACAGGAATTCAGAACTGGATCACTGTGGAAAAAGTCCAGTCCTGCTGTTTGTCTTGTAATTGACCCACCTAGGGCCAACAATAGCAGTGTGTTTATGAATGCTGATCACACAATATGGATACTTGTGACATTTTCTTCTACTTTTACAGCAGTTATACAAATCCAGTTAGGGAAACAGCTACGTCTGCAGTTTTGCTCATGACGGATTTGGGATGTACTTAGAGCCCTTCTCAAATCTTCATTCTAATGTCAAAAATTAATTACTGTTACTCTTTTGGCAGTGACCTTTATTGATTTTGAATCTTTACATGGAGTCCATCTGTAAGCTTTGTGGCAAGATATTTTTATACTTTAAGGTGGCTTGCAGTGTTCTAAATTTTTATACTTTTTCTATATTTTTGTATCCATGCCTCATGAGACTTGTAGAATGCATTTTAAAAGTGATCTGAGGCTTGCCTAACCTGAGTTATTCCAAAAATGGATTGATTAACTGTTCAGAAGTAGCTATTTTTACATAACAAGTTATGACTGTAAATGTCAGTGAGATGTTTGTGTTAATAATGTAACTTTCTCATTTTTATACATAATACATGTGTGTATCTCCTTCCTTAGGAAAGACCAGAACCTCTTGTCACCAGTGAATTGCTGGTACTTACTCCTGAACCAAGTGAGAAGAGAAAGCAAAGACCATGCAACGCTGAGCGATATCTACCTGAACAACGTGATCATGAGGTTCATGCAGATAAGTGAAGACTCCACCAGAATGTTCAAGAAGGTAATGCCTCTCTACCTAATAGGTAGCCTTTGAGGAGAAGATTCAGCACACATAGCATAAAATCTGTTTTAGCATACATATAAATTCTTCATGACTGTTCTCACGAAGCAAATCCTTAGTGCTAAAATGCCTAGGACCTGCTGTATATGCTGGTGACCTTAAGAGCTGAATCACAAATATCCAAAAGGCAGGGAAAAAAGCCTGTCCTTCTCTCAAAAGCACACTTGTCTATCCATGCAGAAAGGAAACAGTTTTCGCTTAGGACTCCCGAAATAGTAATGCTGTATTAATGAATTATTTGTAAAAACAGTATTTCATTGTGAGTGAAACAGATTGAAGCCAAAGCAAGGTTTGCTGTGTAGTGCCTTGGCATAAAGATGGTACCATATGCTGCAATTCTCCTAAAAGTGTTCCCTTTCCTTCCTAATATGTAAATATGAACATACACTTTTGATAACATAACTACTTCTACTAGATCATTAAAGCATTGTCTCTGTACATGTTTGTCCTTGTCCATGCCTGTTATGTATTTTCATAACACATACAGTGTGTAAATCCCTCATGTACTAAGCAAGCACTCTAGGCAACCTTAGCTGAAGATCTACATAATGTATTTCCAGTCACTGTTGTTATAATATTCAAAAAGAAAAAACAGATTATAAATGCATATCTGTTAGTCACAATGGGATGCTGGTAGACAAGTGTCATACAAAAGAGTTCAAAAAGAGTAATGGTTAAAAAACATAAAATGTGTTACTAAATGATAGCAAAGGTACTGAGTTAATGTTTTCAAAAGTGGAAACTAGCTGAAGTTCATAGTTTCTCAATCAGTAGTAGTCTGTTCATATAATATGTCTGATACATATAACTATAATTCACTAACCACTAAACATAGTAATAGGAAAAATTATTATAGAAGTTGAACAGATAATGGGAAAAGTGATTTGAACATATTGCAGTACTGTTTATGTAGAGAGATCTTAGAATTGCAAACCAGTAGAAATTTTTTTGGTGTTGAATCTGGAATAAAAGTTGTTCATTCACTTATGTCCTAGCTCAGAAATGTCTTCTTCACTAGGTGTGCATTATTACCTTAGCCTGTTTGCTTTCGATGTAGTTCAGTTCTTTGTCACTGGATATCCAAGAGAATGAGACTTCACATTCTTCTTCTTAGTTGTAGCTATTACTGGCTTTTTCCATCTTGCTGGTGGTCATGTTTGTTCTCAAATGAAATTTTGCCATGAAGTGAGCACAGCATTTTCTAGGGGAATGTGGTTTGAATTTGGTCTTGAGATTGGCTCCAGCTTGAATTGTAGTAGTGAAAAAATCAAACAATTTCGTCATTTTCTGGCCATGCTTACTACTAGAGTATTGTTTTGTTCCCTCTCCTATGTGGGATATAGCAAAAGTCATAAGTCTATAGCAACCCCTTTCTCTACTCCTGTAAAAGGTGTGTGCAGTACCCAATGATGGACTATATGAAATGTAGTGATAGGCTGTCTGTGCCCCTTACCCTCTCCTTGTCTCACTCTCTGTTCTTCCTCATTCTGGTTCTTTCTTTTGTGTGCATCTATACCTCTTTCTCAACATTTGGATTGCTTTGGGGAAATGGTCCCTGTTGGTTCTACCTTACATGTTCTGATGAGACAGGGTATGTTGTATTCAGATACCTGATTGTACAAGGCTTTGCTGTCTAGTCTGGCCTACTTAACATGTAGATAGTCATTATTTTTGTTCTCCCAGGAGCTATTTGTCATTCTTTTTTTCCAGGGGTCAGGAACTGGCATCTGTTTAAATGTACTAAATGTAGGAGAAAGATAGGCTCTAGTTCAGAGATTTTGTAGCATTTTATATGAAGACATTATGTCAGGTCTCATACTTTTAGATAGGCACTTAAGCTCTTCTTCATTTTAGTTGCTGACATATAAAAGCAGTACATATTGCTGTTCATGCCTGGCCTTCATGCTGCACATAAATTTACAAAAATGAAGTAGCAGAGTTCAAACCTTGCATGCTTGTGTGTTTCTTCAGGCAGATGGGGTAGCTGGCCTCATGGGGACAATTAAAGAATAAAGTAATAAGGAAAAATGTCAAGCAGAAGGGAAAAGTATTATACAGAACATTTCATGCAGTGATTCAGTTACCTCAGCATTAATAATCAACTGTATAAACACATACCCACAAAATCCTTAAGCAGATTTGCATATTTATAATTTATAAACATGTATTTTCTTTGGACAGAAATCTAAATGAGCCAAGATGAACATATCTTCCAATCTTTGCAGTTAAAGATGCTGGAGAAGCCAAGCACAATAAATATTTTAGTTCCATAATCTGCCTATTAACAGGGAATGTGACTACCTGCTGCCTCTATTTGATGTTATAAAGATTGTGGCATACATAGAGATTTTTTTCATAATTTTCTTCAACATTTGAATGTTTAAAAGGATAGCAAAGCTGTTTGTTGCTTTAGACTGGCAAATCTGGGACAAAATTCTTGCTCTGAGTTGGTTCTGTCAGTGTCACCACAGCTTATGAAAACTCCTTAAAAAAAGGGTTCTCACTTCCCCTAGGGACCAGTAGCAGACAAAAGCAATAACAAATAGACAAAAAGACAAAAGCAATAGTCACAGAATATTTTCCCTAAATGATGTAACTGAAAGTAGCATTGTGCATGCTAAATACAGACACTAAAGAGTTCCAAGAAGAACTGAACTGACTCTTAAATTTTAGTTAAAATAAATGAAGGAGTAAAGTTTGAGTGCCAAATTATGTTCTAACAGAAATGGATGGAAAAATTCTAGCAGACTTCAATGAAAATGTATTAATGTGGAATAAAAACTTAATTTTGTCAGACATTATTCCATAAATATAAATCTCAATCACATCAGTAGGACCGCTGATGTGCTGAAAGTTGAGCACATACTGAAAGGGGGGTTTAGGTTCACTTCCTTGTCTGTTGTGTGGTAGCAATCAGGGAAGAAAATAAATACACTGCTGTCTCTTAATGCCTTGAACCTGATTGGTAGCATATATAATATTTTTAGCAGGAATTTACATGTGCTCCAACATTTTTATGTTCTTTGTTCTTTTGGTTAATAGGTGCTCATACATTTCTCTAGGACATAGTGAATAAAGAAGCACCTCAGTGATTGTTTGTGAGGTTTTAATAGCCTGAATAGAGTTATCCACTCAGCACCAGGAAAATGAGTGCTGCATCTTACATTCTGTTGTTTGGGTACCCTGAGTACAGGCTCCTAGAGGAGCACACCATGCAGACATGCTGAACTACTGCAGGGAATAGGTAGCATAAAAAAGGAATAGGAGAGTCATTAACCACTGAAAATAAATGCACTTCTTATCTGGTGCTCTAACGCACTATATATTACACACTAAAAGCTGTATCGCTTGCCTCTCAAGTCAGTATTTCTTAATCTTAAATGCTAATGTAAAATGTGTTGGTTCCTGAAAATTAATCCCTTTTATACTGCTAAGGTTAATCAAATTTCCTGATTTTTTTTGACAACTACAAAATCTTTCATCAGAAAAATGCAACAACTGATATGTTATCTGTCACTGCAGACACACTCTGCAGGTTGGAGTCCACAGATGAAGTGGTTGAAAGGATGATTCTTCTGTGATTGTATGGCATTGCTAGGCTGCCTCTTTTCAATTTTTACTCTTTTTGCTGATCACCTCCTACTCCTTCTATTTTTGCTTCCCATTTTAAAGCCTATTGTCCTTTTCTAAAGCATCTTCCTCTTTCTCTACGCTGATCTATTCTGTTTGCTTTCAAATTAACCATCGATTGCTGTGTTGCCCTGGAAAAGTCCATGTGTTCATGTTGGCCAGTAAATCCTGAGGGCTGGACCACTTGTGTGTCAGTGCTGGACAAAGCTCTAAAGGAGCAAAGAGAAGAAATGGGCCCTACTAAATAGTGATCATTCACCAAATCCTCGACTCACCTGGTGTCTATTTGCATTAAGGTGTAACTGCATTAAGAGCAGAAAAGGAGGGTGCATTCTCCAGTGAATTGCTGTGTGCTTTGCTTACAACAAAATTTGCAAGGGATAAAGAGAAAACTGGTTTGGGTTTTCTGTCTCACCTTCTCAAACTTTTGCGCTACCAGGTTAAGGCATCCTGCGTTGGAATCACTGTTGCTGTATTTAGGACTTGACTTCTCACAGCCTCAAGATGGCTGTGACCAAACAGTTGAAAGGGATAAACTGATTGAAGCTAGAGTTCATCTACAGTTTCCTCCCACACATGTATGCTTTCATCTTAATGTCAAACATCTTATTTGCATGTTTTGCCCTTCTTTTTTTTAAAGTAATTTAAAAACCAGACCACTCATACTCAGCACTATAGAAGCAGCTATCCAAGAAAAAACAGGTGGCCTCTGGTTGGAGCTTTGAGGAGGTGTCTAAGCTGTGTTAGAGCTGTGCTGCTGACTTTTAAAGGCAGAGTGCCAATGTAAAGTAATGAAAAGCAATTTGGAATTTTTGCTAAAGCTTTGAGTGCATTTCCCTACAGCAACTTGCAAATCTGCAGTCCTTTTCCAGTTCTTCACAAGCACTCTGTGTACTGTTACTTATATGAAGTTTTGCCCTTAATATTAGATGTAAATAATTTGATATATGAAAAAATGGAAGTAGTAAGCCTTTTGTTCTAGACGTTTCAGTAGTAATGCATACCTCATGAAGAATACCAGACTTTGAAAAGTATAAGCAATAAGGGAAGTTTCATAGTAATTCTGTGTAACTCAGCTTCAGAGCAACTGCCTTAATGTTCCTTAGCTACTACAGCAAATGCCCTTGGGAATGCAAGAATTTCACTGCAGTGTTTTTCAGATTGTATTCCTAGATTCTTGTCAGTGAAAACTCATCTTACTTATAAGGATTGAGTGAATACTGCTAAGTGATATGGCAGGTGCCTTAAAATACTGCCCAAAGTTAGAATATGTCAGTAGAAATAGGAGGGGAAAAAAAAAACACAGAATTTTCTGTTTGAGCTACTGTATGTGTCTGTTTCATCCTCCTGGAAGACACAGTGGGTGGGATGTGTGGTGTAGTTCCTCCTCATGCGTGGGTGTTGTGCTGGAAATTCTCATTCAGAAACCATTATTCCTGCAGGTGTTTTAGTGATAGCCAAGTATGTGTTAGCGGCTTTGGAGATGACTTGTCCCTGAGGATTTTCCTTTGGCTTTTGTGCAAATGCAAAGTATTTCTCATAGCTAAGGCCATTGTCTATCATGGAGTTGGAGTTTTTAGAAGCCAGACTAATTATCAATTTATTCACAGGAAAAAAAAAAAATCTGACATTTCTGTCATGGATGTTACAATGCTGAGCATAACAGAAAAAATGTAGCCAGACTGTTAGCCAAGTAGCTGTATTCTACAACTGTTTTCCAAATGCTGTGATACAAATGTATATAAGTCTTGCACAGTTGCCACAATTTTCATCAGATTGAACTGCTGTAGACAACTAACAAAGGAATATATTTGAATGAGACTCCAATTAAATACTCTTATTTTGACATATTTGCTTTGTTAATAACTACTGCTATGTATTTCTTTTTTTTTTTTTTTTCTGGGTCAGAATGAAAATAAAGACAGTCCAGAAAAGCTAAACAAAGCTGGTTCAGCAACCCACTCTGTAGAATATTGTGCAGATGGATATCTATTTCAAAGAGGAGCTGCAATTATTTCTTGCATAAATATTTAGATAGTCGCATGTGCTGAGAAACAAAGACTATCCTAAATGTAAAATTGGGCAGGATGTCCTTCAAGAATATCACATTCTGCATGGTTTAGGATTTGTATGTATCATAGCAGTTACAAAACAGTACACAGTTTGTTCCATTAAAAACATTAATCTTGAACTTTACCCTTTCTGTTGGCACCTAATTTCCTGATGTTTTATGGGAAAAATATCTCAAATTACTTCTGGGTTTCCTTTTAGCCTCTGTCCAGATATTATCTGTCTACCTCTGCATCTCTGAATCACTCTTTTTATTGCACTGTAATTCTGTCAGAATGGTCTTGGTGAGCAAAATTGCATTCACTGTCTAGGATGAACGATGACTACGAATATCAAGAAACAAATGTATGCTGCAGTTTTTATGTGACTTTTTCTAATTTTTTTTTTTAATTACAGAGCAAAGAGATTTCATTTCAGCTTCATGAAGATTTAATGAAAGTACTTAATGAGCTTTACACAGTAAGTACAGTTACTTACTTAGCTTATCTTATACAAATGCCATATCAAACTACTTCTATAAGCTTTAAGTGGCCTTTTATCGAGTAAGTTACCCCCCCAGTGGAGATGTTTATTTTTGTCTTTTACAGAAGTCTAAACTGTATTTTTGGAAAGACTACTCACTTGTTTTGAATGCATATGCTAATGTTTTCAGGATAACCCTTTGCTTTCAACCCTTTTTTTCCCCCCTGTCTCTGCTAAGCCATTTTAAGTTTTGTTGATTATGAACAAGACATTTCTACTCAGAGGTTACCAGAGCAAAGCTTTTTTCTTTTCTGCCTTGTTTTTGTCCATGCTGCCATCTGCTTGGTTTGACTCGTGGACTCCACTCAGTAAAAAATCATAGATGTTTGCAGATCCAGTGCTGCGCTGTCTAAGTGTCACTTATGTGCCCTCCCCCATCCTTGACTGGGATAAGTAAATAACGAAAAGAAAAACAAAGGGGTTTATAGGCTTTCCATACCATTTAGAGAGGTCAAGAAAAAAACACCGTTACCATTCTGGCAAGCTGCTGTAAACCCATAGGAAAATCTGAGAGAACTTAGGTCTGGACCTATTTTCTTGTTTGAAACCCATCTACACAACTCATTACTGCAAAACGATGTTTTGTCTACCTAATAACTATTTTCCCATTTATTTTTTGAGGGGATATGTTCTGAGAAAGAAAAAAAAGCAAGAAATACTTTTTTTTATTAAAACATAGCTTTAGAATAAAGAGGAACTGATGATATCCACCTCTTACTAAAGCGTGTCGATTCCTGCTGTTTGAGGAAGTTGTACATCCAAATTCTCTTTTGGAAGAACTTGAAATATGTTCCTCAGTACCCTGCCTAACAATCTCAAGACTGTTCCCTTCCCCATCCTCAAGATTTGGAGGACTATAAAAAGAACTCACAATATTTATATCAAGGAACAATTTGTGACCTTAAGGAAGTTTAGGAACTCCACAGCCAGAGCTCAAACATTACTTTTGTGCATCTTGATGTTTTTTGTTTTGACCTAGGGAAAATTGTGCACCCATCAGTAGTAGATAGGTTGAAGAACGTTTGAACTCAAGAGCAACTTAGGTGGCAAAACCGATATCCAAAGAAAATTAGTCTTGTCCTACTGCCTTGAGTTCTTTTGAGTTGTAGTTATGGACACAAATTCCTAAAGCCTACCTAAACCACCATTTTTTTTTTCCTGAGGGATTTTCTTTGGGGATTTTTTTGTCTGAAACCACCACTGATTTTTTAGGGTGCAATACTGCAAAACCTTGTTGGCTCAGGCCTGTGGTCAGTGAAGTATGCTGGGATCAACTTCTGCAAAGTAGCGATTGCTGCAGACAGATTCACACAGCTGCTGGGGATCAGCGGCTGTAGGAGCCATTGCACAAGTGGGACTTAAGCGATGAATAAGCCCTGAAGATACAATCTTGTTTCAGTTAAACAGTTGCATAACTCCAGTGCCTGATGAAGCTTGGGATTAGTGTCTGTGCTCCCAGGGCAGGGAAACAGTGAAGCATATGCTGAAATACTTTCCTGAATCACTAGTGAAAATCTTCAGGACTGAACTTCAATATTTTCACTCTTCACACTATTGCTACATCTTCCACTGATGGTTACAGATTTGTTCAGGTATTAACTTCCACATTATGACTTCCAGGGAATGCTAATTCCTTCCTCAGAATTTAAGATATTTTAAAATGGGAATGTTTTTGATGTTAATAAAAAATCCAAACTCGTGCTCAGTTTGAGTCAGGCTACTGTTGCAAGATGGTTTCTTGGGATGGAATTTACTTCACCTGAATTTCAGACACCTGCAGTATAGATACAAATAGCTTGCTATCTGGGTTTTGGTTATAGTCATTGGAGTCTAATATGGGGAGATGAGATCTCTTTAATCAGATGCAAGAATCTGCTTCTGATTAAATGATCTATGTTGTTAACTCCATTGTCCAGCTTTTCATTGATTGTAAAGGACTTGGTCAGCTGTGCACGTCCACATTTAGCTAGACACAACCCACACATAGTAAAGTGACAACATGGTAGAGAGTAGCATCTGTTTCACTGCATGCATGTTCAGAATGTTCATCAGCATATCTGTGAATTATATCTGCTCGTGTACATAAAGATAGAACAATATCTAGACAGATGGAAGCCCCATGCACAGGTTTTTAGTTCTGTATAACATTAACTGTTTACAGGACAAGGTCATAGTGGCCTCACCAAAACTAGTATCTACAGTTCTAATCTCCAGCAGGCACATTTTTCAGTCACTTGCAGAACAGAGACATCATCTTCTTGTTAGCCCCATGATTTACAGAGGGGGGGAAAAGTAAAAGAATTCAGTCTTACTATTGTGAGATAAATCTTTGTGTCCAAAACAAAACAAAACAAAAAAGGCAAATTAATTGCAAGTAATATACTAATAGTGAAATCTCTCCTTACTACTTGGTTCTGGTATTATGAAAGGAATGGTGCCTTCATGAAGTATAACTTAAAATGTGAAGCCTTATTGGAATTTAAATACCTCTAAAGCCTTTGAGCGAGGGCAAGTAGCAGAGCTTGTAATGTGTATGAAGAGGGTTTTATAATCAGGTTATTTCTTATCATCATTCCTTATCTTACAAGAAAGGTCTGTGAATTAAGGCCTTTTCGCAGAATTAAAATCCACATGGTTGTCCACAAAAGTGTATTAATAAGAGAATAGAATGAAAATAACTAAGAGCTGAAGTAGTAGGATGTGCTTGTTCTGAGGCACAGGTATGTGGTCAATGCAAAGAAACTGCATGATTTATTTGTTACTCCTTGAATTTCTCAGTTAAAGATTGTGCCCATTAGCACACATATTCAGAGGTTCTATGCCTGGATTTCTCTATGCTGTGGGACCAAGGACTGAATTAAATGCTTGTTTCAAAGCCAAGTGATGAAAAACTCTACCTCCCACCTCTAACATGCCTCCCATCTCTAGCATGCCAGTCAGATCTGAGGCCTCAACAAACCTGCTTGCAGACTTCTCAAGCACCGGATATCTCAAAACCAGTTTATCTAGAATGATCTGGAGTAAATGAGATGTTTAAAGGAATTGCCACCGATTTAGTCCAAATATTTTTAATGGATAAGTTCAAATGTATGTACTACTGATACCAAGTATCAATAGTAACTGGTTTTTCTTCTGTGAAAATGTTTTATCAAGTGTCCTAATCTTCTGTATCATAGCAAGTGCCAGAAAAAACAGGTGGCTTTGGGACTCATCTCTGAATATCTAGCATTGCATTTCTGCCTCAGAAAATCCTTTTTAACCTTTTCACAGGGACAGATCTAAAACCTGCTGTAGTTAGGGAGCTATGTCCATTAGTTTTGATGGGATTTACATCAAAGTAGTCAATAATCAGTGCTGTAGACTTTGCAAAGAAGAAACTGCTCCAAGAGAACAAGAAATCACTGAGAAATTTAGGACATGCCAACTTCTGCTAATAGTGCATTATGAAGATTTTCAATTAAAAAACCTTTCTGCTCAAAGATATTTTTTCATTTGTGAAAGTATGACCCTCTGCCTTTTGAGAAAGAGACTAGAAATTTTGGCTATTTATTTAATGTAGAAAGGCTCTGAAGTGTCAAAAAAACCCAGTAACTTTGCAGTATTAAATACCTATTGTACTTTAAAATGCACACTAATAAGGGACCTTTCTCCTTGTTTACACTTTATGTAATTAGTTTCTTTTCTCATTCTTGCTGCTAGGAATTATCATGGAAATTGGAGATTTGTACCATAGGTCTTCATTTGCTTCCGGGAGTAGCTTAGCTTTTGTTGACATTGGCCTGTGACATCCTCATTAAAACTACACATCATGTACATGATTGTTGGAAAAATAAGAACAGACGCAGGTGAACCACAACTTCAGAAGATATCTTAGAACCTGTGAGCAAAGCAGGGTTATTTTGCTGGAATAATCAGAGTTGTGTAAGGAAAACCATAGTTTTTCATTTTCCATCTCTTTTATGTAAAGGTTTTCTTAAATGTTACATTACATATTTGCATGCTTTCTAAATATTTTATGACTAGTGAAAATGGATTTTAAGACTCCGTATTTTCAATTCCCGGTATTTTATGCTCTGATTTTAAAATTATGACTGAAAACATCATGCTAAAAACAATTAAATAGCTAAGCTTCATTGCAAGTTCAGCAAACTATGAGTGGCAAGTACTTTTTAATTATGCATGGCTTCTCCCTGGCTGTCCCAGCCAGTCAGTATTTTCAGATCTGCAGCATTCCCAATTCCCAGCAGCTGCACTCCTCTCCTATCCTTTCCTTACTACACTTTCAGCCAGTATAGGCTAGTAATTAGTCCCATGTTTTACATAAGGATATAAGCTATTGAAACTTCAGTGAGGTGTATTTTTGAGTGAGGACAGATGGGGAAAGAGGAGCCCAGTTAGTTGTGCAGGGTCACAGATCGGAGTGTTTCCTGGCAATTACAGAAAAAAAAGAGGGTCAAACAGAAAGCTATAGGAGATCTGGGTTGGTGTTTTTTGTGAACTAAATGACTTAGAAATCTTCTTATGTGTTGACTTAAAGAGACAATGGATTACTGATTTTAGATTGGATCATCTTTGCAACAGAGAAAACTCCCCAGTCGAACTTTTTTTCCATTTCTCTGGAAAGCTGTAACAACTTACATTGTCAGATCAGGTACTGGAATATAGCAATAGCATCTGAGTGATTGGGAATGGTAGGAAACAGAAGGTAGGCAGACTCTTTTGTTTTAATGGAGGGAGGTCTCCACTGGATTTATTTAGGGGTTAAATGCCCTGTAAAAGAGTCAGGGAGGTCGCAAGTTTGCTAAAAATACGGAGCTGTTCCAGTAATAAGGCTGAGGGAAAATGGTGGAGAAAAGTGAGGCACATCATAAAAATACATCTTCATGTCTCCCACTTGGCTTTCCAAATTAATCCTACTGGCATCACACTTTTCACAAGCAACACAAATGTAAAAGTCTCAGAAAAATGAAAAGGTAGGGACAGTCCAAAGCAAATTTAATATTAAATAGGACAGGGTCGCTGTGCCACTTGCATTTTCCATTGCTTTATCTTACTTTTTAAAAATCTTGGCTGTTTAATTTCTCAAGGTAGTTGCTGACAGATTTTCCTTTTTCTTTCCTGAAATAACACAGAATCTGGATTCACTGTAGAAAAGTTAAGTTTAGTTTACTGTAGCACATCAGAGATCTGAGAAGGTGAAATCAGTAATTTTCTCTTGGAAGTAATATATCAGTGACAATTCCTAAACCTACATCAGAATTTGGCTTGGAAGGGAACAGGATGCTGACAGCAGCTGATACTGAGCCTGCTTAACTGCTAGAGGCCACTAATGTGGTAAAACTGGCATAAGATTTTACTTATTTCTTGTCTAGAGTACTAACTAACCCAATTTAGTGAAACCCTTGTGACTCCACCTTCTGATAAGAACTAACAGCTTAGCAGAGACAATTCTGAAACAATTCAAACGTGGTAATTGCACCAGGGATGAGCTACTGTTCTGGGAAATGCCTGTTTCCTGAGAAGCACTATTAAAAAGCTCCTAATTATGCCGTTGTATTATAAAAGTAAAGCACATGGGAACACAGGGTAATTTCAGTATTTTTTAACCTCGTAGCATTCAGTGTTACGTTGGGTTAAGCAGTTTTCTAGGAAAGAAGCATGCACATAGAAAAAGAAAGCCAGTGCCTTGCTATGGGCACATTCCTCTCTTGAAGCTTACAGAAGTACAGCACTAATTACTCACTTGTTGATGGATTTGTCCAGATAACAATCATTGGTTTAAATAAAATAATTACCTAAGGTTGTGCTCTGATGTGCCCTTCCCTGTGATGAGGGCTATCTTCTGCCCTAAGCCTGCTCGCTGAGCTCTTCTGAATGATGCTGATACATTGGCATGCAAAACGAGATGTTTATACCACTGAGTGAACGAACAGTCTGTCACCTACAGGTGTGAGAGTACGTAGTTAGGGCAGCATAGTCTTTTTCATCTGCTTGTAGTCTGACACAGTCATCTGACAGAAATCTATGTTTTACATCACTGGATCTGCAGAATAAACCTGCAAAATTAATAGGATATAAACCTTGAAGTTTAATTTTAGAAAGGTACTAGTATGCATTTAACAATGCTTGTTCACTACAGCAGAGAAGTGCGGCATATGTCATGATGACAGTTCAGCATCTGCAAAATTACAACCTTGCTCTCTCTTTTCAGTGCATACTTGATGGCTGATCAATAAGTGCTTTGGGAACTAATTAAAGTCACTTCAGTGATGGATACTCTCACAGGATAGTCTACCAGTTCGACGGTTTGGTGGACATTTGAGAAGCATTGTTGCTTATTTCATCAGATTATTTGTGGTTTGAATAACAGATCTATGGATCTCTTGGATACTCACAGATACTCATGTAATAAGTCTATTTACAAGAATTAGGCAACCCTGTTACTGTGTTTAACAATATCTAACAGTCTTAAAAAGTCAAAGGTGAAAAGATAGTGTTAAGGGAAAGAATCGTATATGCAACTTAGCATGCAAATTCTAAGCTAATTTGTTGAGGAAGTATGCCGTGAAATACTTGGAAGCCAACTCCTTAGCTTGTTGCCATTTATTTTTCCATATGTATCTCTCTAATGCTTTCTCAAGTAAAGTTTTGCTGCTGAAATATCAGCTCTTAAAAAATAACACTGACAAATCATGAAAAAGGCTGACAAATTATGAAAAAGCTTTCCCCAGAGGCTTGCAAAATAACGATGTCACTAGTGCATGAGATAAGCAGTGCTATCAGTGTAACAAATTGGACAGGAGTCAAATGCATAGGCTGATCACTGCTCTGTACAGAATCTGTGTTGATTTCTAGGCCAGTGTGTCTCAGGTAGGACAGACTGACTGTTGTCCAGCCTGAGTACTGCCAAAGAGAGGGCTTCTTTTTCAGTTTTAATTATCTAGGGAATCATTTGTACCAATAACTCCTGTAGAGTTTGTTGTGAGAGTATGGATTTCAAGTAGACATGAGTTCCATGTAGTTTTCCCACAAAACTTGCCATTCAATCAGTGTAGAGTGAGACACCCGGATTTGGTATCATGTGCTGTAAGCAAGCAGTGAGAGGAAGAAATACTCCTCAGTGATGTGAAGTTAGTGGAGTCACAGTGGAGACATTGGCGAGAACAGGTAGTGATACATTTGTAGTCCTTCAAGGAATTCTTCCTCCAACAAGGAGGCAGGCTGAAGTTTCAGAGCCACTGCAGAAGGGCATTTATGCCTAGTCCACTAGGAACTTAGAGAAATTGTTTAAAAATCTTCAGTGCTTACTGCTGTTTCACCACTTAGGTGCTTTGAGATGCAGTTAGAAAACTGAGATATTATTGTTCCATCTGCCGGCAGAGTATAAAAGAAAATAACTTTTCTAGATGGTAAGATACATGATTAGCTAGCCTTGTCCTGCCAACTAGAAAGTCTCTAGAGCTGACAGAGAACAAAGGATAAAAAGTAAAAGCAAACACCTATGCCTTATATAAAGAAACACCTAAAAAATTTAATAGAAATACCGGAAGAGAAGGGCACAACGTTGCTATTAATTTCCTTTCCCCATCATTTTTAATCAGAGCCATATCACTTTCTGTGCTTCTCTGTTTTATTCTATAAACCATTTCTTTAAGAAGTGCATTTCTTCTCTTTGCAGTAACTCTTTTGTTTCTATGTTGCTGTATGAGTTAGATTCTCTGGGCATTGATTATTGACAACTTAAGGAGCGAGTGTCTTTGGAACAGTGCAGGATATAGGAGACTGAACGTGCTGTTTGATTGAGCTGGGAACCTTGCAGACCTTGGCTCTGTGGGCTTGCCTTCTCCTCCTAGCCCAACTTTGTCTATCTTTGGGTTTTTGCCTCATCCATGCAGACTGTGAGCTGCTGGGGCAGCAGCTGTTCCCAGCGGGTGTAGGCAATGTTCAGGCAGGGAGCTCTGCACTCTGGTCAGGCCTTGGAGCTCAACTGTGCTATGAAGGAGCACCAGCAATAACATTAGGTTGTGCTCCAGGCAGTTTTGATTTTTTCACCAAAGAGCTGTAAACACATGTTTCTAAAAATAAAAACAGGGCCATTTTTTAATGCCCAGCTCCACCTGTTTTACCTTACTACAGGAAGTTAGTGAAGAGTTGCCAGTTTAATTTTTAATACCAATGCTATTTCAGTTTTTATCAGCAACGTGGCATCAGTAATAAGTAGAGGCATACACGCTTAGGTGTATAACATCCATGGGTTATGCAATATTGCAGCTCTAAAAGTGTCTTGTCTTTCTGTTTAACAGGACTTCAAATGCACATCAGTTCGGCCACCCACTGACATGGTGCATTTGGTTTGTGTCGATCCATGCTAAGACATGCTGCGGTGAATTTGCAATATGTAGCTTTAGTGTTCCCTGTGTTGCCACTCTATGGATGCTCCTTAGGCTGACCTAACTACTCAGTTAAAAAAAGTACATCTCTCGCAAGGGAATATTTCAATGCAGCTTCCCAAACCAATCTGTCTCCTCCATGGGTCACGCAAACAGCTTGTTTGATTCCTCCCTGGCTGTGCTCCTTGGAGGAGATGTGAATGGTTTGCATGGCCTCCACCCAAAGATAACATCTGCTGGCAAGAGCTCTGGCACCCTGCAAAGAAGAATGGGGGCCACCAGCTGCCTCAGGATGCCTTCCTGCTTTGTTCAGTGCTTGAAACTTAAGACAATAAGACAAAAAAACAACAACAAAAAGGGGCTCAGAGAGGTGGAAAGAAGCTTTCTTTGCTGAAAGTGGACGGAGACAGCCCTCCCCAGCAGAGGAGGGGGGTTTGTGGTTGCTTGCTGCCCACTACACAGCATTCAAGTTGAGGTTTTTCTTGCTTGAAGGAGGAAGGGAGGACTGGGCTAAACAAGTCCCTGTCCCTCTTGGTGGTCTGTGCAAACATGTATTTGCATGCCGGCAGCCAAAGCTCTCCTGTCTGCAGAGCCAGCATGTGTGCAGTGGGAAGATAATGTTATTAACTGTAGGGCTGTGATGAAAACATCTTCACAAATTATTTATCAGGAAGCTCCTTCTTCAGCTTTCATCTGGTTTTACATTGCACCTAATCTGCTGGCTGTGCAGTTGGCATCCACTTCTTTCCAGGCCTGGGAGCTAGCCATGGATGTGCCATCCAGCTAGCTGTGGGTGTGCTCCCAGACCGAAGCTTCCTGTTTCCTCTGCTTTATTCCCGTTTCCTCAGTGCTGAAGGGATCCTTCTGCTTTCAGACATTCAATGTCCACAACCAAGCTGTTAACTTAGCCCTGAAGATAGTAATATATGAGATAGATATGGCGCTGATATAGATTTAGGGGGTTTTGTTTGTTATTTCAGATTTTCATTGAAAGATAAGAATCCTAAAGTTTAATAAGAATGATTTTTGGTCTTTCCTATCAGCAATGAAAGAAAAAATCCCTATTGGGATACTACTAAATAAATCAGAAAAGAAAAATGTAACCAGAAGTCCTCAATCTCTGTTGACACGGAAATTTACCTAATGTTTATAAGACAACATCTTGCTCAAAGACCCTGTAATCGTTCTGTAGATACCTTTATATTTTCATTTTCTTTGACCTTCCTTTGACTCTTGTCTTTTGCAGGTCATGAAAACATACCACATGTATCACGCAGAGAGCATCAGTGCAGAAAGCAAACTGAAGGAGGCGGAGAAGCAAGAAGAAAAACAGATTGGGAGGACAGGAGACCCTGTTTTTCATATTCGACTAGAGGAAAGGCACCAGAGACGGAGCTCTGTGAAAAAGATTGAAAAAATGAAGGAAAAAGTAAATAGTCCTTTTATTTAGCTTCATTTGAAGTAAATTCAGTGTGTTTCTGACATTCTTCAGCATGGTATTAGATAGAAAAGTCCAGCTGGGAGATAAAATTAAATAAGGTGCACATGCAAACTGTCAGTGAGTTGTAGATAACTTGACATAATTGCAGTTCAGAGAGGGTAATACTTTATTCCCAATGTAATTCTTACTGTATGATTTGTCACATTTGAAACAAAATACTAAGTTTTCACTTTGTATTACATTTGTTACATGTGTAGCAGGCTGGCAATTAAGATTCTGTCTTGTTAGTAGGAATGTGTGCTTGAATTGTTACCACTTTTTCCGCGTACCAAAAATGAAGTAATTAAAATACATTAATATGCAATTGTCTTTCCTAGCGTCAAGCAAAATATTCTGAAAACAAGCTGAAATCTATTAAGGCCCGTAATGAATACCTGCTCACCCTTGAAGCAACCAATGCTTCTGTTTTCAAGTATTACATTCATGACCTTTCGGATTTAATTGATGTAAGTATTGTCACATTTGGTTTTATGTTTATTCTGTTCAGGAATAATACTTTTTTCATTTTTAAAGGGAATACATTAGTCATATGGGTTGCCTATGGTACGCGTATTATTTATAATATTGTATGATATAATCAGCAGACTTTCCCTTTATGTTTCACAAAATAAAATGCCAATGAGATGCTGAACTCATACCTTTAAAGTTAGAACATTGTGTTTTCTCCCCATATGTCAATAGAAAATATGACAGGAACGCCACAAAAAAAATAGACATTTGCATTTTGTACTATTAAAGATTTTCTGGACTATAAATATTTTTTTATTTATTATTAAGCTTCTTAAGTAGGCATCTAATGGTATTTAAGTCAAAAGAAGCCATTTCTTCCACATTTTCAAAATTGTTTAGTTACATTCATTTAGTCATTGAGTCATATATACATTGGTTTCTTATTTCATGTAGTTTGAAGAACAGACACAACCAATACTGTGGTCTATACTGTCAGCAATCTTGTTACTGATTTTCATTAAGTTATTCCTGTGAGAATATCCTAGAAGAATGATTTTATACACTGATGTTGACTTGTGCCAGCATTTGGTCTCCAGAACGTGTATTACTGACATTTCTGCATGATGCGGAGGAGGCATCCTGCGCTGTATCATGTCCCACCCTCCTCATAAGTTGACTACATATGTGATAGAAAAAATATGGAGACAACAAGCACAAGCTCAAGAATATTCATTCACTAGCAATGTAGGGTTAATTAGGTTAATGGGTACACCCCTGTGGCCCATATGAAATCCTAGATATTTGAATATGCTTTCTAATGCAACAGTAACATATGTTACTTACAATAGTAAATTACATTCATATACAGCTCTGGTTTCTAATATAGCATAAATTAATACAGGATTTGGCAAGGTTTCTCATTTCTACTGAGTGGAGAAGAAAGCTTCATAGATAAAGGGAAAAATGCCTTTTGTGAGATGAACAGGCTAAACTAGTGCATGTGTGCGTTTATTATATGTTACTGATAGTCAGTTTTCTTTGTCATTTCTAGGTTTTCTGTATTTTATAAAATCTTGCCTGATTTTGTTGTATTTACACAACCATGAAGACTAAAGCTTCCTAACTGTTAGTTTTTAATAAAAATAGACATTTTAAAATATTTAATAATGCGGGAAAGTTATGTCTGCTTTGCGTGGCTTTTTCGAAGCTATAGACCGATGTACACAGTAACATTCTTTTGGCAAAATGGCTTTAGAAATTACTCTTCCCTAAGGAATTTAAACAGAAAGTCTAGCTGCCCTTTGCATCACTGTTTTATAAGAGTAGGCTGCAAATGCGTGCAACCAGAATTTGCTTCAAAGCCAATTTAATCCAGTTGTGAACTTAATTAAATGAAGTGTCTTTCAGACATTTGTATTTAATCAGAATATGCTGTGAAAGCATCGGTATTTAGGCAGCATGTTTGACACTTGACAAAGGAAAGTTTTTGTAAATGCAAGAGTCTTGGCAAGATTTTGGAGTTATATCATTGGAATGTGAGACATGCTTCCCAGTGGCCAGATGTTGCTACAGTCCAGACTATCTCATTCTGAAAATTTCTTAATGTCGTGGTACAATTTGGAGTTTTCAGAGCAGTGATGGCAATTTCATTCTTTACCCTCTCTATTTTGTCCCCCTTTGCCTGCCTGATTTTCCATGCTTCCCTGAACTCTCTTTGCCTGTACAGAAGGGAATTACCTCTCCTCTGAGTCTGAGTTCCAGTTAACATGGAAAGAATTTAGACCTCCCTGAGCTGTTGGTGTTACCCATAAAAGAAACTGTTTTCCTATGTTCCTGAAAAATACGTCTAATAAAAATGGGGTAATTATAAGAAGGAGTGCAGTAAATTGTTTAATATATTTTTTTATACCAAGATGGGGGAGGCTTGTGTGGAACTATTCTTTTTTACCAAAAAGTACCACTTTTTCATTTGGCTTCCACCGCATTTTCCATTTATGAGGCTGATATGGAAAATCTTAAATTACAGTTCCTCATCTGAACTCAGTCTGAACTATTCAACCCCTTCATTTCATGAGCTCAGTGTTTCTGACTTAAAATGATGATGCATTGCTCATCTTAAGCTCTTGTGATAAAAGCAATATAAAAATATTGTTGGAATCTTAACTTGATGATTTAGTGAGTCGAGGGGTGAGACCAGCATTTGTGAAGAAGTAGAGAGATAGACAGGATTTGATAGGCACAGTGCTTCTGTCCTATGCATGTTGTACTGAGGAGTTTGAATTTTCTGTTGAATATTTCTTCTCTTCTGACTAGATTGGTATCTAGTTCAAGAGGAGGACAGAATTAGTTGTTTCTTTTATTTGTATCTTGTAAAAAGCAGAAAAGATTACTTTTTAGCTAAATTAAATAAGGTTTACCTAGTATGTGGATTTTTTTCTAAGATTTTGAGTTTCAGAGGCGCGACAGAGTACACACTGCTGCTAATCTGGTTGTTAGTACCAGCATCTGTCCATATGGCACATACTTTTACTCATTTACTTGGAGATTTCTTTGTAAATGACTTCATTAAATTTATCCGGGTATAAGAGAAAGGTAGAGACATTTTTTCAGACTTACCATGCACTTGTATGATCTGGAGATAGATGCTAGGAAATAGTAATCAAAACAATTTGACTGTAGTTCAGCTGCTGGAATAAATAAAATATTCATGTGTTGGTCTTTCTTAAAATGGAGTTTCTGAATCTCTAATTGCAATCTGCATACTTTCTATGGTGAAGAAGTTAGGGAACATTTAGCTATTGTGAACCTAATTTATTCTGTAAAGGTTCTTTATTAATTATTCATAGAACCAAGTTTAAAACTAGGGTAGGGTGTGTGCAGCTCACAATCTTTATTACATAAGTCCTCATAAATATGATATGTACTGCCAGAGCCCTTTGATTTGAATGTGGATGTCTGTGTAACAGGATGCTTAGAAAGTGACTTATTCAGAGGTTAAGGCTTTTTTTATGAATTCCTCTCTCCACTGGCATTAGAATTTTATTACTATTCCTGAAATGAATTGAAATTAAATGAAGAGCAGCTTGGTTTGGTTGAAGCTCTGTGCTAAGCACTGCAGTTTGTTTTGTTCAAGCCTAAATATACTCTGGGGTGCAATAAAGGCAGGAAATGCTCTTGAGACTGCTTCCGATTTAATTCCAAATAAGAATAAAATGCAAATTCCAAAATTAATTTTTCATACATATCCCAAACGTATCACTCATCTCCCTCCACTTTGCCCAACCAAAAGTCTTTATGAATCCAGAAATGCAATCAAACTCATAGTCTATGACTTCATTCTCTTATTTTTCATCTTCATGTCATACTGCACAACTGACATCTCATCTCTCTAGCCCATGGATAGACAGCAGATCTCGTTAGCCATCCTGCCTGTACCCGTGATGATTAGTGAACCTCTAAGACTCGTATTTATTTTGGCTAATGGTGTGGTTGCTCGCTTGAACTTTACAAATCTACAGATTTTTCCTGAAAATCATGTAAATTTGCATGCGTATGTTTTTGTGAATCTGAATACATATGTACTTTTTTGCAGCACCAGAAAGTCTGGTGATTAATTTTTCCAAGCATGGCCAGAGAGGATGTGGTGAGGGTGGCAGTTTAGTGGCAGTACCTTAAATTTTTAGCCTCAGTAATATGCTGTCTCCATTATAGACAGCTATCTTTCTTAACCATCACTAGTACTAGCAGATTAAAACAGTACATTTCTTTCTGCATAGCCCTGAGTTGGTACTGTGACAGAGCCATTCCCCAGTTAAAATGATCTTCACCTCCAAATTTTGGAGAAAGTGGACTATAGTCTGGCAGAAGTAAGTGTTGTGATGTCTGAGTGTTTAGTTTTGCTTTTAAAAAATAACTTTACTCATATACAAATTCCATTTTTACATAAATCATTGAAGCAAAATTCCAAATTCAAAGAGCCACTGGTCATAGAGCACTAGTTCAGGTTCTGCATTTAATTCTTGTTTGCTCTGCTGGTATTGGCATTGAAAGAAAATACCTCAGTCTGGCAAGATGCTATGCTTCAGTTGAAGAATTCTTTTTATTGTCTGAGAGGCCGTATTTGTTACCCTGTTCAGCTGTCGTCACTTGCCAAAGATGGTCGTGGTGACAGTGACTGAGCATCTTATGAGTTAACCAATAAAGTTACGTCACAGCATAAAGGCTGCAATATTATATTCCAGCTTGCAAAAAAGCTGCATCAGAAACCCACACAGCTCTAATTGTAAATCAATAAGCTTTCTAGTAATACTCAGATTAATCCACTAGAGCCAAAATTCAGGCTGTGGTTTTGTAACACATGGATAGTTGGCAGTGCTAAACCTGGCATTGCTCTCTATTTCTAATTTCCTTTCAGTTTAATCTTCCATAAGGTCTCTCTGAAAGTAATGCACATGAAATGAAACAGCTGTCCCAATTCACTTTCTTATCAGCACTTTTAGTCTGTCTTTTTCATCCATGATAGTGAATTAAATATGAGATCTGATTTGACATAGAACAAGAGAAAAACACCAAGAGACTTTTCCTTTTAGAAACCATATTTTTTAGGCTGGAGGTCTCTGAAATATGGATGCACTTTAGTATAAAAGTTGAGTGGCTATTTTATTAAATGTAACACAAATTTCCAATGTATAAGTGCAAAAGAGAGAGGTTAACATATGTGTGTTTGATTGAACATGACATCTTTTGTTCATTTTCAGCAACTGTTTTCTTGGAGACCCACTGTCCCATCTGCAGTCACTACCTGGAGTACTTGCTAGGACTGAAAGTTAGTCTTTCTGGAAGCTTTGTTTAAATAAAACAGCTTTCTGTTGTTAGATTTCAAAGAGCAGTTTGATCACTAGTCATTATGGCACCTAAAGCAAGGTGTGAAGGGTTTTCTTTCCCTTCTTCACACGGGTTTTGGTATGGTAAATAGGTTGAAAGCTCTTTCCCATGCAGTGTGTACCTTTGTCTCCCTCTCTAGCTTTTTCTCTCCTTTTTCAAAAAAGTAAGAGGAAAGAGAGGAGATGTGATCTCATGACTCCTAAGGGTTTGTAATAGCTCTGAGGGAGGTACTGATATAAACAGTGCCCATATGCATGTAGTCTACAATGGACTGAATTCAAATTGCTTCTTTACCCAACTCGGAGTCCTGCAGGGACAGATAATTCCAGCCTACAGGTGGACACCCAGGATGAGTGGCTGGGGGCTGAGGGATGCCCTAAAGCAGAGTGCTCTCTGACTGCCCTGGCCAGGCATTGGCCTCTGGGACAAAACTCACATGTCCACCAAATAAAGAGCATTACTTTGTGTGTGACTCTTAGCAGACTGACCTTGCCATTGTTAAGGTGACACGATACATCTTCCCTTACCTGGAGGCTCACTGAGCAGACACTGAGGATATTTACTGTGTGTTGTTGGGAAAACATTAAGGAAACAATCGGTTGATATGCTACTGATGTGACATTTTAAAAATATATTCAGCTGTTCTCTAAAATATTAACCAAACATGAATAATGCAAACTGAGGATGTTTAAAATTCAAGAACAAACACAACTTCAAGTTTTACCAGTTAGGTTTCAGTTACATTCCATTTTGTAGAAAAAAAAGAAAGACATAAATTATGACTCCCTGCATTTAGTAATGTGATGTACATTGCTGGCTCTGTATGAGCATGGGAAATAGCATGTTTACATTAAATACATTTTCACTATCAGGAGAAAGGATATCAAACCATTCTTTTTGCATCAGAAAGCATTTTAGATGGATTGCTTATCCTCAAGTCATTTGTGGAGTTTTTTGTTTGGGCAAAGACATGGTAAGCAGGAATTGCTTTGTGTTCAATTTGGTGTTTGCGTTAACTTAGTGTTATGTCAGGGTGAGTTCAAATATATGATTTGAGGCTTACAAATTATATTAATACTGAAAAGCCCACTTGTGTGTGGAGTCCCAGACCTTTTCTATGTAAATATAGTGCCAGCACATCTGTATCTGATAAGCAAACTGTCATACATGTTCATTTGATCTCTTTTCTAAAATTGTCCTTCAATCTTTGCAACAGAATGAAGATACTAAATACTTACTGTCTTGACCCCTGTAGTGTATTTTAATTTAGAAGATATTTTGATAAATACTTCAGAGACAAAAAAATTTCAGGAAAGAAAATTTTAATGATAATTTCAGGATTGGGATATTGGAACATTGTTCCTCCTTTTAAATTTGTTTTCTTTTCCTTTTATTGGTTTTTTTTTTTTTTTTTAGTGTTGTGATCTTGGATACCACGCTAGTCTAAACAGAGCCCTAAGAACATACCTTTCTGCAGAGTATAACCTTGAAACTTCCAGGCATGAGGGATTAGACATCATTGAAAATGCAGTTGACAGCTTGGAGCCACGAAGTGACAAGCAGAGATTCATGGAAATGTACCCCACTGCTTTTTGTCCACCAATGAAATTTGAGTTCCAGTCTCATATGGGTGATGAGGTCTGTACACTAACAAGTATCCCCCCGGTGACTGTTTCTGTATACCAGGATAGAGAATTTATCCCCTTTTACACAGAACAAAAAGCTGTTATTGCTGCCCAAAAGCCAGTGGATCAGCAATAACGTTTTGCAAAACTGACAGCACTGTCTGTTTCTTCTAAGTTCTCGTGTAAAAACTGCCACATTATTATATTCTGTATTACACATAATAACATGGATGCGAATTTGCTGGCCAACCACTGCTCAGCCAGCACCAGTGTAAGGAGTGACTTTATGTCTTTACTACCTGCCTCACTCATAACAGAGTTTGTGGGTGCTATTTGAGAGCAGCTGCAGAGCTGCTGCAAATTATTTATGCTGCAATGCAGCCTTTTTCCCCTTCTTCCTCCTCCGTTTTATCATCTGGAGATTTCAAGCATACAGGGTACCCCAGCTGTGCCCTATCTGCTAGACCAAAGGCCTGCAGCAAAGCAGAATGCAGAATCACCTGTGTACATCTGTTTTTCTGAAGGTAACTCCAGGGTTTACGTTTCTGTGTGATAGAGAAGTGATACAGATCAGCCATACAACAAGGCTGTGCTCTGTAGTCATAAGATGTGGTACACAGTTCCACACCTTTTAACGCACAAATACTTTAGGTTTAGATGAACACATTTTGTTTACTTTATGAAGTTTGAAGAGCTTTGGTAGGAATTCACCTTGTTTTAAGGAGAGCAACCAAAGACTATTGACTGGTTCTTTTTAATTACTTGCATCACAAGCCCTGTCATCTTGTACCTCTTTTTGATTCTTTTTTAGGTTTGCCAGGTCACTGCCCAGCAACCTGTGCAAGCAGAGCTTATGCTTAGGTATCAACAACTACAGTCTCGATTGGCTACACTCAAAATCGAAAATGAGGAGGTAAGAACTATGTCTACAAGAGCTAATTATTGAACACCACTTTCAGGAAGGTGTGGTGTTTTCTACTTCGTCAAAGGCACATAAATGATCCTGAAATGGCTCTAATATGTATAAGCAGTTTAAATTTTAAAAACCAAATATTGGCAAATATGCTAAGGTAGATTTTATAGAGGTTTGGAAATTTCATTTTTTACCCGTCCATACATTCACATTACTGAATTCTGTGTTTTGCAGATGCTTCAGTGTAAACTTTTTAGAGCACATATTTTTTTAAGTCTAGTGGCAGAAAGCCACTGAGAACAGTTATTGTCTTCTGGGACCACGCTCTTTCCAGTCCTCAAATTGCTACTTCTGTAGTACAAAGGAATTTGAACTGTCTTTTGTGGTATCTGAGTCAAGATCTCTTATGCTCTCAGCTACAGTTATTTATAAACACAAGTGATGAATGCCTGTGATGGCAACAGCTCACCTAGCAAAATAAAATGCATTTTTTTTCTAAAATATTAAAAAACTGTGGTGTTCTCTTTCACCTGCTCTGGCAGCAAAGAAAGGCCTCCCAGTGGGAATAAATTGCACTTCTATCATAGTTAAGGCAACTTTGAATTTCTTCAGCTTAATTGAGAATCTGTTCCTAAATGAAAACATAGGGATAATTTAATTTCTTCATGTACTTTACTGATAAAGTTTTCAGGATGCCAGTTTTTCTCATTCTAGGTTATATGTTGAATGTCTATAACAAAGTGGTAATGTCCATGACACATGTACAATACTCTTTAAAAAAAAAAAACAAAACACTTGCATTCAGAAAGTATCTCAACGTAACAAAGACAAAAGGAAGGAGAAAGAGTATTTCTTTCAGTGAAGTGCAAGGGCATAGTGGAGCTCCACAGGTCATAGGAAGTGCTTTGAGGATGGTGTAAATTGTTCTTGCTCCAGCACTGTCTTTCAGCTATGTATTCCACTTATGCAGTCTAAACATTGCTGTGCTCCTCATGATAGCACTCCACAGAACAGGGTCACAGATTTTTTTTTTTTTTTCTTGGAAGAACATGTTGTTCTGGCAGCCAGATCCCTGGATGTGCACATTCAATATAACACATTCACACATTCACCACATTTAAGAGAGCTGACCCTCCAAAGTTCTGTATCGTCTCTACTGCCTCCCAGATTAGGGTTCATAATCAAGTCATGTCAGGTTTCAATTCCAGTTTCAGGGAACAAATGTTTGAGTGCACTACAAAGCCAACACAAGAGTATGTTTATGTTCGTGGGATGGACCATGGCAAAGCAGAGAACTAGACAGGAAACCTAATCGTGTCATTCTTCAGTTACTTAGATAGCTGTTATAGTTAATTTTTCACATGTACACACTAGTTTATTTTGAAGGGAATGTGCCAGAGAATTACCGTAAGTAAGGAGCTTCCCTTCTAAGCTGCTCCTATATATCTTTATCTTCTAAGCTGTTCCTATATATGTTTATATTGCATTTGGCAAATTGTGCTTTTTAATACCAGGTTAAGAAGACAACAGAGGCTACCCTGCAGACAATACAAGATATGGTCACCATTGAAGATTATGATGTATCAGAGTGTTTCCAGCACAGTCGCTCAACAGAGTCTGTGAAGTCAACAGTCTCTGAGACATACCTGAGTAAGCCTAGCATTGCAAAAAGAAGAGCTAACCAGCAGGAAACAGAGCAATTCTATTTCATGGTATGTTGGTTGCTTCCTCCTTCATGTGATACAGACCGAACACCTGAAGTAAACATTATGCAGAAGTTCCTGGAATTTGTGTATCATACATAGTAATAGATTCATCTGCATCTCTACAGAAATTCAGAGAATATCTGGAAGGTAGTAATCTCATCACAAAACTTCAAGCAAAACATGACTTGCTGCAGAGAACACTTGGAGAAGGTAAATATCACACAATAAACTGAAAAGTGATTCCAGACTATACAATGCTCACTGAAATGCCAGAGGTACATAGGAAAAGAATTACAAAGCTTAAAGCTTAATTGTCCAGTAAACATAGATTTGATTTTTACTAATCATAGTTTTGGTGCAGTGATAAGAGTACACACAAGAAATCGGTTTTATTTCTTCAGCAGATACTTATTTCCACTGCACAGATGTTTAGACAAGTGACTATATTTGGAAATGGAACTGTTGTATGAATAATCTCGTGTCTGAAAGGAGAACTGACAGACTATGCAGGCTGATTTAAAAGCTGTGAAAAATGTACTTCTTCTATGTCCTAACAATTTCTGTTGACTTGAGGTTTTTTTAAAAGTTGGGGGACAGTGATGTTTTTTAAGCGTACAGAATTATCCAGGATGCATCACTTACAATGGATTCACTAATGCAGCATTTCTAAGACATGGACATGAATGTCCTTCTTGCAGCCTAAGAACTCAGTGGAGCATTTATGAAAGGTAAAAGGTGAAATCCTGATCTTGTTGATAGCAGAAGGGAGACTCTTGTGGACCTAATGTTGATTTTCTACCACGTATTTGCATATTGTAAACTGAAATGAATGAAAACTAGATGAAGAGCTGTATAGCTGCTGATTATCATTAGTGCATATAAAATTACTGCATTACAAATTGTGATAGCAGAGAATTATCCATTGTCCTGAACACTCTCCACAGTTTTTAAAAATACATCTTAAAATCTAAACCAAGTCAGCAGACATCCATGATCAAGTGAAATAAAGCTGAATTAGGGCAGTAATCAGGCACTATGCACAGCTCCAGGCCTCCCAACAGGCACTTCCTCTTGGACCACAGGGAAAAGGGGAAATTTAGTACAAGCCTTGAGGGCTAGCCACACAGTGTTACAGACTTGAGAGGAACTGAGATTACACCACAAAGAGTAGAAATCCTCTCCTGAAGGGTAAAGACTGTAATTTAAAGTTTAAACTCAAGAAAGGAGACCTGTTCTCTAGAGAGTGTCTCTAAAAGATGTGTCAGTTTATTTTCTTTTTATTGCCAAGTATCTGTTGTTAATCATATCTCTTCTTGCTTTTAATATAAAAGCCTAGTTCACAAATCCAGCTGTGGAGGTGTCTAAAGAGCTGTTAGCAGTTCAGTGGCTGTGGCCCAAACAAAGCCCCTGTTCAGAGAGTGACTTGAGGTTGGGGGTAGAAAATAAGTGGCATTTTCTTGCAAGGCTGGAGTGTAGAAGATGGTAGCTGGTTTTAGACAACTAATTACATTATCTTCTTTCTCATGGAAGTTTTCGTTTAATAGGATTTTTATTTTGAATGTGTGCATTGAACAGTTTATTTATTCATACAAAACAATGTGCAGCTGACATCAGTCAAAAAAAGGGAAAATTTTTCCTCTGAAAGCTCACAGAAAATGTATTTGGGAAAAGAAAGAAAAAGGGAAAAAGATCAAAGGAAACAGAATCCGATGCCTAATACATGTTGGAAAAAAATTAAGGAAAGATTTGTTTGAAAGGAAACCTAAAAAGAAACTTCTCAGCAGTGTGACCTAAATGATAGATTGCCATTAGGGTTTGGGCCATTCTGCCATGCTCAGGCATGCTTGAATGGTTCTGTTTGAAGGGATCCCTTCTACCCACCAGCTCTAACCCCGAAGTAGTTAATCCACGTTGCCCACAGTGTTTTGGCACATATTTGTTGCCTCGTCATCATAGCATAGCACATACAAATAGTACCCCAAACGTACACATTTGCATTCAAAGTTGATACTTGGAGCAAAAGCCATCATTTTTAGAGGTGAAAAAGTTCAAGTATTCCCTTCAATTGAGGCATGTCCTGCATTACAGTGCACACGCCTGGGAAGGAGGACTTGGATTCTGCAAGTTCCTTGCATGTGGATGATTGAAAGGATCAAATGACAGTGATACAGAGAATGTTATTGCTGTGGCTAATATAGAAATGAATTTGTAGGAAGCGAACTGCTCCCCTGCTCCCCTCAAACTGCCTTTTCTGGGAATTTTCATGTCAGCAAGACTGCAGACAAATAACAGAGTGTGCTGCATTAAATAATGCAGGGGAGAATGTGGGGAGAAGGAGACGATTGTCTGAACTGGAAGTTTTCCTTTGGCACCCTTTCTTGCTTTTATTCAAACCTATACAGTGTAAGGGCATAGGATGAATAAATCCAGATTCCCATCTAGTGTCCACAACATTGATAGCATTTGGCTTCTGTTCCAGTTTATCACCTGCCTACTACAGTCTACTGCTGTTTATGGACACAGCAGATATATATTCATGATCTGCACAGCAGAGATAGATGGAGTGCTCTGTGCTGAGTCTGCATCTACAAATTTGGAAAGTAAATAGAAATGCTCAAATGAAATTGACACTAAACATAGGAAGAACACTGATACTCATATTAATCCTAAACCCAGGGCTCATCTATTGAAAGAACAAATTAACAAAGCAAAAGCAAATGCAAGAAAGAAAACAATGAGTTGTAAAAGAAATTGCCCCTGTAGAAGTATTTCGGTTGTCTGCACAATGTTCTGCCTCCTTAGCTGCTGTGATCTTTCCAAGACATTAATAAATGCCTTATGGATTGCATAAGTGATCCTAATGGAAAGGCTTGAGTAAATGGCTGTTACATTTTTTGCCATGATGAAAAGAGACCATTTAAGTCCACTCGGTTTCTCTTTTTCTCACTGGTTTTTGTTCAGTGAGAATATTTTGCCACTTGATCCATGGTTGTTTAGTTGCTTTAGTCATCTCTTGGGAAGAAAGTTATCAAGGGCCTTTCAAAGTCTAAGTAAATTAATTGAACTGATTCTCCTTTATCCAGTATTTTACTGTCATGTTCAAAGATTTCTAATAAATTAATAGGGCACAATCTCCCTTTGGCAAACTGGGCTCACTGGAACTTATCGTGCCATGACCTTTGTTCTGTTTCATTATTTTGCTTTTCATTATGATGAATTGACGTGATGCACATTCTTGACTTACTGGTCTGTTGATCTGCAAAGGTTGTGCAGGAACCTTTCTGGAATATGGTATTTGCTTCTTTACAATTCCCTGCAGTTCTCTGTGGTGTTTCTCAGTGGTAGCGTTGTACTTTTTTCCTGCAATGCACAGATAAAAGAGAGGAGTGACTCTTTTCAATAGCTACTGATGTCTAGAGCACTGTATTTTCAGGACTGAACAGGTTTAGGCACAAGGCACAGGGGGAGATGTTATCTAATCTTGGCGCAGCTCTATTTCCATACTGATTTAGCCGCTGAAACACATGAGCACAAACAATAGACATTGTGTGGAATTTTACTTGAAATTATTTACAGTATCAAGTGACTCTTTAATATATGGGCAGGCTTCTTAAAAGTTGTCCCATAAAATGGGTTGTGTTTGTATTTTAAGTGGAACTGTGAAGATAGTAGATAACTGTTCATTATGTAATCGTATATCTTTCACTGGTAACATGAAAGGTAGGGTCAAAAATAATTAGCTAAGTGTAATTTAGGTACAAAAATTTCTCCCTAAAATGTACAAATGGTTGTTTCCTGTTTATTGAACTTTTCTAGGTCATAGAGCTGAATACATGACAACAAGGTAAGATATTTTTATCTGAATTGGTTTAGAGTAAAAAATAAGGTAATAAAATCTAGAAATAACAAATTTTAGACTAATTTTGTAAGGGTTTATAACATTGTTGCTGTTGTTACATAAATTGTGTACAGACCCTATGTGTTTTAACTTTCAGCATGCTGATGGATAAAGGACCAGAGTGTTCACCTTCCTCATTCTTGTGAGCAGCTTAGGACAGTGTCAAGGGTGCGACAAGCTGGGAGATCCTTAAAAATATTTGTGAATCACGTATCAAATTTGGAAGTTGCAGGGAGCACTTTGGTGCCAGTTGTCAGAGATACCTTGCCTCTCACAGTTTGTAATTCACTTGGTCAGGATACACAATTCACAAGAACCTGGTAGGAAGATCAGTTTAGGCAATAGGCTACGTCTTTGGTAACCTAGCTTTGGACACATACCTGCCTCCCCCAGGATCCATGTGTTCAATACTTAAATGGGTCTGTATTTTCACAGAAGAGAAGGGATACTGTGTTAGATCTCCCTGCTTTGTGCTGCACATACTTTTTCAGTTGTGTAATGCCACACCTTTGAAGCCACCCCCAGATGAGTGCTGCAGCCCCCAGGGTATGAGACTGTGGGGGGCCATAGCAACTGCTTGGATTTGCAGCTGCCACTTGAATGTATCACTGCTACAGGCAGTGTGTCCAAGTGACAGCAGGAACATCCAGCCCAGCTTTCTTGGTCTTGCTCTTCCCTTCCCTTTCCATGCTTTGCTCAATGCCTTCTCTTTTTCTTTTTTGCTTCCTGGACAAGAACCCCGTGTTCCTGGGACATCCCTACAGATTTTATACAAGATTTTCTCCCACCACTCCATAGTCTTTTCTAGCTCTGTAAAGTTGGACTCGCTCGTTTCCCTTACATGACATCAGTCGAAAAGCAGTAACAAATCAGAGCATTCTTCCCAATTGCTGACATTAATTCTGACAGCTGTTCCTTTAACTCTGCCCCTAGATGCTACCATTCCAGGAATGCACGGAAATCAACAAATTTATATCTAATAAGAAAAACCTTCTTTCTTGACTGCAAAGCAGGCGACTCATCAGACTCATATCATCCTAAATTCCCTACTGTGCAAGCAGCTGAAAGAAGGTGGAGGACTTAGGCAATGATTTTACCTTAGTTAAGTGGGGAGCAGCTTGAAGCCATCTTACCTCATATCTTCTCACAGCTGGTCATTTAGAGCAATAAATTCTGAGTAGTAGAGGCTGCCAATCCATTCCTCAGTACCAGCTCCTGGGCTCTGGGACCTGCTTGTTGTCCCAAGGTTCAGTTAAGTTTCCAGACTGTGAGACATGCAAACAGAAATGTAGTTCAAGGTCAAAGTTAAATTGTAGAAGGCAAGAGATATCTTTAAAGATGAGTTTAAAACAGCTGGTAGTACTCCAGCAGTCCATAGTCCCACCCCTGAATGCCCTTATTGTTCCTCACTGGTTCTCCAAAAACATTTGATTTTTTGCTAATTCCCAAAAAACCTATAGGAACATTGGACTGCTGGTGCATGGGAACTAAGGAAGCTATTGGCATGTGGCTATGGCATGACATTCACAAAATAGTTTGTGACCTAGAGAACAATACTTATATCCTGTAATCTCTTTCAGTTGTAGTCATCTCATGTGTGACACACTAGGTAAACATTGTGCAGACCAAAGTTTTGTGTGTTCTTCCGTTATTTTTTTGTGTGTTATGCTGCTTTTATTTATTAGTTTCAAGTTGATGTTCTTTTAATTCCTTTACCTAATTAGCAAGGTAATTTTTTGTGTGTGTGAAGTTGTTGATGGTTGGGTGTGGAGGGCTAAAGCTATTTGACTTTCTGACTCTAGATAAAAATGCAGACAGTTTGGTTTTGAAGCATCTTAGGAGTGTGCTGAGCAGCTTTAATTTGCATTTGAAGTTTCTCCAGCATGAAGCAACTTTTCAGCTTGATAAGAGGTTGAGTGGCCTGTGTTCTGCCACAGCTGGCAGGATGAATTCCAGTGGTTGCTGCACATTTTATGCATGACCGCAACAAAAAAGGCCATTGCAATTGTGCAGTGTTTGGAATAAATGTATGTGGTAAAACCACAAAACAGGGATTCATAAAGAATGTCATTATTTATCCATAAGTAGTGCATTTTTAATGGGGGCATTCTCCGCTCTTTAATCACTGTTACACTTAAATTTGATGGAAAGTCTTTATTTGATAAGTACTGTGTTTATTTCTCCCTTTATAGTGTTCTGTTGTTTTCCCATGAGTTTACAGACATTTAATTTTATTGTGTGACTTAATTCTGCCTTGCTCAGTAATCATATTCCCTTCCCTTAGGCCTCCAAATCTTCCCCCTAAGCCCCAGAAACACAGGAAGCCCAGACCCCGATCACAGTATAGTGCTAAGTTGTTTAATGGTGATTTGGAGTCGTTCATCAAGGTACTGGCACCAGCCACCTACAGTGGCTGATATCAACACTTCTTACTATAATGGTCACCACCTCACAGTGAAGCTGAGGCAGATCATTATGTTTAAGTCTGTCCTGGGGCTCTTTTCTTTCCCAGTTGATCAATATAATACTTCCTGAAGTCAAAGGAAAAGAGGGGGATTTGTTTCTCATGTTAGCCTCCCCACAGTTTGTTAATCAAGTACGAATAGTATTGGCAGCCTGTTCTTATTAGGAAACTTAGCATCATGCAGAAGATAGGACGTAGCGGTGCATCCCACAGCTTAGCACAGTTTCCTGCTTGCCATTTCCACTACATTCAATGTTCAAAAGTCTGTGGAGAAGGGAGATGCAGTTTTACCCTGGGTTTGATATCCAGCTTTTGATTTCCTATGACTTTGGGAATTTATTATATTGTGTGAAATTGTGATCACCACTATTCTGGATCTTGTATCTTTGCTGTATTTACTATCTTCTTCTTTCTCATACTTTTATTTCTAATAATGCTTCTAGCCGAGGCCGAAGGAACTCTCACACAAGACATCAGGTATAGTTCTGGGTGACAAGAGAACCAGCTCTGGCTCACTCTCGGGTTGCATTCATGCCTGGCTCTACATTAGTTCTTTCAAAGACCTGGAGGGAGAAGTTTGCATTAAGAAATGAGTGTATGAGTACAGCAGGCAAAACTAAATCAGAGCACAATACTTGGAGGGATTGAAGTCTTAAATGATGGATATTTGCTTATTCATTTTCAAGCACCTGCCCATCACAATTAGTACCTCTGGACAGTAGCTGACACTGCTAAGGAAAAGAAATCTTTTTAAAAATTGTAAAAATACATTTATAAATGCAGTGAATAAAATTCATGTAAATTGGATTTGAATGTTACAGGGTTTTTTTAATTTGTTGTTCAATATAGCTAGTGGCAAACACCTTGCAGAACAAATTCTGTGCTTAGAGGCACCATACCAGTTTAGCTGTCTTTGAATCAAGCTTTCAGACATCTTCAGTACAACTATAGGGAAAACTATTATTATTGTTATGCAGGAGGTGCTGTGAAGTTAAAGGCTTTCAAAAATCATCACATGATGAGAGAGATAAGTATCATAAACAGTTTCTTGCTCAAGGATGAAAGTAAGCAAAGCAGCAGGAATTCTCACAGCGAAAGTCCCTTGATTAGAGAAGCACAGAGTAAATCAGGAAAAATGGTACCCCATAATTTTCCCGCAGAGAGAAAGTGGTTATAATACATGGCAGAATGGGTGACAGGGCTTACTTGCAAGTGGGAGCCCTACATAATTAGTCTTTCAGAAGAAAAGAGGTCAAGAAAGCTGGTAGCCTTATGACAGCCATTGTGGGAGCTAGGACCGCATCTCTGCCCAAAGACCATGTCACTCCTGATAGGGATGAGTCATTTTGACAGTCATGAAAGGATTACAGCTAGTGAAATATAGTATCTCACCAAATTGCTTTCTGTTAGAGTTTTGCATCATAAGAAATGATAATTAGTCCCAAACATACATTCACTGACTACACATATCAGATTAAATTCACAGCAGCAATATGGTGTCTGTTCTTGACATTCACCAACAGAGATTGTTACCTCAAATTATTTTCCTTTCATTAGATCCAAAAGCCAAAGCTGTTAGTTTAGATTATTTCAGGGAATTACTTAAGTATAAAGTTCTGTGTGGCTCTGAACAGATTCTCCAAAATCAGGTATGAAAGCAATTTGTTGGTTGGGGTTTTTTTTCGTAATTTCTTACTGCAAACGCTATCATTTCCTGGGCTTTACATTCTTTGCATGAACCAGTGTACTAACAGGAGATATGGGTGCATGTTGTGCATGTTTTCTAATACTCTGCTTTTTTGAACAGCCAGGCTGCTCAGTGTTGGTGAAGATGACAGTATTGTTGGGTTTAGTAACTGACCTGTTCCATGGGTTTTTTTTGGTTTTGACATGTGTTTGAACACAAGTCAAAGAGAAAATACTCGTCCGGACGTTACTGGTTCTTGGCTAGCCAGTCTTGGCTAGGTTTTAAATTAAAAGACAAACAAGCCACAATTTAAATAGCATAATTAGTGACACAGTCTTTTGTAAGCCCCACTAAAACAGCAGAGAATACACAGAAGATCAGGGCTTAGGTTACCTTAGAAGTGCAATGTTTCATTGCTTCATTGTGTGTTATTTTTCAAACTATTTTAGTGGTTGGCTTTTATTCTACTGGAGCTCAATTCATAAACAACCCATTAGTGTAACGTAGCATGAAAAGGAAGGACTAGTTTGTGAGAGGAAATGTGTATTCTGAGTTGCAGGGTGCTTTTGAATTCATAGGTTTATAATACAGACTGATTTTATACTAAACTTTCAGATGAATTAGTCAATTCTCTGAGTGCTTATTTATTTGAAATCCATTTGGGAAAAAATTATAGCCTCCAAGACAAGAAATTCTAAAATCATTTATGAGGCAGTAATTCTTCCACCATAAGCACCAACTTTTTCAAATAATTTTTAATCATATGATTTATGTCATTAATAGATATTTGATGACTTGTAGTCACTAATATGCTTGGGTTAAAAACGTCCATTTTTCAAAATACTAAAACAAAAGGACTCCGACTGTTCTCTTGGAAAAAGGCTGTTTAAAAGAAAACAAGTAACTCACTGAAAATTAGTGGATAATCATCTTCTCTCCCTCCCATCAAAAATGTTTTATATCTTTTATTAAAACATCTTTGTGTAACTGAAGATGTAGCTACAGACCTGCTGCTGTATCGTTGCTGAGATGAAGAGCTATGATTCCTGAACTCTGCCAGTAGCAGGTGGGGAGGTATGGGCTGTGACCTTCTTTCCCCAGTAACTTTGTGCCTACAGAAGAGACACCTGAACCCCATGTTCAGCTCAAAGTAGCTGCAATTCACCACTCAGGGCCTACCAGCCATGCAGAGCAGAGCACGTAGTGGTGCTCTCAGGTCAGGAGGGAGATATTCTGGTACCCCTGTGCAGTATCATTTGGTGGCTCTTCTCCAAGATTATTTTTTATAGTCCAGCAAGTTCAGAAAAGCCTTTTGTTTGCAATAAACTTTTTTTACCCAAAAAACAAACAAAACAAAACTATCCAAACAACAACAACAACAAAAAACCCACAGTGAGGAATTAGAGCCTGTGTAATTAAGGTCCATGTAGGATTTTCTCCACCAGGAAAAGAAAGGTAAGTTAATTGGATGCAGAGGGATCATCTTCATCATGAATTGTTCTTCTTAATAATGAGCTTTTTAAAAGGCAAAGTCACTGCTTTAACTCATTTTGCTTGAAAAATCAAAAATGCATGCATGACCTTAGATGTCGCATACAGTGTTAGCCAGATACAGTGGCAGAGGTAGAGAATGAAGCCTTAACTTCCCAGCTGAATGATTTTAAGAACCAATAATCCTTCCTCTTCATCTGTTCCTTTCCCTCCCTCCCTGAATGGAAAGAGAGTTCTCTTAGAAGTGATGTTTTTTCTTAGGTGTTTTTTTGCCAGCACTGTATGGCCATCTGGATTGACCAAGAAAGTGCAATTTCACATTCAGACCGTAGTAGGGAGGTTTCCTCTTTCTGATCTGCAGTTCACTCTTTCTGCTTGTTTTTGCAGGATTCAGGGCAAGTCATTCCTCTTATTGTGGAAAGCTGTATCAGATTTATAAATTTATACGGTAAGCTCTGAAAAAAATGTGTCATTTCATTATTGCCCTGACTTTTTGGTATGCATTTAGCACCACAGCTTTGATTTTAAAATAGAGATTAAAGTATTGTAAAAACCAGATTAATTTTTCACCACTGTCTCCCATCTTTGCTGCAGGTCTTCAGCATCAGGGAATTTTTAGAGTGTCTGGTTCCCAGGTGGAAGTCAATGATATTAAAAATTCATTTGAGAGAGGTAATTGCATTTTCATTTACTCAAGCACCTTAATATCTAACGTTTAAAAATCTTTTAAATTCTAATTATTTTCTTGTCTGTTTAAGCAGTTTGTATGTACTTTGTGTACTGCATTTTTTTTTTTCAAATCTTGCATTCTTTTTTCCTGAGTCTTAAAAACTGTTTTCTTAATTTCTAGGAAAAAAATAACAACTTTTGCAGATCCTCTGCTAATGAAAAAACCTTTTGAGCAAAAGGTCTTGAGCAAAAATTTTTCATTACCATGAAAAAATATGCACAGTGTCTTTCTTCCCAGGATTTGTTATCTAACTTGTTAAACCTGATCTTGTTTTTGAGAAGATATGTAAAGCAGCTGTTTTTACTAGCTAAATAAAGTCACATCCCTCCATTCTGCAGGTTTTAAATCGGCCTTATTCTTAACTGCTTCTCCTGGATAGTGTTATCCTGGAAAATACCTACATTTTAAAGTGTTTCAAAATAAAGATTAAGTCTTTAAAGTTGCACAAATAAAATAGTTCAATCATGGCTGAGGCTTCAGTTAGGATTTCAACAAAATGGTTGCACATATTCCTGAATGTTTTAGTATTTCAGAATGAAGACACATTTCCAGTTCAAAGGGTGACCTAACTCCATATGCTTTATGTAAGGTCCCAAAGAAAAGTCTGAGAAGTCCTATTCAATTAAAAACATTCCGCTTTTTAATTTTAGTAACTGTAAATCACAACATGTCCATAAATACCTAGCTGGAAGTTCAGGACTTAAGAGATCACTAGGTTATATAATTTTAAGGAAGCTTTATTTAGGCTGCCACTTTTAGTTTAATCGTAGCCTGGGATTTTTAAATCAGTGTTTATTATCTTACTTCAATGCTTGCGTTGCCACCTCCCACACACTAAAAACAAAAAACCTCCAAAATGTCACTCACTTATAAAAATGTTCTGTGCAAGAATGCTCCTGCATGTGTGTTTCATTCACTTTATTTACTTTTTAAGGTGAAAATCCTTTGGCAGATGACCAAAGTAACCATGACATTAACTCAGTTGCTGGAGTACTGAAGCTCTATTTCCGAGGGCTGGAAAATCCTGTCTTTCCTAAGGAAAGATTTAATGATCTAATTTCTTGTATCAGTAAGTAGAAATTTCTGTTTCTTTCTCAAGAGAATTTTACTTTTACATACACAGTAGTAGCCTGAAGAAAGAGCTAACTTCACCCATTTTCCTGAGACAATTTGTTTGCATCTGTAGCAGTCTGGGTCAATTATTAGTCATACTCGCAGCTGTGGGTGTTCCCTTTTTCCAATGGGAATAATGTACAGTACAACTCTTTGTTTAATAGGGCAGGAAGGATGTCTTTCAGTATACAAGGGGTAGTTAAATTTAAATGCATTATTATTTTCCTCTGTGCACTGGGGCAGACAGAAGAGGATGAAGCCACAACCGTGCAAAGAGTGTGCTACTTTTCACAAAAGTTTTCATGCCCCACAGCTTGGAGTCAGCACTGGTGAATAAGAAATTAACTGCTCAACACTGTGTGATTCTGGACCTTTATTGTGCTCAGCTTAAAACCCCTGGTCCAACCAGGAAACCCCTCAGTGTGGGGATGGAGGGGAGCAGCTGAGTGTTATCTGTGAGAGAGCCTGGTTTGCCTTCCCACACACAAGTTGTAACGGAAAGCCTTGGAGGAGCATTGCATGGATCTGTGCACTGCTGGTATTTGTAGCCAGACCGAGAGAGGTTGTGGTCTTTAGGAAGTTCTCAGTGGATGAGTGAATTGCTCTGACACGCACAAAACCTCTTCCAGTTCACAGATCCCTGCAGGTGTTGAGCAGGGGCAAGGCCAAGCCAACCATCAGTAGGCTTGCTATTCCCTGGAGGTACATTGGACCTGGTCACAGGTGCCAGCTTTGGGGGAGAATTTCCTTCTTTCTACCCTTCCTTTATAACTTGCCTGCTTCAGCCAAATGGAGAAAGAGGCAGTTTCACAGGTAATGAGAGCCAGTCCTTTGGGATATTAAGTAGGTCAGGCTCGCTCTCCAAACTGTTATTTTAGCAGAGGTCTCAGCCCAGCAGGCAGGACCACTAATTGATGTGTCCTGGGCTGGCGATCAGGTGTGTTTTTTGGCTGCCTACTTGGTGAACACTTCTGTGGTTTGCTTCCCACATAGGGAGGATTGCAGTAATTCCTCCTGTGGGTTACAAATACGTGGATCACGCACATGAGACCAGGTCTATGTGCGATATTTTGTGTTTCTTTTTTTTTTTCAGGTATTTGTGCAACTGTTGCTATTTAAAGACTTGGTGGTACTAAGGAGTCCTAAAGGACCTCAAAACCTCAGTTTATCAGTCTGATCCCTGATGCTGAGGGGAGCACTGTCTCTTTAGGAAGCATGATCTTGGTTCTGCCTGAGTTCAGCTTTAGCTAACTGTGGTGCAACAGCCCAGAAAATGTGTGCGAGTCATAGAAACTGAAATCTAAAAAAAGATCATTTTGACTGAGTGATTTTCTGTGTGACAGGAATGATAGAACTTTACCTAATAGTCCTGTGCCGATTTCCATAATTTGGATTAATTAAAGCACATCTACTGGAAAAATTTACTGATTTAATGGCGTTTAATGGAGTTTACAGAAAATCTACCACATTCCTGGATGTGGTGTTCAAATTGTTGGTCACTTTAATCTTTAAACATTTGTACCAGAATTCTTTTTCAAAGTTTCTGCTGTCAGATTCTGCCCATTGGATCTCTTTATGTCTTCATTATTTTGACTAAGCATAAAGAAAAATATAAATGGCGGTTCTTATATATGGAGATGGTATTGCAATCTGCTGTGTTGAAGAGCTTTAAATACAATTGTAAAATAAATTGCAAAATACCAAGAATAAGTGTTCAGTTTACAGAGATTATACAAGTGAATGCTCAGGCAATGCAAAGATAGTTGCCCGAAACAGCCTTTTAAATGTGTTCCAAGAAGAGGAACTTGGGTGATTTTAAAGGGTTTCTGTTCACCACTGAAGGTTCTGAAAAGAGGACGAGGTGTTTGGAAAGAGGGGTAGAACTTCAATGGGCTGAGCAAGTAGACTTACCTGGCACCCGCACAGGCAGGAAAGATTTACCAACCTCTGGAGTCTGAGAGGGTTCCAGTTCAGTTATCCCAGAAGGGTATTTGTTTTGTTAGTAAGAACTTCAAGAAAAAAGGCCATGAAAATCCCTAGTGTTAGGTTTTGGTTTCTGTAGAGAATGTCCAACTATTGCATGTTCCAAGTAGGCAATGAATTATTTTCTTACGAAAGAGTTGACAACCTTTTATTTTGATAGTAGTATCATCCAGCAAAGCTGAAATCAGTAACAACCAATAGCCTGGAACAAAGTCACTGCGATTTGCAGCAACATTTTAAAATGTTTATTGAGAAAGAGGTGTTGCCCTCTTCTCCTGGTTTAGTCTGAGTGTTCTCTGAGGGTGTCATAAATCTAGATTATCATCTCTATGACAGTTTGTCAAAATAAGGTGTAATGACTGAGTGATTCTGCTAGGTTTAACATTTGCTGTTGCTGTTATAGAAGAGAGCAAAGGATTTTCTTCCTGATAATGTACTGTAGGAGTCCAAGATCTGTTTTCTGGCAGGTTTTAGAGGAAGCATGGGGAGGATGATTTTGTTGTTTGGTTTTGGTTCACAAGGTTATCGTTAGGGGCACTTTGAAATGGCATGTCAATGCTTTCAGTAGAGGGAGGAGAGGTAAGTGCAGACCGTGGTACGACATATTCAAATTCTCCTCACTATGAAAACACAAACTAATCTCTCTTTGAGCACACTGGAGTGAGATTAGTTTGTGTTTTCATAGTGAGGAGAATTTGAATATGGTATGAGGAAAGAAAGGAACAGCTCTTGTGTTTTGCACCCAAGCCAGCCCCAAAACCATTTGCTGGGAACAGGGAGCTGTGTGTCTGCATCTTCTGATTATCTGAGAAGCCTGAGGTGGAGTGTTTTTACAGCTGTGTACCTGTTCGATGTGCTTTTTTGAGTGGTGCACCACTTCCAGGGAATAAGATGCCTTTGGGGGGGCGTGGGGGAAGAGAACCAACCTAAAACAAAACAAAAAAACTAGCAAGCATTTCAAAATATACTACCTGTCACATTTTAGTTTACATAGCACCTACAGGGCACATACTATCATAAACTGTTGGTAAAAAATACCATTTCCATTGCTATATTTTAACCGTAATGCTTTGGATATCTTGCAAAAAGGAAAACAGACTAGGCAAGATTTTTCTTCCATTTCAGACTTTGAACCAATCATAGTTGGATTGGTTTCTTTTTTCTATGCTCATTTATTGTGTATCTTGGTTTTCCTGTTAATGGGAGCAGGGCCAGACTCTCTTTCCTCTGTGAGAACACAGGTTGCTGTAACTTCTTTAGATCACAATTGATACATAAAGTCCAGAAAACTTTGGCATTTTAATTAAGGCGTTTTAAATGCTCTTAATTCATTCTGCATTCATTGTCTGAAAAACAAGGAGGAAAGGAATAAACATTATGTTGTTTTCAAATAATTTTTTAAGATAAATGTCAGTGAGGTTTCCTAATCTTTGGCAGAAATGGTTACAAAAGGGAGAAAGCAAATTCTTGAAGTTAATGTTCACATAAAACTGTAAAAGGTCAGAATGTCACACATTTTATATGGAAATGTAATGTTGCCAGTGAAAAAAACCTTGGAACTGAAGTAGTTAGTTATGGATGTCAAGCATAATTGAGGCTACAGCTGCAGAATGAACCTTTCCTCATACAGCCACCGAGGAATTCCTTTGCATTTATGCATATATTTCCAAATGAAATAGAGTATTGTGAGTTAATGCTTTCCATTTTGTAAATACAGTGGAAACAGTGCAAAATTACTGTGACTTTTATGGCAATTTGTATTAATTAGACTCGTGAGAACAGTGTTATTCTGTTTGGGCTTATGATCTGATTTAAATAAAATTTAGACCAAATTATGTGCTTTGGGTGGGAGCAAGCATGAAAGATAAAACAGAATGTAAAGAATCCATCTGATTGTGGGTCATAATTCTGCATTCTCAGCATAAGGAGTGGCTGCTGTTGGTCTCAACAGCATTCTGTAATCTAGAGGGCAATCCAAGGTTGGAGTGGAAAGGTGGAGAGTTGCACTGCACTTCTTCTCTGCCCCTTTGTAGAAACAGGTTGGGCCAAAGACAAGCAAAGTACTTGTAACAGGACTTACGTGGAGGCAGAGGGTGCTGAAGCTGTGTTTCGGGCTGGCTGTAACTCACCTTCACTGCTGGGGACTGCAGTTTCTCTCCTGGTGTGAGCTCTTACACGTGTGACTTACAGCTGCTTTTTACCTACACAGCTGTGCCCTGCGGCAGCAGACACACCTCAGCTATTCAGAGTGCTTAGCTCCTGCACTGAGCATTATCGTTGTTCATGGTTTCATTTCCCTTGCCTTAAATTTCATATATGAAGATGGCAGGATGGATGAAAAGTTAAATCTTTTTTCCTTCTGATTTTTGAGTCCCTTGCTGCCAGTGGTGCCCATTTACCTAAAGGCATAAATGTTATGACAGGAAATTATTTTATTGCTTTTCCAGAGCATTGCCCATTACTTAAAAAGTAAAAAAAACTATTCTGAATCATCAACTCTGCCTGGGAAAGTTTCAACAAAAGTGTTTCCTTCCCCAGGTGACAGTGGAGTAAGTGGCATTGCTGACTTAATATATACATATCTTTGAGCTGGTTTGGGCCCATCTACCAAAGTGAAAAGAGGCACGAATTGTTAACTTCAGCACTAATACATATGCATGTAGATAACTTGTCGGCTGCAAATTGACCATAAAAATTACATCTGCAAGTGTAACTCAGTCCCATTTGACATTCACGGGGTGTGTAAAATATGCATTAGGCATTCACACTGTTACTAGTAGGCACTGCACCAAGGGGAAGTAGCAAGTAACCCCCACACAGAGATACCACTTTAGATTTCAGCCTTCAGAACAGTGGTCCTAAAGGAGAGAAACTTTTTACATTACCATTGTTTGCTTTCTTCTTCCTCCTTTGTGCTACCCTTGCCTGTGAAATATGCTTACCTTGCACAGCACTGGGTGTTAGTTGTAGCACAATTCATTAGTTGCTGACCCCAGGTTTCTCATTCCGTGTGTTCTGATCAATAATATCTTCCCTTTGCCAAAGCTTTGCAGTCCTGTTGTTCCTACTGAGATTGGGCCGTGGAGGCTGGCTTTAACAGAGAGTGATAGAACGTATACAATCCAGAACTCAGGTTTCTGAGCACTGCTTCCAGGCTCAACTTCTCGTTTGGATAACCACATCTCACCTCCACTGTTGGAGAGGCCATGTGTAGAATCAAGGCCAGGAAAAGTACAGTGCTTCTTTAGCATTTTTAACTAAACCAGAGTAGCATGCAGCTGTCCAGGTGTCCCAAAATACTTGAAAGCCACCAGCGATTGCTCTTTTGCAAAAGTCTTTTGTTCTTCATTGCTGCATCTACATATTTGAATATTTATTGCCTTTTATATGCTCTACTACTTCAGGATTATTGCTTAATTAAACTTTAATTTACATTTTCTTAATGTTATTTAGGATGAATATATTCATTTGTAATTTAGTTTTGGTTTATTTGTGCTTGGGGGCTCTTGTTAGTAATTGTGTTTTCTCCCCTCTCAGTTTCCTTTACTCTTCTGAGGCAGATTGTTCACTTCTGATCTGTTTCACTTTAGAGTCTACCTTTGCAAAAAGCTCATCGAGACTGACTGGGTGGTTAAAATGTATTATTTCTCATGGAAGAAAAAAGTAGACATTCATTGTTTCTGTGCATCTCTGCAATAAGCAAAGGTGATTTTGCCTCTCCAGAAGAGGTTCCAGTGATCTTGGAAGCTGAAGATCACACCTTATAAGGCTTGAGTGCCTAGGATGTACGTCTCTCTTATGCTATTGAGAACCAGTCCTTAGTGCATGGCTGACAAAGAGGCAGCTAGCTGATAAGTAATTCTTTCATTTATGCAATGACATTAATCTCACCTGGATTCATTCATCCAGTTGAAGGACATGGAGTGTTTGCAGAGGAAGTCAATGGGAGATCAATAAATAAAATCTTTTTCAAGAGTAATACAGGATTGCACCTCAGCAGATTTTCTTGCAGAGTTTGTCATCTGTCTCCTTGAAGGATTTTATGAATAAGCTGGATGGACACCTCTCAGAGGTGATAAAAAGTGAAGTCAGAGGCTGAGACTTAAATTACCTCTGAAGAGTCCTCCAAGCTATTTGGTTTTTATTTTGTAGTGTCTGGTGGACATTTCTTAGATCCCAAACACCTCTGATACTTAGATGCCTAGATAATTTTATGAATACACAGAAAACGAAGTTCCTTATATTATCAGAGTACTTTGTTTCACTACTGTCTGATGAAAATACATTAAAAGTTCTGGGCACAGATGCCCAGCTCTTCCAAAAAGTACTGTAGTCATGAAACCTCAGAACTGGGCTTCTTTTCTTTCTCATTTCACCCCACAAATGTCTCCTGTGCTCTGGGCTGTACTGCAGCTTTGCTTTGATAAAAGCACAGTGTTCCCACACCAAACAGCTTCTCATCTTTCTGTCAGGAAACTCCTGCTTGTGGATTTGACCCCCATGGCTGAGACAGGTCTGGAAGGCAGGTGTGTCAGACCAGAGCTCCAAAAGTTTTGCTCTGCTATGAGAACTGAGAACTAAAAAATAATAACCATTTCATTCTGTGATGTTTAGCTGACATAATTCTTGATTTGAGGCTGATATTCCTGTGTCCTTCACAAAGATCTCTCTTCCCTGCCTCTCTCTTCACAGTCAGAAAAATCATGTTAGTCTCAGTATGCTTGGCCTTGCCAGAGGCTTGTCCTCTTGCTTGTGTTCGGGAATGTGTGTGTCATCATTAGAGTAATGAACCAGTTTTCAAATCCCCTGATTTCTATTCCAGCTTGGCGGCTAATTGTCTTATTTGGACAAGTCATGTAATATCAACACTTCTGTTTTTTCTTAGCTGAAAAATGGGTAATACCTCACTGAGCACTCAGGTAGGGCTAATTACAGTTCTTGAACATCAGAGTATGGAAAAGAAGGTCTCTAACAGAAGTGCTGTGAGAGGGGAGAATGGCCAGCTTTCCACACTGTTGGAATTGCCAGTGGTTCCTTGCAGCAACCGGCTTGTAGGTTGGGTAGCTCTTCTGCCCGAAGGCTCTCTTTAGCAAAGCCAGCAAAGGACAAGCAATGCTTTTCTCTTTCCTTTGCATGGGAAGCAGCAGAGCTGCAAATTCTTTCTGCCTGGATGCAGAAAGATTGCTCTGTATTCATTCCGTCTTTCCTGTGTACCCAAACACTCAGGTACTGCATACACGCAAGCAACGATGAAATTCAGCTCCTCATTAAAAGTGGTATGCAAATATATAACATCATTACCTAGTCTTTTAAACCAAATCAGTACTGGGAAATAAAAGCCTTTCAAAATAATGTGGAAAGCACATGAATTTACCACTTGGCAGTAGTTTGGATTTTCAGTAAAGGGACTTCCATGGAAACTGGGTCTATGTTACCAGGAGGGTATTGGAAATACACACACCTCCTTCGCGTATGTATAACCTGTAACTGCTTCAGTATAGAGGTGGCATGCTTAGTACAGGTCATGCTCCTGGTAGGACAGCTGGGACAGCTCAACACATGGCTTCACAGCCAAACTCTCTATATCTACTCTGCCATGTCCATGCTGCCTAATGGAGCCAGTTCCTGGCTCATGCATCCTGTCATCCATGTGTAGGAACTGCTTGGCAGAGTTATGGTTGGCACAGACCACAAGCAGGTTGGAGAGTATGATAACTACGGAGTTGTAGCTACCTGCTGGTGTTCAAGACTGCCCCAGCCTGGTTTAGCTCACTCGTTTATATGGAGCTGTTGAATCCGTATAGGCAGCACACTGCTAGAAGGATCCTGGACTCACCTGGGGTTCCAGCCAGTGCATTTCTCAGGACTGATTTGAATTCAGCAATGACTGAACCTGGCCCAGGGCCGGTCTCCAGAACTAGCTGGAAGAGGCAGGTCTGCAGCACAAGGCATTAGCCAGGAAAGGCTGTAATGCAGAAGATGAGTCCTGGTGTTGCATCACAACTTCTGCCCAGCTTTTCACATGCAGCACACATTAGTGCCGAGGTGGTAGTGTTGAAAGATGTAACCAAAGTTCCTTTGGACCTTCCTCCCTCAGCCGCACTCCATAGAAGATCCACCTGTGCCCATGCACAAACCCACCTAGACCTCCAGCTTTGCATAGAGAGGTTCACAGACAGGCTTGTAAGGAGAAAAGGCAGCTGAACTGGAGATTCACAAGGCACCCTAGCTGTAACAGCAGCTGTTTTCTTTGAAAGAACGGGAACTGAAGATATGGGCAGGCTTCTTCCACTGGGAGTGGCTAGATGAGGCAGGTGGAGAAGGCCTTGCACTAAAACTGGTGTCTGTGGGCTGTGCAGAACAGCAGTGTGCCATTGCATTGCAGAAGTGAGGGTATATAGCACTGACATCCAAGAGGTGGTTTGCACTGGAATGGGAAAGGAGAACTGTAGTTGTTCTATGCATCCTCACTGTGCAGGCAACTCCTGGACTTAGTACACCCCTACTATGGACTGCAGTTCTTAACCAGTAGCCAGAAATAATTCTTCTTGATTCATGCAGTCTACATTTAATAGAAACATAAAAATAAGTTTCAAGTCCCATGCTCCACTTGAGAAGCTGTAACGGCTTGAACTGATTTTCAGCTAGCATTTGGGTTCAGAGTGACTCATTAGGTTATAAATTATCCAGCTTGTCAGCAGTCCTTTTCCCTACCGGCTCTGTGGCAGCTCACCAGAGACACTGTTCAGCCTTCAGGGGCTCTGCTGGGGAATAGGTTTTTACTTCCTGCCAGAGTTTTGCTGTACTGTTCCTGCAGTAGATACCACGATCCAAATGGATTTCCTTCATGCAAGCAGTGGTGCACTGTTCTCCTTCTGCAGAAACTCTCAGGGAGCCCAGTTTCACCCCATCCCAGAATCTTCTTTTTCCGGCACACTAGTGGTGCTGAGCCAGTGGAATCTGTAAATGCTGATGTGGGAGCAGACGTCACATCCATCTACTACACTGGCATTTCCTAATGAACTGTAGTACTTCTGCATGGTAGACAGAAGTCTTGCTGCCAACATGCTCTGCTTATGCTTAGTTCTTGGTCCCAAAATACTAATTACTAGACACCAATTGATCTTCTAAGAAATGTAAATAAACACACATTTTGCATCTACAAATAAATGCTGAGTGGTAAAAATAGCCATACCAAAGAGCACATAAGTAACACACACCAATAATTCTATTTACACTTATATTTTTATGTGATTATTTTAATTGTGTACTCCTAAATACAACATTTTGTGGTACAATTGACTTTTCAGCTATTGGAATCAGCTTCTGTTTCTGATTTCCAAATTTCTGAATATCCTTTTCAATGCCACAGGACAGGATTTCTCATGTAGTCAGCTAAGATTTCCCCTAGATGTCATTCATTCCAGCACTCTTTCTTGGCTGACATAAAAAAACATTATTGAAATTGTAGATCGTTTCCAACAGTGTCATTTACACAGAAAACACACTGAGTTAAAAACTGAGATATTAGTGATTTTGAAAAACAGTTCAAGCTTTTATCCCATCATTGCTCCACTTACAGCCGTGTAATCCTTCTGACCAACACAGAAGATAGTGCATCCATGTTACAAGACATTAGGAACTGATGCTTTTATTAGCTGACTGTGGTTTTCCTGCTTAAGAAGAATTTTGATGGAGTGCTAAAAAATTGTTTGGGAAAAATGTGATCTTTGTGTTTCTTGCCTACCAAAAAATAGGAGGCCTTTCTCATACCCTGCTGGTAAGAGAGTTATAGCTGGACATTTAATTAAGAAAAGTTAAAAGAGAAGCTCAATGATTGGAGTATTATACATCTGATGTGAGCATTCAAATAAGGAGAATGTATTTGTATTTTAAACGGATAGCCAACATCTCTCCTTGGTATCTCCCACTCAGTATATATTTATGTACTGATTTTGTGGTTTTGTGAGCTGTCAAGCTCAGCAAGTGGCCAGGGTTTGACTTAGGCAAATTTCTACCTTCTTATAAAGACATTGTTTTTTAAACTGTGCAGTTTTAAAGAGAGAGGGAAGAATTTCTAGATCTTATTTTTCTAATAGGCCAAAGTTAGACAATACTAACTAGGGGCATGTGATGATAAAGAGTCAAAGTAAATTGAGTAAATTGACTGAATATCATTTTAGACAATCATATGCAAGGGAACATAAAATATTTTCTTCTGTTTGCAGGAATAGACAATCTCTATGAGAGGGCTCTTCACATCCGCAAACTCCTCCTTACTTTGCCCAGGTCGGTCCTTATAGTGATGAGATACCTCTTTGCCTTCCTCAATCAGTAAGTACTTGATAATTACCTAATGTATTGTATTTTTATCTGCCTTTCTCTCCTGGTATCGAAGTTCTTTGGGTTTACTCATACTCTATGTAGCATTTACATTTAAGCTCCATTTAACACAAAAGATGGTCTTCTAATTGGCAGTGAAACTAGAACGAAAGCATTGGTTTTCATTCAAATTAAAATTCAATTTTAATTTTTTAAAATTCAATTTTTAATTTAATTCCAAAACTGAACAAGGGTATGCTTAGATTAAAGTGTTGTCTGCAATGGGAAGTGCGGCCTACAGCATTAAAGCTGACAACAAAATAAGCTGATAAGAAAATAGCAAAACTACTGTAACTACATTAAAAATAGTTTATGCAATTTACATTTTTTTTTCCTTATCTTAAGCTGATTTTCATTTGCTCATGGGAAAAAAAACACCCTAATATATTCAAGCAACATAGACACTACAAACTACCTGTTTGATGCTAGGCACTGACAGGGTGAGACTTCCTGTGGCTGCTTCTATTTTCTGATAACATGGGTATGAGTATAAAGAACATACATCTCCTGTGTATGCTTTGATACAAAGGAGCTTTGTTCTCACATTGCAAAACATAGGCTGGAAGGAGAGTTGTATGAGAAAGGGAAATTGGTGTTCATGTCTTCATCACCCCAGAAAAAAGTTCTTCATTCTGGAAGAGAAAATAAAAGACAGGTTGGGCAATTGCACTGTTTTTCCCTCCACACTTGCACAGCGCTCTCTGGTTTTTGCTGACCCCCAGTGTTTTCACAGAAAAATTTATGCGCACTTTGCCCTGATTCTAGCTTTTCTCTTTCTGCTGCCATTTTGTCTGTTTCCTGTTAGATCTGTATTCATATCACCTTTTTCCTCCTTTTTTTTTTCTTAAATTTGCCCTTTGCTGATTCATTCTGTCTTTGCGACCTTCCCCATTTCTTCCAGCCTGTCTGTTCCTATAGTAACAGGGTCTTTGCAGCTGGGTTATTTGTTCATGCCTGTATTCACAGCTGTTCCCATTTCCTTTTTTCTAGCAGTTTCTGAACCACTTTCAAGCAATATTGAAGAGAGGGGCAGAGATCTAAAGTTTTATGAAAATAACTAGTCATTTGAAACAGAATTCACCCCCAAAAGTGACACCATATAAATGTCTTTAAGGGCTGTTATCACAGCTTCTCTTCTGCTTAAGCATACAGATTGACCAGATCTGTATGGGGTTGTATTTGTTACACGGTCATGTTTGCTACATCTGTTCTCTCCACAGGAATGCAATTTGGAAAGTAGACTAAACACCTTACTGCCTCCAAATTGCTCCTTGTGCATCCAGAGGAAAAACATTCCCATTATTTGACTTTCTGCAAATCTCATTCTGCTTTTTGCACATGCAGTTACGCCTGCTTGGCCACATGAAGTTATCAGATCTCATGGCAGACCTCACCTACTTCTCAGAGCTTCTAAAGTTACATCAAGTTGCTCAAGGCTTTGTGCAGTAAAGAACCTCAGTGGGCAGTGACTCCACAACTTCTCTAGGCAGTCAGTCCCAGTACTTGGTCACTTTTACAGTAAAGAGATTTTTTCCTGCTTTCAGTTGGAATATCCTTTGCTGTGTCTGTTGCGTTTCATCCCTTTGCACTTCTGCCTGTCTCGCTCTTATTTATAATCTTATATATAGTAGGAGATTGCAGCTAAATTCTCCAGTAGCCTTTTCTTGCAAAGGCTGAACAAACCCAGTTCTCTCCACTTTAGTTCATAACCCATATGCTTCAGCTCCCCAGCCATCTCAGTAGTCCTTTTCTGGACTTGCACCAGTTTGCCAGTCTCTCAAAACTAGATACAGAATGTCATGTGCAGCTTCACGAGCACCAGGTGGAAGAGGAATAATCAGTTCCCTTGACCTGTTGGCTTTTCTCATCCTAAGATACCCTTCTTTGCAGGAGGATGCATTGCTTCTTGTCCAAGAAGGGCTTTTCCCAATGCTTTTCTTTGGGAGCTGCTAACCAACAGTCAGCTCCAGACTAATAGTGTGTAGAATTAGTCCATCCCATGGGTGGGACTTTGCATTCATCCTTTCTGAGCTTGATGAAATTTCCTTTTGTCCATTCCTCCGTCTTGTCAAGGTCCTTCTAAACGGTAATCCTGACCTTTATCATGTTTACTGCACCCTCCCCAGCATGGCATAATCTGTAAGCTGGTTGTGTGTGCACTCCATCCCCTCGGCTGTGTCGTTCATGATGATGTTAAATAGCATCAGCCCCAGTATTGAGCCCTGAGGATCATTGCATGTTGCCAGCCATCAGCAGAACTTCACATTTCATGGTGATAGTTACAATGTTTTTTACACAATTTTGCACACATATAAAGGCTGAACCGCCTTATAAATCAGTAGAACAAGATGTCTCCAATTAACATACAGGGCAGGATAAAATGGCATAAAAGGGGAGAACATGATTAATTTTATGAAGTAGTTATGAGGGAAGTAATTTAGAAGGTTTGCTTCATGCATTTGTGTAGTTTTTATGTGGAAACCACTCTCTAAAATTTCCCTTTCTAGGGGAAATATGATGCTGTATTTAAACACAACCAAACATCAGAATTCCTATGCTGCTTCATAGCACAGAACAACACAGTATAGGGCATCCCAGCACTTCAGGTTCTGTTTGACTGGTCCCACACAGAACCACTCAAAAGCCAGCATTGCCATTAGAAATTCCAGTGCTTTTAAAAAAGGGAATGCATAGCAACTCTTCATTCAAAACTGAAAACATTGCATTTTCTGGAAGAAAGGAGAACTTGCAAAAATTGATTAATAAGAACAATCAAAGCCTTTTATTTGGATGCTTCCATAATGAAACTATTGTAGGAGTTTGTTGGCAGAATTTAAGGTGCTTAGGAATTTTAGGCTGTATGGTAAAAACAGAAACACAAAATCCCAAGAGAATTTGCAAGATCCAGGAAATCAGTTACCTCCAGAAGGCAATTTAGTCTGTCTAAGTTACATAGCCAGCTGAAGGGAGTGATGCATCAAGCCCCGATGAGAAATGTATACCCACTTTGCATTCAGTTCACTTGGAGCTCCAAGGATAAGCACTGATGAGATAGAAGCAGCATCAGTTGATGGATTTTATGTTAGCCCATTAAGTCGGTGTACACTAAACATGGTAGTGTGGGAACACAAACATTTACATACATACATGTGGTATAAACTCACTTCATAAAGGACACAACCTATGGAAGAAATGTTTGTTTGTTTGTTTTGTTAGCTTTATGTAGGATTTTCAGTGAGAACAGGAAATCTCTAAGTTGTGATGGAAAATAAAGTTTCCCCCAGTTTTCAGGATAAGGTTAGTCACAGTGGAAAAGTCAATTTTTCTTGATTTTTGTCTTATAACAGCCTTTCACAGTACAGTGATGAAAACATGATGGATCCATACAACCTGGCCATTTGTTTTGGGCCGACCCTGATGCCTGTTCCAGACATACAGGACCAAGTGTCTTGTCAGGCACATGTGAATGAGATAATCAAAACTATCATCATCCATCATGAGGCTATTTTTCCGGATGTGAAGGAACTTGATGGACCAGTGTATGAAAAATGCATGGCTGGAGATGACTACTGGTAAGGCAGAATATTACCCTTCTTGTCATCCTAACAAAATCATTAGGCTGTTGTCTGGATAATTCCTGTGATACAGAATTACTTTTGCACACAATAGAGCTATGAAGATAAATGAAAAGAGCATTTAGGTTCACATAGTAAAGCGTTAACTATAAAAAAGTGAAGTCAATTTTGATGAGGTTCCCTACAACATTTTGTGAAGGAAGCTACCCCTATGTTCAGCCAGACACAGCCAGAATTCCAGGTGTACTGTGCAGAGCTGTGAACCACCTTATCAAATTCCAGCTTAGGATGCCCGCTGCTTTTCTCTTCTCTGTCATGATTTAACTGGGCCGGTAGCTAAACACCACACAGCCACTCACTCCCCCCACAGTGGGATGGGCGAAGATAACTGGGGGAAAAAAAGTAAAATTCATGAGTTGAAATCAAGACTGTTTAATAGGACAGAAAAGAAAGGGCAAATAGCAATAACTATTAGAATATACAAAGCAAGTGACGCACAATGCGGTTGCTCACCATCCATTAACTAATGCCTAGCCAGTCCCAGAGCAGCAGTCCCTGACCAGCTTTGCCCCAAGTTTATATACTGAGCATGACACCACATGGTCTGGAATATCCCTTTGGTCATCTGGGGTCAGCTGTCCTGTCTTTGTCTCCTCACAGCTTCTTCTGCTCCCCAGCCCACTCACTGATGGTGTGGGGTGAGAAGCTGAAAAGTCCCTGACTTGGTGTTAACACTGCTCAGCAACATACAAAACATCAGTGTGTTGCCAACATTATTCTCATCCTAAATGCAAAACCAGCTACTAGGCAGAAAATTAATTATATCCTAGCCAAAACCAGGGCACTCCTTTGACAATGCACACATACGCTTATAAAGGATTCAAATGTTCTGAGGACTTCTTAATACCTGAGGATGTTGTTTCAAGGAAGGGTGTGTGGGCTCCTTCTGTAATTGTGTATTCATAACACACCAGGATAATTATGTCGCACATAACTTTGTAACATTATAAGAATAATTTTAAATAATCTCATGGGGGCGGCATATTTTTGATGTAGGTGATTTCACTCTCTGCTCAACCTTTCGTTTCCCTTCAGTGACAGCCCATACAGCGAACATGGTACATTGGAGGAAGTGGACCAGGATGCCAGTACAGAGCCCCACACCAGTGAAGATGGTACGTCTGTTACGTTATTGGGCTTTTGGTGGGGGTGAGTTTTACAGGTGTTCCATGCAGGAGACCTTCTTCCTTTCCTAGTTGTGTCTCATTTGAAAGAAGGAAATTTCAGTCCTGGTGTTCAGTAGTAAAGCTTTAATCTTTGTTTGTGTACTTTTGCACTCTTGATTCATCTGTGTTTGACCAGCTGTTTCCTTGTTCTCTCCTGATTTGCCCAGTCACAGGAAGGGCAAGAGAGAAACTATTTCAGTCAGCACATATTATTTTCTGAATAATGTTACATTTTTAGTGACTCTTTGCCTTCAAAAACATAACTCCTCAAAAGTTTGCCTTTAAATATAAGGGATATTTGCCATTCTGGCTCTATTTGTATATGAATTTAAAGGCTGCTCTATCCAAAGGATTTATAACAACCAAAAAACATATGTGTACCCCCCACAGTGAAACTTCTGAACAATAGTAATTTTCTGTAAATATCAATTGCATATACTCTGTTCTGGGTACAGTAGATAGCTATGAAAAAACTGATGCATTTCTATTATATTAATTCTTTTTAGCCACATGTCATGAAGGTGTATTTGACTGTGACAGTTGAACTGTCCCTCAGATGTCCCTCACAGAAACTTCCGCCTTTTGTCAAACAAATTGAACAGATAGAAAGAAATCTCAAAATCTTTAAATGACTACCATTTTTGTGAGAATTAGTAGCCCGTTAGAGGTGAAGGATTCAGAATAACACTACCTGTAGAGAAGAGCAGCAGTGTGAGCTCACTGCATATTAGGCCAGCAGGTATCCCAGACTGATCAACCAGCACACGTGCAGTTAGCAGCAGCAGAAACAAAAGCTTGTTGTCCATTTCAGAGGATGTGTGGAAGGAGGAAGAGGAAAAGACAGAGGGAACAAAAGGGGAGGAAAAGAGTTACAACAGAGAAGGAATCTTTTTTCTTTTTTTTTTTTAAAGAATGTCATAAGGGACACTGTTTAGGAGCTGGACAGTTGCCACAGGGAAAGGAACCGGAAGGTGTATCTATAGGAAACCTGGCTACGCTGGTCCCATTGCACACAGAACAATGTAAGCAATAGTTCCACTCTGACTGTACCCATCTGCTTTGTCACGTACACAAGCTGTCAGTGGCAGACTGTCTGTCTCTTCCCCTTTGCCGAGGTGAGGAGGGGCAGGCAGAGTCTGTCAATGCAGCTGTTTGGAAAGCAGAGACAGTTGGATAGGCAGGCATCACAGAAGGGGGAAAAAACTGAGGATAGCGGAGAAATCAATCTTCTGCCTGGGGTGTATGGCCATGCTGTGCCCGCAGTCAAAAATACCAACAGCTCTACAAGGCAGCCTTTGCATGGGTTCCTGTTGACCAGCTCTGCAGGACTAAACCCACTGCCTTTGTACAGCTCATCTCTGCTAAATAGTGTGGACAAACTCATAATTGCACTTTATTTTTCTGAGGCAATATAGCTTTACTTTAGAAGAGCTCCTTCTTCCACTGGAGGTATTAAGAAAGAGTGGAAGATGAGGAAGTCTGTCTGTCTCTCATTTAGAGCACAAGTGAAGTAGTGAAATGCAGGTGACACAACAGCTCAATATATTGGGGCCAACTTCAGGGTCCCATGACCATAATGAGAGCTGAAAGTGCAAGCGGGCATGGAGACAAGTGCAGCTTTCCAGCAGCAATCAAAAGCAGTTACTTCAAAGCCATGCCTAGGAAAGATGAAAACATCAGCACGATACAGAGGAGCAGGACCGTGACAACACGTGGTGCATCACCCATGCCTTGATCATCATGGGCTCTGCCCCACCTCGGTGTTGTTATAATTCAGTTATAAAATGACAGGTTTACATTCCTGTCATAGCGTTACTTGTGTTATGACTGTGTCACTGGTGGGACAAACCCTGAAGAGAATAGCTGATAACGGGACAAAGTTCTGTTAAAATATTTACCTGCTCAAGACATGGGTTTTTGTTCACCAAATCAGCCAGCAGTTTAATTCTTGTTGCCTCATCACACCTTTTTAATTAATTCAGTGCTGAAAGGAAGCGGACATTTGTGTTTACAGAGAAATAATTGTTAGCACAAATATATTTGTAAGCTTGGCAAATACTGCTGCAAAGATAAAGATTGGCAAGCCTGGGTTGCATACAAAACAGTGTTGGTCTTTGATTCCCAGCCTGCAAGCTGCATGGATATGGCTTTCCATTGTAATAGCATGTTTTTCTAATGTAGGTTACAAACTTTAAATTAAATGCACTCACCATCTCTTTGCACATGTATTCATGTGTTTGTGCTTTGGATAATTCCTTTTAAAGCTGTGTTTGACACCAGATATGAGAATAGCTGAGAATTTTTCAGTTTGCATATTGAACTTCATGCATATTGAAAGTCACTGATTGACATGTTGTGGTTAAAAAAAAAAAGCTTTTGCTGAAAGGCCTTTGCTGAAAGGTCTGGAGTATTTTGGGGGTTTAATGTGATTGATTCATCGATTATATGCTAGAAGCATCACTACCAGCTGTTTGTGGAGAGGGAGAGAGAAAGGGAGGGGCAGCATTGCTGTTGTGTTGATCAGACGTGGTGCTTACATGTTTCCCTCTGTTAGGACATGGAAGAAGCAGATTCTGTAAATGTGAAGGGGTTTTTTTCAGTGTTGAAAATCTAATTAGTTTTATGCTAAAATGATATGTATAAATGTATACATATGCAAGACCAAGCAGCTAACCCCACAGGAATTACGGGGTTATTGAAATATAATCCAGGGTCTATGATCAAAAGGATTTATTTTACTTACTGTTTTTCTAAAGTTAAACTACAGGTGACTCTTTCTGTGCCTACTAGAATAAACTCATCTTTAGGGGCTGTGTCAGTAATGCTAGAAATGTTTAATTATAATTTAGAAAACAATCAGACTTTTATTTAATTGAAAATTATATGTTTTATTTAATTGAAAATTAAATTATATGTTCAGAGGTAAAATACAGTAGATTGGGGGAGAGCTGGAACTTATAACTGAGCATATAAATGCATCATAACTACTTTATTTTAAACATATAAATTACCTTTTTTTTTTCCTAAGGTTACTGATGTTCATGTATTTCAGCTGATCACTGGAAAGGGAAGAGAGAAGAAAAAGGAGATGCATTTTACTGTAGTGTTTTCAGTCTTTTTTAAATGTGCGGAAAGTATCCCCATAAGGAAAACACATAAATTTTTTCTTTCTTCTAAATCTGGAAATGAAATTTAATTTGTGAAGTTCAATACATTTGTACTTCAGCTGAGAAATAAAAAAAAAAATCTATCTGTAATTTTGCTGCAGACGAACCTTTATCTGATAGTGCCTCTACAGTAAAGATTCAAAGGACACTGTTTTGCTGAACCAGTTTTTAGCATATTTCCTTTACCTTCAAATTGCTGGAAATTTTTTATTCTTGTTGGGAGTCACATGGAAAAGGCTGACTAGATTTGTTTTCAAAGGAAGTAAGCATTTCCTGAGGAAGTTAAACAGATGGAGTTCTCCTAGGAAAACCTACATGCAACTAATATCATACTCTTCATAGATATGTCATAAATGTAGAGTAAAAATTTAGATGGTAGTTCTGCTGAAAACAAAAATTACAGGGACATGTCAGACTGTAAGTTGGTTTTGTGTCCCCAACACATAGTCATTTTCTGGCTTTTCAGTAGTGCTTGCTGTAATCAACACTTTGCCAAATTCTGCTTTGTCAACACCTTGCAATGTCTCTTTGATTTTGCTCTTGCCAGTAAGAGAGAACTGCTGTTCTGAGGACAGGACTCTGAAATTGCAAAGCCGGTCTATTCTCTGATGGGATGCAGAAGAGAATAAAAACATTGGGGGATAGAATTTTCCCAGGATGTTCAAGGGAAAACTGAGGAAACACAGAGCAACAGCAACCCCCCCCCCCCAAAATAAGTGCAGGAGATGGTCTCCCCTCCTTCCTGTATCTCCTTGTGCCCTGAGGTGTAGAGACAGCCCAGTGCCACTTTAGTGCTAACACCTCTGCAGGGAGGTTAGTCCTACCTCTGGCACTCCAATCCCAAAATTAAAATTAGCACTTATGTTTCTTCTGCCCTTTCTGCTCTTCCAAGCAGTGGAAGTTTTTCCCACAGTTCTTCAGTTTGTCCTAATTTTTCACTTCCATAGCATTGCCTGATTCACTAGAGATGATAGCTGGTGAGATCCTGTATGACATCAAATACTTCTTGCTGTTGCTGGTGAATGCCCCCAGGTATGGACAGAGCAGTGCAATTACACTTTCCCCTCAGCTGTCAATTTTACTGCTAGACATTCACTATCACACAGAATTTGAATTACAGATCCCAATTCTAGCTTTCATCACCTTAGCCTTTTGGAAATTCTTGTCTGTCATTCAGTAACCTTGTTATTAAGTGGCTTAACTTTCCAAAATGCATTTATTTCTAGGAGTAACTGTCAGGGTACTTTGCTTTCCACTATTAAGGTTTGACCTGTAACAAGGGGAATTGCTATTTAAGTACAGTGTCAATACTGTTTGCTATAGGAAATTTTATCTCTTTTTCTTCTGCCTAAAAGCAACATTCAAGCAAAGAAAATGCCCAAGTTTCTTGTAGTAAAAACTGTCTGAATTTATTTTTTGTCCTGTTGAGAAAACTCTGTGAAATCTCCTGGGCAGTCCTCTCTGAGGAGAAGGGATTTGTTACCCATCAATCTGATCTACACATCTCAAAAGTCACATTTCATTTTGGGTACATTACCAGTTCATACAGCTGGTTCTAGTGGGACAACTTCCTTTCGAACTCTGAAAAAGTGAGTCTTTTAGGCAGTGGAAGGATACAATAAGCAGATTCCCATTGTACACCATACTTAGATTAGCATAATTCCACGGAGGGAGATAAAACTTAATCTGTAAATAAAAAGACTTGTATACTCAAATGTGGGATCATGTATGGACTGTTGAAGTCAGCAGAGAAATGGGAAATTCCATAGCTTACCTGTGTAGGGGTTTATCAATCAATCCAGTACTCAAGACCATTACCACCTAACTTAGGAGAATGTCAAAGGAAAATATGTGCAGGAAATTTGGGATTTTAGGACTTACTGTAAAGTTTTTTTGTTTGTTAGATTTTTTTTTTTCATTTTAAAGTACTACCCATTAGTGAGTGAATGAATCTCTGAAACGTGGGAAGTTTAGTTTCTGAATTCTTGGCTCCCTCTACCATAACCCATAGCTTAGCTGCAGTCTGAGAACAGCATCTTCATACAAATGTTTGCTCCTTTTCAATCTTACCTGATTCCAGTAATACCTTGTTATAACAAATTTCACAAGCAATACACATGATATATGTAAAAACTGCGTTCTTTGGTCATTGTTACATTATTGCTGTTTGATTTCATATTGCCCTCTTAAAGATAAGGCAAGATAAAGGCATGTTTGATTTTATTTCTTTTCATTTTTTAATAGTGTCTTTCTGTGCCTATAAGTCTCTGTCTGTTCAGAAAGACTGTAGACAGAATATCTGACAAGGACAACAAGGTAGCATATTTGAATATCACACCACCATTAAAGGTTTCCCAGTTTTCCAGAATGTTTCTTTCTGTGTCAATACATTTTCTTTGCTTAAAAGCATAAAACCAAGAAACCTGTCAGCCAAGAAACCTGTCAGCCCCCACCCTCCCACCAAGGAATGCCAGTCAGCAAGCCATTGTCATGACCCACTGGTCAGAGCCGTGATGTTCATTATAAATTCTCATCAGGCTGCACAAAGACACCGGACCCATGTCAGGGAACTCTTATGTTTTATTGTACAGTCTCCATAACTTTGGCAACCAATCCAATATTTAGACTCAAAAGGTATTGGCTAACACACCCTTAAATTTCTTATAATAGACTTCCACGAGAGTGGAGGCAAACAAACCCTTAATTTTGTACTGCACACTTCAGTAAGTTATCAACTCCCACAACACACAAGCGAAGGTGCTGACTCATAAGCCACAACAAACCAATATTCAAGGGTGTTGGCTTACTAGCCACAAACACCTCCACAAGCTGCTCACTCCCACAACACACTTAAAAATGGAGTACAGGGTAGGATATAATAGGCGTGCTTTGCCCAGGCAAAGCAAGGGAAGGAGACAAAGAATATCACCAATCCTTAGAACCCACGCTGGTGCTGCTGCATGGATGGTCCAGAGCTGGGGTTGCAAGAAAAGAAAACAAAAGAGAAAGAGAGACAGAGAAAAGAGAGACAAAAAAAAAAAAAAAAAGAGAGTGAGGGGGCCCAATCTGCTCTCTTTTGTAGTTCGCTTAGTGCAGCCTGCTAGGTAAATTAGACTTCTTGTGCATTTTGTTCACATGTGCACAGCCTGCTCTTCTCCAGGAGGTGAATTGGGTGGGGGAAACTGAGCATGAGTCTTGGGGCAGAGCAGGGAGTTGGCTCAGCGCAGCTCTGCCTTCTCCTGTGATCACACCTTTCCTGCAGCAATACTCAGAATGTTTGAGACAAAACATGCTTAGGTCTGGTCTTCCACAGTATCCAGTAGGAATGCATTTTGAGGAATTAATACTGTTAGTACTAGGTTCTTACTTGTATTTAGGTAATTGAAGTAATTTCTGCCACCGTACATTACTTTTGCGTTTGTAACAGTGAATTCCCCATGTCACTCTGTTCCATCTCTGGAAAGTTTCTGAGTTGGTAACTTCTAACCACCCTGCAGTTTGTCTCTGACAGGAGCTCTTAACGTGACTGCAGAAGTAGCAAACCACAAGATAGCCTTCCGCAGGCTCGAAAAGTTATTAAAAAAAAGAACTGCAAACTAAAACCTCCATAAAGGTGCTATCATTATGTTTTCATGCTGCAGGATGAAGTTAATTTTAAAAAGACATTCCTGTGCAAAATGATGTCATAAAGGGACAGTGGCTTTCATTACCAGCCTGGTTCTTTGGGGAATTACAACCTCAGCGATTTTAATTTGCACCAGACAGAAAGTTGCTATGCAAGTCATTAGCCCAGATGTTAATTTCCATCTAAATATTGCTCTAATTATGTAAAGAACTTAGTCATTTTGGGGACTCTTGAGTTGTTGGAATCATCAAAGTGTGTGATTTTTAGAACAGTATTTTGCAGGTTCTTCTTTATGTTTTGAGACTTTGATGACAAATTTTAATCTGTTTGAGCTCAGGTGCTTTCAATTTCATGTAGAAGAAACTAAAGGCTATTTCCTCCATGCCCACACAGAGCTCTGATGATACCTATGGGGGCCTTTTGCTGACACCAGTAGGTTCCTGTCCCAGTAAAGGTTATGAAGTAGAGTGCATTAGCAGTGTGAGGCTGAATTTACCAACATACTGACAGAAGATTAGTCAGGACTGCTGTAGCCAATGGTTGGCTTCAGAAAACACCAGCCTCCCCTGCGGAAACCAGGGCAGCTTGGGATTTTGAAGCAGGCAGAGCTGCTTTAAGCAACTTGAGGCCACACAGGGACTGTCCCTGTGGAGGGGTCATCCTTAGGCAGTCTGGAGCCGTCTGTCCCGCTCAGAAAGGGCGTTAAGGAAGCAGATTGAAGCACTAGGCTTCGGCATTGTGTAAAACACCAAGTTTTCACTAGATCTGCTCCTTTGTCATGTAAAAAAAATCCCATAGCCCAGTTAGGCAGAATATCTCTACTCATGTACAGGGGAATTTTGTCTTCCTTCCTTTGCCTCTGCGGATATTAAAGGCACTCCCATTTACTTTTGCTTTATCACACTGGTTCCTCGGGCCTTTGGTTATTCATTTTATTTTTGGAGGTCTTCATTGCCTGGCCTCCATCCCACTCCCCAGCAATGCAGGAGCCCTTACAGCAAGAGGCAGAGATCCCTCTCCCAGCAACAGTTGTTGTAACATTTGAGCATGCTGTTATGTTTTCTGCAGCTTGTGAAGCAACCCAGACGTTTCTCCCTTGGGACACAGGTTGATTATGTTTCTTTGTAAGGGGCACATTATAACTACTGCCTGAAGTCTGCCTTAGTTCAGCTGATTTCTGTCAGCTCTGATCAGAATGAGCACTGAGAAAGTGCAAAAAATGGGGTTTATGAAACCAGAATGAGCAGATAAGCCAGTGTAGAATCTGGTATCTGTTCTTCTTCCCTCCCCACACAGAGTGCGAGCCCATAGAAGCTATTGCCAAGTTCGACTACGTGGGAAGATCTGCACGAGAACTCTCTTTCAAGAAAGGAGCTTCCCTTCTGCTCTATCACCGAGCATCTGAAGACTGGTGGGAAGGAAGGCACAATGGAATTGATGGTCTTGTCCCTCACCAGTACATAGTGGTGCAGGATATGTAAGCAATGTCTGGTGTGATTAGTTTCTAGGTGGGGTGTAAAATCTGAAGCATTTAGCAGTGTTTTCCAAATGGGTCAGTGGCTTGAAGGCTCAGATAGATTAAATATTTGCCTTCTAGGCAAGATACCTCTGTCTTTATTGCCCTGAATTGACAGCTCAATAAAAAGTACTACTAGGTTAAACTACTTTTAAGAATATGTTCCCAGTATGTTAAGAGGCAGATGCTGCTGCACCTATTTTATTTTGAGTATCTCTTCGTAGCAATTGCTGACTTGTAACTTCAGAATAGCTAAAGCTGGAGAAATGCAACCCTGAACTCTCATTTTACAGTATTAAGCATGTGTTTAGCCAAGGATGACAAAGTTCTTTACAGGAAGGTTTCACTCAAAGTGTAAAGAGCTCCGTAAAAAGTATTATAAGCAATTTTGGGAGACATACAAGGGCTTAGTGCATTATAACATGCCTGCCTTTCCTACGGGAATTAAAAGCTGGGAGTACCAATGTGCTCTGTCATACTTCAGTCACTGACTTCTTGTCTCATCATGTGTGTTCCCTTCAGGGATGATACTTTCTCAGATACACTGAGCCAAAAAGCAGACAGTGAGGCCAGCAGTGGACCCATAACTGAGGATAAGTCATCATCAAAGGACATGAACTCTCCTACTGACCGTCACTCTGATGTGTATTTAGGAAGGTAAGCTTCAGCATGACATGTTTCAGTAGTTTTGCTCACAGCTCAGGTGAGTAATTTCTCCAACAAAGTAATTGCTCCTCCACATGTTTATGGTCAATCGCTGTAACTTGTCCTATAACCACTTCTGCATCGGTGCAGGCAAAGAAAGAGGTCAGAACCTCCACCTCCTCTGAGACGCCCTGGCAGGAGCAGTGACAGCCACTGCCCAGTACACCCACCTCACCCTCTCTCCAACTCAGCCATGGAGCTGGGTTCCCCCAACCTGGCAACTCACTGCAGTTCCAGAGCCCTCCTTCAAAACCGCAACCTCAATGCCGACAGCCCTGAAAGGCGACGCAGGCCTGGACACGGCAGTCTCACTAACATCAGCAGGCACGATTCTCTGAAGAAGATTGATAGCCCTCCAATTAGAAGGTCTACATCATCCGGTCAGTACACAGGTTTCAATGACCATAAACCACTGGACCCAGAGTCAATAGCTCAGGTTTGTACCTTTTTTTCTTTATGTCACTGTCCGATTTTCTGAGGAGCAAATCTCATTGAGCGGCACAGAATACATGCACTGGTAGGAAGGTGTGTGCCAGGGAATATCTTACTTAGCTTCCAAAACAGAGTGTGTGTGAAAGAAGATGTTTTAAGCGATTCTGAGTAGAAGAAGCACAAGGGGGAGTAAACATTGCACAAGCATTAAAAAGAAATTGTTTCCTATTATACTGTAATGAAATTGCCTCTACCACACAGAACACAGTATATGATTGCAACGATGCGTAGATCACTGCACTGTTGAAGGCTGGCCTATTATGTCTTGCATGTAATTAGTGTTCAATTATTTCTCAGTATTGTGGTAAGCAGAAGAGTGCTCTGACTGGCTAGTAGTGATCATTGCCATTCAAAGCAGCTTCCTGTGGATTTTACGTAGTTTTCATATAGTTCATATATGTTTCATACTGTATGTTATTTTGATCCTTGTAGTAGAACATAATGTGCAAGATGTTGCACCTGTGTAAACTGTGGGCCATCTTATCCCTGTGTGAACACTTACCAGTCTTACTCCTGGCAATGGAGAGGTGAGAAGGATAGAATAGGGAGCGCCCCAATCATCAGATTGGTCTGTTGCACTGAGCTAGTGACAGCTCTTGAGCAAGTAGATACTTCTGTCTTCAGAATTCACATTTTGTCTAGGTAGGATAACACGATTACTAGGGGCACCCTGAGGGTGCAGTATGATTGCAAACACATTTTACAATAACGCTGACACTCATGTTTTAAAATTTAATGTACTGGTAATGCTTGCTTTCAAACTCCGCTTCCAGCAAGGAATGGAAGGGACTGTCATGCGTAGGTCAGAAAGCTGAACCATGTATTAGGGTTAGAAACTGTGAATGTTGTCAATGTTTTATTTCATTATAAGTTACTTATTTACTTTCCTGGAAATACAGTGCTGTTTGGCCTAAGCTATCTATTTTTTTATGCCTAGACTACTGATTATTTAGCAGTGAGAGAACCCAAAGTTTGATTAAACTGTGTGGAAGTCACCGTGAGCCACAGGGAACACCAGATATTTTAACCTTACTTGTATCTCAGTACCACTGAAAAGCAGTAAACTAGTGTCTTGGTGCATTCTTTTAGCATTTATGCCAGAAATCTGATAGTTTTTCTTAGGTATGCATAGTGAACAATATCTTGCAGTTTTTTCTGTTTAAGTCGGTGAAACTAAAGGAGACCAGAGCTGATAGGTGCACAAGCTTTACTTTTGTAGAAAACCAGCTTTTATAATCCATGTGAGAGAATACAAATCCTGAACACCTGAGGCATTAGATGAGAGGAGCAGTTAGCTAAGAGCGAACAGACTAGAATCGTCACAGTTGTCAGTACCGAAAAGATGACATTAAAACACTGCTAAGGAAATATTCATGCCCTGACTGTGACTTAATAAAATAGCTTGCAGATTTTAATATATATTTTTTATTCTCTCATGTAAACAGGTTAAATATTTATAATGTCCAGCCAAAGCTGTCATCTTGTCAATTGTAGTGTCTTTCAAAGAAGTCTGGTGGAAATTGGTTTTAGCACTATAGTAATTGTTAGAGGATGATTGGCAAATTAATTCATGCGTTTTCCGCCCCCTCCCCTTGCTCCTCTGGTGCTATGCATTCAGTAGCAATTGGAATGATGTGCCGCTCTCTCTGTGCTCTGACCCAGGACATCGAGGAGACGATGAACACAGCACTGAACGAGCTCCGTGAGCTGGAGCGGCAGAGCTCAGCCAAACACGCCCCTGATGTCGTGTTGGACACCTTGGAACAAATGAAAAACACCCCCATCCCTGCCACCTCCACGGAGTCGCTCAGCCCTCTCCACAGTGTTGTTTTAAGGAGCTCTGAGCCTCAGATCCGCCGTAGCACTAGTTCTTCCAGTGACACCATGAGTACTTTCAAGCCCATGGTGGCCCCTAGAATGGGAGTGCAGCTGAAACCTCCTGCTCTTAGGCCAAAACCTATTGTTCTTCCAAAAACAAATCCTAGCATAGGACCTTCCCCTCCTTCCCAGGGTCCAGCTGACAAATCTTGCACAATGTAGACAGCTCAGCCACCCATGGTGCTCAGCTGGGGTATGCTAGGGAAAGGGATGGATTAACAATAGAAGTCAGGGCTCCATAACATCATTTGTTCATGTTTGTAACTGGAGAGGCTTTGTTTTTCAGTGTTTTTGAATGTATTGTATGAAAGTAGCTACATTAACATGGGCATTTGTATTTTGTACGGTTTCAATTAAAAGAAAAAACTGGACAACTGTGCATAGTTTTAAAAAACAAACATAGACTTACTTGAAAACTTGATGCTGCACCATTTGTAATAAAACCAACACAGATCACAAACGGCTTGCCACGTTGTACCGTACTTCACAGTCTTACTATAGCTATATAATAACAGATCCTGCACAAAACTAGGGGGTGGGGGAGGTTCAGGGGAGGTGGGGCCTCTCATTTCTGGGTCACCAAATCTCAAGCAGGTTAGTAAGAACTAACACGTGAGGATTAAGTGTCTGTATGGAATGTCTAAGTTATCTCAGGCCACATTTCTTATTTAAGACACACCAGAAAAAAAAAAAAAAATCACCAAACCCTCACAACTCGTAATTGGCACCAAGTTTTAGCTTTCTTGTTGGCAGTCTCACTAGAGGCAGGCACTGGATGGAGCTGGAGTTCACATGGCTCTCACCAATTCAAAGCAGCATTCCAGGACACAGCTGAAGCACATCTCCAGGATATATCTAGAAAACAACTTTTGCTGCCCTCTGTAATAGTGTACCTTTTCCCATGAAGCTAGACCTTCATTCCCTAGTACCACATTTTTCACAAAAGCTAAATTCATTTCAAGTTCATAGTTAAGTGAGCCAGGCTCTGGGGAGTGCACGAACCTGTTGGTCCATTAGGCAGGCTGATAGGTGGTTAAAAGGATCAACTACACAGTAATTCAGAAAACTATCCCATTGACTTTATTGCTCAGTGTCCAATTAAAGACATGATTTGAGTTGTAATAGTCAGAGTTTCAAGCTGACCCAGCTGCACTGACTGCCTTGCACAGCACGAACACTTGGTTGTGCTGATGTCAGCAAGGCAGGAACCCTGCAGAGGGACTACGTCCTGCTAGTGGTGCTGGTCACTCATAGGACAACTCAGTTTATACTGCCTAGATTCAAGCTGACTAAAGTTTTCCATAACCTCTTTCCCCTCCCCTTCACTTTTTCTTAAATGACAGAAATCAATACCTTTCTTATGTCTGTGTGAGTGACAACTGTCAACTTTGCTTAATGCTCTGTTAAACTTTGTTAGGCATGAACTAAACATACAGCTGTTTTGCACATTGCAACAGTAAGCCATAAGATTATTTCTGTGAATATATTTTCCAACATCCAATCCATAAAAGAAGTTTCAGTGAAGAAAATGGGGGAAAAAAAATCACTTGTGGTCCACTTACAGGAGTACAGCTGAATGTAATTACAATCTGTCTTTCCATTTATTATGTAAGATCTCACTGCTGGAAGGCTTGAAGTTGTACCACTCACTATACATAGACAATTGAGTTTGGGGGAAGAAGAATAGTGACAAAATTTGATAGATATAGTTACTGAGGTGACAGGAGTAATTTCCTGTTGTTATTTAGGAGCAGCATATTCCTGCTCTGATTTACACCCTCTAGACAAGTGATGCAATGCAAAGCCCCAGGTGTGAAAAGTACCCCGTGAACCTCTGAGTCTCAAACTGCTGCTGGTATTTGCAAACCCTTTTCAACACAGCCACAGACTTCACACATGTCTAGGTTAGAGGCAAAGTCTTAAGCCACCAGAGCAGGCTGTGCAGCATCAGTCAGTGAACCTTCATCCTTCTCGACTGTACTGCCTAGTCCTAACACCAGGGCCAGAACCTAAGCCAGGCCAGCCACAGACTACTCTAGTGTGTAGGGTCTGCTCATTTGGTTGGGACCAGAGATATTTTCATAAAGTAGTTTCCCAGTTTACTAGACTCAGTGGAACAAAACTGGAATTTCAGCTTTCATTTACATGCAGTTTTAGTCTAGCATTTTTAAATTAACCCACCTGGCACAATTGAGATGGATACCTGTATCTTTAAATTGCGTAGGGAATTTTGTATGTTTAATTAACTATACTGGACTCCATAATGCTTATATTAGAAATTGTTTAGCAAAAGAAAAATATTAGAAACAGTGCATTTAGTGAATGCATCCACTTAGTGCATTCACACAGTTAAATGTGTAGTTTGATGGTTATTATAGATACTTTAAAGTATAGTAAGTGGATATGTAACAGGAAAGACTGCTACAACTACAGGCGTACTAAAGGGTAACTCCTGCACACCTAATACAGTCAGTATTGTCCTTTACTGTCAAGTTTGATGAATTGCAGTACTGGTAGCTTCCTGCTTGTTGACTGTTACCTACTTGTGTCAATGTACATCTGTAGTATGTACATGTGAAAGTGCCTTTAAATTTTAGAGGAGCTTTAGCTTTGCTCTCGTACTGTTGCTTTTCCATTGCATCTTTTCCTGTTTGTGTATGGCTGCATTCCCATTGCATTCCTTCCACTCTTGAAGAACAAATAAAACCATGAAAAAATCACGGTTCTCGAAGAGAAATGTACTGTTAATCTGTTGTGACAATGCACTTTTATGTATAGTACTGTACATTTTTGGCATGTACCATTACAAGCTTCAGTATACATTCAAGTTTGTTCCTCATAGTGTATCTTTATAATAAAGAAAATAGTTCTGTCTGTGTAGTTTTGCTGGGTAAACTGCTGTGTCTTCCAACATGGATTGCCTGTCTACCTTTACCTCCCACATAAGGGGACAAAAGCAACCCCCAGCCACCAACACCCCACACTGCATCAAGTCCCATCATCCTCTTGGTTGAAGAAGCATTTGTTCCCAGACAGGCTCCTACCTAATTTGCTTTCATTTGCTCCTACACCATTGCTTTAAGCTCACTCATGTCCCTCTGTACCTGAAGAACCCACACAAAGAGCCACCAACCTCAGGGTTCTGCCCGAGCACCCATCAAGAGCAGCCAATCCCACTCCCACCTGCTGCAGGAATACCTTGCCACTCACCCTCCTGCTCCCTGCAGGAAAAATGGAGTGCAAAAGCCGATCCAGCTTACATATTTTAAAAACAGAGTGAAAATAATAAAAAAAGTCTACCTGGTGACATTTCTTACGGCACCAGAAGAGATGCCACAGTGGGGTCAGAGGGGAGTGCCACAGGTCAAGGTTATCTTCAGTGACTGTATGTCCAAGAAACAGGCAATATACACATACCCTTCCCAGTTGGCTCCAGGAACCAGGGGGTCTGTGAGTGTCAGGCTGATGGATGCATGAGAGATGTTCAGCCATATATGGATCAGATGCTGGCAAGGACTATTCCTGGGCTTGCCCTGCAGCTGCCCAGTCTGGCTCACCAAGTTACATGTGTTTAGGGGGAGAAGAGCTTTTTGGAAATGCATTTCCAATGCTGGCTTAAAAAAAAAAACAGTCTTCCCTGGTGGTTGTTGAGGACCACTATATGCTTGAAGGAAAAGGAGATGGATGCCCCATCCCTGGAAGTGTTCAAGACCAGGTTGGATGGAACTTTGAGCAATCTGATCTAGTGGAAGGTGTTCTGCCCATGGCACAGAGGTTGGAACTAGATAATGTTGAGGGTCCCTTCCAACGCAAACCATTCTACGATTCTATGTGAGGCAGTGTGGGGTGATATGGGGGAAGGGGCACAGCAGCCACCCCAGTCAGAGTGGGGCTTTCATTCTTCATGCTGAGAAAGCTGTCATAATGTGACTCCTCATCGATCAGTGCCCGATGGCAGCCTTTGTGCCTCAGTGTCCATTGACCTACTTTGAGAATTTCTTCTTGGCCCCGACTGCACAAAAGCTGACTAAGGCATGCAGGAAGGGACAGAAAAGGTCATTCCTCATTCAAGATCCTGCACAGCCCAGAGGATGCATAACCAAGTTTTCACAGTCAGGTCATACGCTGATGAGGGGAGGGTCTTGTGATAGCTTTAAATCTGTTTTAGAATAAACAAGAAAACACAAGAAGTCTCTTCCCGTTTTGTAACGTGACATTTCGGTGTTGCACTGTGCTGACTTGTTAGCTTCCTTCCAGTTTTTGTAGTGGAAAAAAGTCCAGCTCTCACAGAGACAGCCAAAGCTTTTGGCAGGTGATGGGGAACAGTTGAGTCTATTCCCACTTAAAAAGCAAAGGAGTGTTTTGCTGAGAAAAGTGTATTAACTTAACAAGAAAAGGAGCAGCACTGGCAGTGGGGTGTTTGGCTCTCAGGCCACTGCTGCAAATCGTCGTTTCAAGTCACATGCAGCTCCAGGTCGTGGCACTGCCCCAGCCTGTGCAAACGCCTCCTCAGCCAGCATAAAGAAAACATAGAGGATCCACCCAGTTTTAAGTACTCCTTAGTAGAGACTCGTGGTTTGTTACTTACTCTGTGGCTCACATGGACTCACTGAGACCAGAAGGATCTGCAGTCGCTCTGTGCAGTTTCTGCCCTATGGGACAAGCTTTGAGGCTGGTCTGGGTGGAACTGATACACAGGGAACAACTGAAACCAGAAAAGTATTAACTAGTGATGGGGTATGTGATGAAAGAACTGTTCTTGTAGGTGGGAATATTGCTTTTTCCATGAACTTGGCTTGTGAAGGAAAAAAAATCTCATAATATGTGAAAGCCCAAAGAGATCAACAGCTTAGCATCTTAAAATACAGTTAGCTAAAACAGCTGAATTACTGTTTAAAAAACAAACAAACTAACCACTAGTTCAAACATGCCACTGTAACTGCAGCTACTCCCTGTCCGTGTTTTACACAGGGGCATTTATCACGCAGCTGGTAGCAGCACTCTCACTATGGCTCCAGCAGCCCCAGCATGAGCAAGTTTTCCTGCTGGGGAGCCACAGTGGCAGGACCCTTATGACTCAAAGGTACCACTCTCTGCAACAGTGCCATTGCAGCAGTCTCTGTCTTAACCCTGGCTCCCACCCCTCAGCCCTCTCCTGGCACACAGTGCTGCTGGATACCCACTTCTCCCTTGTCCCAGCAGGGCTGTAGCCTTAGCACAGTGTTTTGGCTCCTCTCATCCAGCCATCCCAACTGATCAAGGCCAGAGCCGGTGGAAAGGAAAACAGAAAATGGCAGGTGTCAGAGCAGCCCACCTGATGCACTGTCCTCACCAGATGGGAGAACAAAACTTGTGCGGTGGCACTAAGCTGGACTCAAGGGAGAGAAGAGTTCTGCATTCCTTCACCTTCTCACGCAGGCAGCAGATACAGCGAGAGTCAGCAGGCCCATGGGCTGGAAGGTGACACACAGAATTTGATACTGATTGAGGGATTAAATAGAATTAAATAACAAGAACTGGGTCGGGCCGAATTGGACAGATCAGTGAGTTTTCTCTCACCTTCCTCCATATATACATATGTAAATGAAAAATGCATGAATACAGTTTTTACTGTGACTCTGCCCCACAGGTGCAAAAGTATGGTGCATCCTCTGTGGGTCTCTTCTCCCATGTAACAAGTGACTGGACAAGAGGAAATGGCCTCATGTTGCACCAGGGAGGTTTAGATTGGATATTAGAAAAAGTTTCTTCACCAGAAGGGTGTCAAGCACTGGAACAAGCTGCTCAGGGAAGTGGTTGAGTCACCATCCCTGGAGATATTTAAGAACTGTATAGATGGGGCACTCAGGGACATAGTTTAGTGGTGGGCTTGGCAGTGCTGGGTTAAGGGTTGGACTCAGTGATCTGAAAGGTCTTTTCCAACCTAAATGGTTCTGTGATTTGGTGATCCCCAGTTGTGTCACTGCCGTATTCCAGCAGGGTCAGGCTACACTGGTCACCACCCGAGAGCAGCTTTCTGATCCAGGGTTGGAGACTGTGAGTTTCCCTTTCTTTAATTAACGAACTGCATTGATTTTTTTTTTCCAGGTAGCAGTAAAGGAATAAGAATGCAAAGTACAAGGCAAAACAAATTCAGTTGTAAAATACAGGCAAGTTGTGCTGTACAAAGTAGGTCAAACACTTGCAGGATTGAAATCAATAGTGGCTGTACTCAGTGCAGCAGTGTGGATAAACCCAAGCCAAACCCTGCCTGTTCTTATTTCCATAGAGCACATCAATTCCTCCCTTAATATCTGCCATGTGCCTTTTCAGTAGTGTACACTGCCATCTATAAACACTGACCAAACATCATAAAACAGTGATTTGCATTTATTTGAATGAATTATGCTCCAAGAGGGAGAAATCACTGAGCCCAGCTGAGCTCTGAAGGGGACCACTCATTGAAATGGTCAGGCTTTTGGCAGTGACTTTCCCCTTGCCATGAAATAGCATTAATATGGAGGTTGTTACCAGAGTCACGAATAGAGAATTTAAATGTGCTAATGGTAGAAAAGGCCTAAAATCCTTCACAAGCTTGACCTAGAACTGCTGAGTACCCTGAAACAGTTCACTGCAACACATATTTTAATTGTGGGTTTTCCTGCCTACAATATTTTCAGAGAGAGACTTTACAGGGCACACTGGCACCCATGGTAACCAGCACGGTTACCTGAATACAACAGGATTATCGACCAATAACCACAGGTTAAGCTGAATTTCACTTGGACAATTTTCTCAGCTCTTTAAGTGTTTTTTTTTTTCCTGAATGCTACCACAATAATGTGTCAAAAATTAATTTCAGACCATTTTTTAATTTGTCATACTCATCACAAGCCTTATTTTATAGCTAGGTCAAAGCTGTTCTGAATAAAATTGATTCACATACAAGGTTACAATTGGGGTTAGAAACATGCTGATCTGGGGCTGCCAAATAACATAGTTAATTCTGAATACTCCTCCCTTTCCCTTCCAAAATTACAAATTAAAAACATGTCTGCACATACCATTTTTTTGAAAACAGTGAGCTGAGTAGATTGCAAAATTCCTACTGCATGTTTTTTTTTCTGGTTAAGAAAACACAGTGGTGTGATCTGTGTTGGAGGGGGAAGCTGTCCCTCCCTGTACGGTGACAGGCAGCAGCATGGGGTACACCACATGCCCTGTTGGAGGGACCCCCATTTCCACACACCCACAGGACCACCCTTCTGCACCCCCAGGCCAGCAGCACAGCAGGTCCTGCCCTTTCTCCAGCCAGACCCCAGGCAAGGTGTGCCTTGGTGCTTTCCTTACACCTCAGTCCTTCAAAATGTTCCCAGTATTAAAAATTAACTTTGTCAAACAAACACTGGAAGTTTAGGAATAATATAATTTCTTATGTACTGTAGGCCTAAATGCCATTTGTATCTCTCTGCATCCATGAGCTGCTCACTTGAAAATATTCATGCTCAGTGAAACAGCAGCTGATTTACAAGCTTTTATATAGAAACTTGAATTTCTTCTGTACCTGCATTGTAATATTGGGCCTCTGGTTTGACCTTTATAGAAATAACTTGATTTTCTGTTTAGATGCCATGAGTTTGGGTGTTTTCTGTTTCACCGTTTTGACTTTTTTCCTATTTTGGAGGCATACCAGCAGGCTCCAGTATTTCAGTGCAAGTTTTCTGTGCGCTGCAGTTCCATCTCCAGTACCAGGTACATTTATTATTACCCTAAGGTAAACTCAATTTTTCCAGAGATCCATTAGCAATGCTAGTCATAGAATAATCCAGTTATGCTTAATGTGCTTTTCATTCTTAGTTAAAAAAAAAAATCAATGGGAAGGCAATTCCTGCAGAGAATTTAACTTTTCCCCAGTATTTCCCTTTCTTGATGAAAAAACAGAGAGTATTGCTCAGGTCTTACAGATTTCCCAGGAGCTGTCAGCTCCCCCAGGTGTCAGCTGAGGAAGGAGCCCTGTCTGAGGGTGCCCGTGCTGGGTGGCAGCACTACCCTGGTCCTTGCACTGCCACCTCCAGGGTTCACCCCTGGTCATCACATCAGTGGGACATTTTGCCCTCTGTTAACCTGAAGAAGACTATGTGTGGGAGCGTTCAAATCTGTACATCTCTCCTACTGTGCTCTGAATCCCATGTGTCACAGACAAAGTAAAGCAGCATTCAAATGCTGTAGGAGACAGTCCACACCTTGCTCACTTGGAGGAGGACTGGAGGCAAATGTGGCACCTGTGCCATCCCTACAAAGCTACAGAGTGTCAGACATCATCCCTGAGCCTCTTTGCCGTCTTTGCTAAAGCCAACACAACCATCTCCAGTGCCTGTGGTGGCTCAGATTCCCCACTGTATCCAAGGAACCTGCTTTTTCAAAGCACTGGGAAAGGTCATATCTTATCTGACTAAAGGAAGAATCCCTGTATCAAATGAAACACATCAGGCAGGAGAAACACATTTGTATGTGGCAGAAACAATCCAAAAATTAGGTGTTGCAGTTCTGCAAAAGGAAATACATATCACTTTGGTGTTATGCTTATATGCAGGCATATTTTTCAGTGTTACTTGCAGTACTTTGAGTAAAAGTCAGGGATAGTCAGGTTTGTTCATAACTTCTATCAAGAGAGTGCTGATGAGAGGTCAGTGCCCTTCTGTCCCTGGTCATTTGTAATTCAGACCCAATCCCCTGGAAATGTTGCTCAGAATGTTTCCCGGCTGCGCAGCCACAAGCACTGGTGAGGAGGTGCCGGGTGGCTCCATCCCAGGTGCTGCACTCTTAAGGGCAGGGGTCCCACTCTGCTGGAGGCAGAGGTTGGACAGGGGAAGGACTTGAGTGCAGGATGCTCTTCAGCTGGTCAGGAGACTGTTGGAGTGGCAAAAATATGGGACAAAATATTCAACCAATTGTCTACCCACACACAGATCTGGTACAATTCTGCCTCCAGGAAGACTGTAATACTGCCCTGTTTAACCCAAAGCAGAGAGTTCTTTGGAAACTTTATTTCCCTTCATGTATCACTACATGCACTACTCAGTATAAAATATAAAGCAATTTATTTTAAGCTCTAGCTTGTACCTTAGGTTAACTGAATATTAAAAATTCATGGCTCAGATTCAGTTCATAGCAGTTTCTCATAATTTGTGTGAGTTTTCCATGGGGTTTACATTTTAAGGGGGGCTGAATTCACACTTCATGGTAGGAGCACTGGCATTTGGCCTGTGGCCCTCAAGCAAGAACTCAGTCACCAGCAAGTAAATCTGTACAGAAGCATAGGATTTATTTGATTGGCTTGTGCTACAAAATATGCGCTTCAAACTTTTTAAAGGAGAAACCCTCCAAAAGGCCTAAACAAACTGTCCACCAGTCCCTGAGTAGCTTCTGTTTAAACCTGGCTATTTTACAAGTGACATGTTCTCCTCTAGACTTAAACACCATGCCAGTGAGTTCCTCAGTCTTTTAAGAGACTCGAGAGTTAAAGTCAACTGCATCTTTCATTCCATATATTTGATATTGCATCTTTATGAAGTATTGTATACCGAAGTTATAAATTTCAGAAGGCTGGACTGTAAAGATATCATACAGCAATTAAGTTTAGCAGTCAAAAAGTCAACCACAAACAGAGAAAACATTAGTTCTTGCACAGCTGAACACCTCATTAATACAAGACATAAAACAAAGCAAAGCAGCACAGAGAGAGAAAACAAAGCTGGCTTGTTATAAGATTTCCCCTTTCCCAGCAAATTCTGCAAGCTTATATACATTTTCCATAATAAAGGTGGACAAAAGAATCTCTGTCACTTGTTCCTAAATGAACATTTTATTGAAATGCTTTGCCTCACTTTTCATCCTTAAAGGATGAATGCATTTTATTGTAACATCTTATATAAACCAATTCTGCTTTAACGTAAGTAAATACTTTTTGGTTGTTTGTTTGTTTGTTTTGCTCTTTCTAGAACGAAGTATTGCTGAGAAGTATGTCTTCAGGAAATATCCTGGGTTTTATAACACAGTATTTTGTGATGAAACAACGACTTACCGGAAAATTACAGGTCAGTTTTGGCCAACACCTTTGGGATGTCTTGGCTCCCTCATGCAGAGAAAGCCCCCAGGGCACACAGAGAAACCTAAACTCCAAGTCAGGGCGCTGGGGAACAAATATTGCTATTAAAATAGTAATACTTAAGAATGCAAAGGAAAAGCTGTCAGACTAAGAACTTCTATTTGAGAAAGATGGATGAAAAATTTAGCAGCCTAGTGTTTTATTTAGGGAGTTCAGCTCAGTGATCTGAGGACACTGAAACCCAACTGCTCTCCCTCCCTCCAGTAGCACATGCTGCCCATGGCTCAGCAGGACCCCAAGGAGGAGTTCAAGTATATTTATAAGTCATATAAATTGAGATTTTCCTAACATTTTGATTAGCAGCAAGTCTTTCCTCAAAATCAAGAGTCTGAGATCTTAGCTACCTAAAGCTCCTTCCTATCTGTTCCCTTCAGTTGTGAGCACCACAGTTCAGTTCAAGAAGGATATTGAGGTGCTGGAGCAGGTCCAGAGAAGAGCAAAGAGGCTGGTGAAGGGACTTGAGCACAAGTCCTATGAGGAGAGGCTGAGGGAGCTGGGGTTGTTTAGCCTGGAGAAGAGGAGGCTCAGGGGAGACCTCCTCACTCTCTACAACTCCCCGAAAGGAGGTTGTAGCCAGATGGAGGTTGGTTTCTTCTCCCAGGCAACCAGCAGTAGGACAAGAGGGTCTTAAGCTCTGCCAGGAGAGGTTTAGGTTGGATATTAGGAAGAAATTTTTTACAGAGAGAGTAATCAGACATTGGAATGGGCTGCCCAGGGAGCTGGTGGATTCACTATCCCTGGAGGTTTTTAAGATGAGACTGGATGTGGCACTGAGTGCCATGGTCTAGTAACCATGGCAGTGCTGGATCAAGGGTTAGACTTGATGATATCAGAGGTCTTTTCTGACACAGTTGATTCTATGATTCTATGACCTATGGATGGAAACTCGTAGCCTTCAAACACCAGTTGTTAATCATTTATGGTTTGCAAATATCCTGCAGCCACTGACTTTTCAGAAACGTTATTTTTTGACACTACTTCCTTTTAAATGTATCTGCTAACATGAAGTGTCCCTTGGTGAGATCTTAGAGTGTTTTATAGAGAAATAATCCCCCATATTTATTTTTTTCAGCAGCCAATTGATTAAACTGCTACAACGTAATTTTTTCACTTCTCCCATTTATTGTGCAACCAATTACTTTCGGATCCCTGCAAGGACAAGGTCAGTATCTCTTGGTTTCTCTTTCAAGTCTCCTTTACACATGCACATGACCACACACACACAAATAGGCTACACACCCCTATCCCAAATCTGGAAAGCACGTGTTTCCTACTCCCAAGGCTCTGGCAAAGTTCCTTAACATCTTTCGTCAACCAACAGACCCATCAAACAGGGATAACATTCCTCAGGTGTTTCATGGATATACATATATTTACCTATTTAGGCAGGCTGAAGGGGATAATGTCAAATGTTGAAATCATATTTAAGGCAACTCATGTGCTTCCCACCATCAAAACTAGTCCATAAGCAGCCCAGTTACTTTCACATGGATGCCAACTTCTCCTCCCTCCTGGACTTTGCATTTTAACAAGCAGTGTTCTACAGTCCATTCATGGCAGAGCATCAAGAGCCTGTCATCTATTGATTGACTGATTGAAGGAAAAAGATTGGGCCACACTGGACTAGTTTCTTTTGGTAGTTCTTTTAGGAAGTTGCAACATCTCATTAACGCTCCTTGTCATGCAAAGAAGCACTGATGTACATATCAGATGAGTTTCACTGCTGTTTAAAGTTGTCTCCACACATCTACTAACTGTAATTGTTGAACATCTTGGAAAAATCGGTAGGACAAACATTCCCTCATCAGGGCTTCCTATTAAAATATTTGCAGCAATTTCATAAACTCTCCTTCTAGCAAGAGAACAAGTTTCTGAACTAATGCTGTCCCTGTAAATAAACACTTTTCCCAGAGATAAGAGGTTTGACTGTACCTAGTAGAGTTAGTTTAACATCATTGAAAAGTTCCCTCAGAGCTCATAAAACCCAAATTTACTTATTAGCATACTTGCATGTCCTCTAATCTTGTGAGCAGCTTCTGCTGTAAGAAGTCACTAATGTGACTTCAAAGAGTATCCTTCATCTCATCAACGTTCAAAGTTTTTCAGCAGCTGAACATAGTTAAATCCACCTCTCTTGAGATACGGGGACAGAAACCATGTCTTTCATTTGGGAGAGAGAGGGGCAGGAGCACTCAAGAAGTCTGGGCATAAATCTTCTAATCTATACCAGTGTCATGCCAGAGTTACTCATGATTTCAAAAGCCAGTTTTCTTTTATCATCAGAAAGACTGATAAGGTAGAAAAAAAAAAATCACCATGGATATGAGCTTTCTTGAGGTCACTCTCCAAAAGTCATACACAATAATATACCTGTAGAACAATAGCACAATTTACAAATCTTTAGTTGCTGGCATCACCGGATCTGGGACCCAGCTGCATTCACATCACAGTTTATGCCTGAATAAATATCCAAATAAAGATCCTATGAAGTCTTTCATACTTCATTTATTTGCAATTGCCCCACGACCGCAGACTTGTATTAACCCAAACAAAAGTAGACTGAGCAGATCTTAGCGGAGAGCAGGGACAATCTGAGGAGGTTTTGAATGGCTTCCAGGGCTGATGCAACACCTGAAGAATAAGATGGGCACTGCACAGGCCTCCCACTTTGCAATTATTTTTTTGAGTCAGTGGGACAACCTATAGACACTCTGGATTTAAGTCCAGCACTTGCGATTCAAGTGAGCAAAAGCTCAGAATATTTTGCATGAAAACCAACAAATGGTAGGACAATGAGATAATACAACAGAGGTGTCACACCTCCCAGATCTTTAGTGAGATGGAACAACATTTTCCTAATGTTTCATACAGCTTCTTGTAAAACTAATGGCTCTGAGAAGCCTGTAAAGAAGCCAGTCGAGGAGGGCTGCACCAGGTTCGACTACAGGTCCACTTAACTCTGTACCTAATCTCTAACAGACACCCATGTTTGAAAAACCAGAACCAGCACACAGTGGTAGCTCAGCAACCTGCAGCTGAGAGTTTACTCACCCCGAGGCCTTATTTTTTCTCTTTTTTTTTTTTTTTTTTTTTTTTTAAATTAGTACATAGAAACCACACAGCTCAGTGAATTTCTGAAAACCTAGTTTCTTAGATTAATGAGTTCAACATCATTTATTGGGGTAATTATAAAGCTCCAAACAAGGGGGAAACTAAAAGAAAAAACCACCCTAGCTTTGGTAGATGTCAACAGTGATGCTGTAGGAGATGGGATTAGCTTAGAGGAACAAGAACAAGCACTCCAGGGCATGCAGTGAACAGGAGCTCCTCACATTAGTCATATGCTGAAGCATGCAGCAATCAGAGCTTTTTAAAACAAAAAGGACTTAAAACATATATCACTGTGATTACTTCCTAAATCCAAAGTGACGCAGCCTCGAGCATAACCCAGATTCCCACCCAAGCACTATACAGGTCCAAATCTCAAGATGTTTCTGAGCCAATACTGTTCCTATGCTCCCTGGCAATTAATACAGTTCTGCTAGCACACCACAAATTTACCTGTTAAAAAGCAGAGGACAAAATGAAATTGAGGACACTGACGAAATATCAGTGCTATTAAGTTGTAAAACCCAAATTCAGATTTTCCCTTTTCTGGACTTCCCGGTGACTGCAAATGAGCGTTTATGAAAGCAGCATGTAAGCCCTGTTGTGAAACACCACTAACTGCCATTTATCGGCTTCTTTTTGGGGTGTATGGTTTAGCACAAAAACTTACATGTAGTGAAGGGTTTAGGGATTTTTAAAAGCAGCTGATGAGCAGAATGTTATGTTCTTTTAAAATAGCCATCGTCTTGAGTCAAGCTGAATACATTTCTATCCTTGAATGTGCTCTGCAGTCTAGGTTACTTTCTTGCACAATTAAAGAAATGGTTTCTATAGGGGTCAAATAGGCATTACACCTGCTCTTCTAATGAAAGAACCACTCAAAGCAATATCATTTGCACATAGTGCACTAGTCCAGTTGATAACCTGTATTAAAAAAGTCCTGTCAAGGAGGAGCTATGCTGATGTGTAGCTCATAAGTAAGGGAAAAGTACAGTGTACTGCTCTTAAAGCCCAAGAAAGAAGAGAAAGCAAAGGCAATTTAAATAAAACTGTAAAAAAAGATGCATTTCCAAGGCAGCACATACATCATGTTGAAACTATACGAAGTTCAACAAGGGAAAGTGCAGGATTCTGCACCTGGGATGGGGCAACCTTCGATGTTCATACAGGTTGGGGAATGGGATGCTGGAAAGCAGTGCCATGGAAAGGGACCTGGGAGTCCTGGTTGACATCAAGTGTAATATGAGTTAGCAGCACCCTGGCAACCAGGAGGGCCAACCGTGTCCGGGGGGGGCATCAGGCAAAACATCACCAGCCGGTCGAGGAAGGGGATTGTCCAGCTCTGCTCTGCAATGGTGCGGCCTCACCTTGACTATTGTGTGCAGTTTTGGGCACTGCAATAGAAGGAAGACACGTTAGAGAGTGTCCAAAGGAGGGCAATGAAGATGGTGAAGGAGCTTGAGGGGAATCCGTATGAGTGGCAGAGGTCCCTTTGTTTTTTCAGCCTGGAGGAGACTGAGGGGAGACCTCGCTGCAGGTACAACTTCCTCAGGAGGGGGAGGCACTGATCTCTTCTTTGTGGTTACCAGTGATAGAACCCAAGGAAATGGCCTGAAGTTGTGTCAGGGAGGTTTAGGTTGGATATTAGAAAGAGATTCTTCACCCAAGGTGTGATTAGATGCTAGAACAGGCTCCCCAGGGCAGCAGTCACAGCACCAAGCCTAACGGAGTTCAAGAAGCATTTGGATGATATTCAGGCACGTGGTGTGACTCTTGGGGGTGGTCCTGTGCAGGGTTAAGAATTGGACTCAATGATTCTTATGGGTCCCTTCCAACTCAGCATATTCTGATTCTGTGATTATTCTGTCCTAAATGGGAGTATTTGAAGCAAATTGACTTCAGATCAGCTTAATTTTCTTTTTCAAATGGGCACCAATGTCCTATTGAGTTGTATCGTGGGCAGATAGAGAGGTGAAAAACACACACAAAATTAAGTGTCCAGAAACAGCCTTAGTAGCAGAAGTATGTTTTATTAACACCCCTTGTATAATAATAGTGCACATAATTAGGTTAGACTTAGCAATTTATGGTTTAGCAGAGTATTCTTAACTTTAAAAATGTGGAAGAAGAATTTAGCATCAGAACATGAAAAATCAGGTAATGGTACTGGGAGGACATGTTCACTGACTACAGCAGGAGCAAGTGTTTCTACCAAGGAAAAAGATATGAGGCAAATGGTCAAGTTCAGAGCCCCTAAATTTATGGCATCCATCACCCTCCTGCAGGAACGTGATAAAAAATTCTGCTCCATCACCATGACAACTCATGCCACAGCATTACTATAGTAACTGGCTGAACATCATTAGTTTTTAACCACACATACAGTGGCCGACATGCAAAGGAGGAGGAGCCACTGGGGGACACAGCTCTGCCCTCCAGTTGCTCCCACCCCAATCTATCTTTGCAATTTAATCCAAACTCCTTCCATGTTCTCTCAAGCCCCACACTGTCAGCCAAGCTTCCCACCACTGCCAGTTCTCCAAACCCAAATCTGTCTCAACATCAGAGCACTAATTTCATGCATTTAACTGCTGGGGTTTGTGGGTTTTTTTCCCCTGAGTGATTTATTAGGCTAAGATTAAATGCAAGTAGAAAATTTCATCTTCCCAATGAGTCATTGAAAATCTGTTCCATTAATCCAGCTCACCATGGGGTGGCTTTACACGCTGCATTTGCATCCTAGACACGCAGTCACAATATCAGTTGAAAGGCACCGTCCTGTCCCCTGAAGAGCCATGATTTCAACATCGTCATGGTGCAGGAATGCGTTTACTGTGCACCACCAAAACCCATGTGATTATCATTTTAATACTCCAGCTCAGCCCGGGACACTGCCTCCCTGGCAGCGTAGTCACTGTGTGCAGTGATGCAAAACAGCAACAGGGAAACACACACTAATGCTTTTCAGAGCACAGCAAAGCCCAAAAGTTTGAATGCTAGATAATGTCTTTCATCCAGCTACCTTCCAACATGGAAGAAAGAAAAATAAATATTATTACAGAGTTATTACCCAGCCTGGGGGCAGAAGGTGAAGCACAAGCTTGGCTGCTATCACAAGAGGATGCAACAAGTTTGGAGCAGTTTATGGTGGTCTGGGGGCACCATTCCGACACGACTCCCTGGCATAGCAAGCCCAAGCCTGAACCAAATACTGCAGGTACACGCTGTGTGTATAAATCATGCTGAAAGTGCTTCCTCTTGGAGGATAGATGGGAGAAGACAAGGTCCCTGTTGGCTGCTCCTTCTTTGACCCTTGTGTCCCTTCCACTTTCCCTTCATTTTTCACACCCCTCCTTTGTCTCCTGCAGGTTCTCCTTGGGGTTGATGCAGGCTGTAGCATTGGCAAAACTCCCTGTCTCCATGCCAAAGGGAAGTGGTGGAGTGGCACAGGCACCTGCCCACAGCCCTCGTGCCCAAGCACAGCCGGCAGCATCTTGTGGGGCTTGTGAAAGGTGGAAGATGTTTCTGCCCACGGCAAAGGGTTGGAACTAGATGATCTTTAAGGTCCCTTCCAACACAAACCATTCTATGGTTCTATGATGACCCAAAGCAGCACAACACTGGCCCCAGGGTCTGAACCACCCATTCCTTGCACTGCCCCATCCCTGCACCTCCAATGCTTGGGGTTGGTGTGGTATAACCCCACTTTGGCTAGTACAGTATAACCATATGTCAGACATATACGGTGATACCATATATATACACCTATGGTTATACCATATTCCATATATATATATACACAAACACACACTGTTATACCATATGTGTATATATATAGTTATATACCACAGTTGTTCTGCCCACATTAGACTATCAAAATCCTATTACTTTGCATTAGGCTTAAACCCTAGCCTAATGCTCCCTACGTGGCCTTTAACAGGTCAGATTGCACTGCCTTGGTAAACAATAATATGCAGTTCTCCCACTGTTTGGGAACAAAAAGGCAAGGGAGAAAAAAAAAAACACTCTCTCTTTTCTAAAATGAAGTTGAATTTTAAGTGAAGGGTAGTTTTCAAGAGAAAAAAAATCACAAAAGCTCTATTATTGATTTTTCTTTGCAATTCAATGCAAAAGTTTTTCACAAAGAATGTGAAACAACACCATTTTTGTATTTATATATACATTAAGGTATGAAACAAGATACCCGCTATTGCTGTTTACAGCTGAAACAGAACTACATAAATCACTCTATGGGGAAAAAAGCCAAAAAGATTCAAACCAATCTGATTCGAGCAGTAAAATCTATCCCATGTTTATAAATGTGTAGGAGAGCATAAATAATTTTATTCTGGAAAGACATTACAAATTACTTTTTTCTTTTTGTATTAACACCACCCTCTAGTGGCAGTTGTTCGGCTTTACTGAGGCAAAAATGTGATTTAACATATTGATCACATGCATTAAGAAATGGTACAAAAATTGCAAATAGGAATTTGTTTACCTGCACTGAATTAAGGGCCCACACTCTGCAGTCTGTGAATCTGCTCAGCTTTGGAAAAACCTGTATATGGCTCTTTCCAAGCATAACTTATAAAAATAAGAGCTTAAGGAAATGCTACCGTGAAAAGCATAAAACAATAAAGTCCTTTTAATGCACAGTTGCAGAATAACCATGCAGATAGGTGATTCCCTCAGTGCTTGGTGAGCAAATTACACTCTGAAGCATAATCCTTACACTTTCAATATATTATTACCTTATCAGCCCCCTGAAGATACTTTGGTTGACACCTTTAAAGGTAGACATGGGAAAAGCTTGTGATTATTCTGTCTCTGAACTTGCACCTCCTTCTTGGACATACTACAAACTCAGCAATAAGGTGGTGGTGGGATTTTTTTTCACCATTCTCTTAAAATTTCAGTCAGAAACAATTAGAATGAACCATTCCTAATGTAGCAGCCACTGTTTTAACAAATCATTCCTAAGTACAGATGAGCCTGAGGCATCCACAGCATATTTAGATATTGAGAGCCTTACCTCTAAGGGATATTTCAGTCTATGGGGACAGCAAGAAAAATTAGTGCCACAAATCCCACTAGGCTGGACCAAGATTTATACCCATCTATTTTTATACCTGAGAGTGAGTAATGCACAGTTTTGGAAATTTGCCTCCCACGTTCTCACCGTGAGGTACAGTCAGCAGGTCAGCCAGCTTGAGGCAACTGCTGTGTTGGAAAAACTCAGTGTACAAAATTTTGGAGCCCTCCAAGCAAAGCCAACTTGAGTGCAGAGTATAACTTCATCGTGGAGATGGCTCATCAGCTACATTTCTCTTTATTGAATTTGCCGGTGAAATTGTAGATAAATTTCTTAGGAGGGTGGGTGGAGACTTGATTCATTGCAGTAAGTCCTTGCTTCTGTAACAATAAATGAGGATCAAGTTTTTCCCAAAAAGGTATTATCCACTGACAATTCAAAGTAATTTGTTCTTTCTCTCTCTGGACAGGGATGCATGAAGAAAAGGGAAAGATAGCTTTTATGCAGCTTACACATCTTGCCTTCAGCAGAGCTCCAGGCACTTTACTCAGAGTCAAGCTCTACATCTAGAATGGGAATTAATCCACCAACTTTTTTGAACAGTTTGGACAGATTTGCATCATCAGATTAAAAGCAGAAGGCTAAACCTGTTAGTGCTCCCACCCCCCCACCCCATTCCCACTGACAAGAGCTGGCATCTCTCAGAGTGGGGACGTGAGCCAGCTGTACTGCTGGAGGCAAAAGCAGCATCAGCTACAAGTCTCATGTTGATCCCTCACATAAAATGCATGGTACCATAACCCAAGTTTTCATTCTTTAAGCCTTGTACATTCCTGGAGTTTTACCTCTAGGTGATATGGAGGCCTCAGGCAGTCACAGGCAGTCCTTGGTGAAGCATCACTACCAGTCCCTGAAGAACCAGACCCAAGTGCACTGGGAGGATGTGCAACTCCAGGCTGCAGACGCTACCCTTGATCCTCCTGAAAGTAGGGTGGTCCTTTTGTTACTGTTCACTGCTCACACAGTGATGATTGCACCCACCCACAGCGCAGATGAGTCTCTCCTCTTCAGACAACTGAACTTCTCACCCCCCATTTGCCAAGAGAATGATCCAGGGAGAGGAAGTTTGCTCCTCACCTGAGAAAGCAGGGGAAATACTTGGAGGGTCTGCTGAACATCTGCACAACCACAGAGGAGAATGAGAAGTTGACTTGGAATCCTCTGGTCAAAGACAACATTGAACTTGGGTATGACATTTTACTAAGTAAATGCTTATGAGACCGTCAGGCCATTCTGTACTACAGGAGACAACGCCCTCTGCTTGTGTTCCCAGAGAGGACTAACTCTAAGACAAAAACTCAAAGGCTGGGAATTAGACACCTCCAGTCTCCCTTAGCATCTCTCACTGGCCCTCATTTTGCCAAAGTTCACGTCATCCTTCCCACAGAAAATTTACAATTCTTGGTTCTGTGTTGTGCATCCCAGTGCACAACACATGGCAATGTTGGCTCTTTATGGCTCTGATCTGAAGAATTCAACTTTTACACACTAAAAATCCTCTCAGTAGCTTTGTAGCAAATGAAGCATACACCACAGAGTCAAAGGTTTAGTGCCACTAAATATTCTATCTTATCAGCAATGAGTTGCACAAATAAAGTACAACACTGCACTGCTCTGAAGCTTCCGATGTCAGCTTATAGCACGGCACCAGCACATCCCATCTAACAGTGCGATACCACAAAGGTTGTCTTAATCACCTGCCCAAAAACGGCCATTTTGCCAAGATTGTTGGTACCTAGAGATTAAACACCACCATCCTGGAAACACTATAGTTATTGCAAAGAAGTCACATTAAAACAAGCAGCTGCAACTGCAGGTGGGGTCTAGCACAGCTTTTCCAGGACATAAAATTTATACAGATTCTTGTGAAATTAGGCTACAACACAGGGGCAAGCAAAAACCTGCTCACAGTCCATCTGCAATGCAGTCCTTCAGCATCTGGTTTCTCCTTGTCTGTCTGTCCCAGAGCTGTCACCCACTCCAGCCCATCTTGTAATGACTTGTCTCCTCCCCATTTTGCTCTTCTCAGGCTGCCACGTGCGGCCAGGGCACAGCCAGCTCCCAGCTACAAGGTGGAGAACTTTGTTACTCTACCACAAACCCAGCAGCTGCTATGCCACATTGAAAGTTAGGAGAGAACCGAACTCAGGCCTGCAAACTCTCCCAGAAAAGCCCCATAACAATTGCAAAAATAAGTCAGGCAATATGTTGAATGCATTCATGCACAGGAGAGGGAAAGAGGCAGGTCCTGGAGGAAAATAATCAGATTGAGTACCTAAAGTAATTTCATGGCAAAAATCTGATACCTTTATCCTCCAAAGGAGACTTAATCTTTAAATCAGTCCTTTCCTAACAGGAAATCAAAGTCCAATTCCATCTTGCATTTGACTTCTATATTGTTTCTGCCTGCTCTGCAAAGCATTAAGCTATTGCTGTCCTTTGTCAGCATTCTCATTTCCAGAGCCTCTCCTGCTCTTCTCATAATGGCTCCTGCCTTTGCACAGCTGCAGCCCGAAGGCCATCCCTGCTGAGCCACACAGCCACTGTCCCCAGCGGGCAGGACACTGACCGCTCAGGCAGAGCCCCAGTAAATAAGCAGTGCTTGGCCTCAGCTGCACCCACCTCAGCAGGGCTGGCTGACATCTCTGAGAGTCTGAAAACAGGACTTAAGGAGAAAACAGGGCAGAAACACCAAATTTTCCAGTCAGTTAAGCTTAGTGCCAGCACTTTTGGAAGCAACCACAAAGCGAACCACAAGCCCAGGACCAGCCAAGCTGTGCTTACTGGGGTTGTAGGCACTGGGCCAAAAAACAGGACTTGAGAAATGAAATATAGCACACTGCTGATTTTCTTAAGCAAATCTTGGTTATGAGAAGATCAGAATCCAGTGCAGTACAAGGCTGCAGCAGACTGACCTACGGCATGTACACAAGGAATACTCAGATAAATGACGTCAAAGAACTACCACCAGAATGATCACGAATGTTTCAATATGTTTGTTATGAAGAGCACGCCAGAGCGATAATTAACTATGTGAGTGCCAGAAAATTGCTTCCAGCTCTAAAGCAGCTTTTTTTTTTTTTTTAAGTCAATTAGATAAACCATAAGTGTTAGTATTCAAATAGGCACCAGGAACTTACATTACTTTTAGATCATTAAAACCTGAATATTATGTACATTATGCATATATTGCAGTCCTTTGCAGCACAATACAAAATATATTAATAGTCTCCATTCCCTGCACTCTCTTCGTGCAAAGGCAGGAGAAAAGGAAAGATATTTTATTCAAGAAAAAAACCTGAACACCACATGTTGAAGAAAACAGCTTACAAGACATAAATATAAAACACCTAAGAGTTCTTAGAATACATTTGCTGTCAAAAACCACACTGCAGGCAAAAGGATACTGAATTAAATATTCTGCCAAAATCCTCATGGACTGAAGTAAGTGATGAGGTACATGCAATTTACTGCAAGATAAGCTTCCACACTGCTATTATAAGCAATCTGACTGGCACTTGCAATATCAAATCTCAATACCTGTTTCAAAACGCTTACATACATCTGGGAGTGATGGCTTTCAGTACACCATCACAAGTATCTTTATATCTTGCATTTGAAGCAGTAATTTATACAAGACTTTTAAAGCACATTAGTACATCTCATCTTGCTTAGCTACACTGGTGCAGAGGAAAAGCTGACAGACAGGATATCACACAGTTCAGCAAAAGTGTATTTGTTTTCCAGTTCTTACAGTAAAGAGACTGATCAGTCTTTCCAGTACTGAAGTCAGTAATGAATGTATTTTTTTTCCAGTTACTGAGTTTCTGGTTCCTTTACTTACTCCACAGACATGTTCAGGGACACCTTGATCTAGAACAGGTTGCTCAAACCTCCATCCAACCTGCTCTTGAACACCAGTTCAAGTATGGTATCCATAGCTTCTCTGGGCAACCTGTTCCAGTGCCTCACCACCCTCACAGCAAAGAATTTCTTTCATATATCTAACCTAAATTTCCCCTCTTTCAGTTTGAAGCCAACTCAGTCTCTCAATTACCTCACTTGTAATTTAAAACAAACCCCTCAAAGCAACAAATAAGAACTGCGCCAGAAGATTTCACGGGTCTGACAAATCTATCTTCATTAATCACACACACAGCACACAGAGTTTTTGGTATAGCACACCTCAACTCTGCAAAACTAGCTGATACTGATTCTAGTGTCACCTCTCTTCAGCTTCACCTGTTTTCATCTAAGCTACTTCCTGAAGTCTCAGTTTTCTGCTCCCCATCTTGTATTATTTTAAGGCTGAGATCTTAACAAAGGACAGGACTTTGAGACCCAGACAGCTCCACAAAAGTTTCTCCAGCACCCAATTCTCTCCACTGCCTGCACATCTCTCCCATTCCCTCCCTTCCCACACCATGAGGGTAATGGTTATGCCTCCTTTTGGTTCTTCATCAACCAAAATATTCAGAAATTCTTACTCATGAGTCAGAAGGCCCCTCTGGCTGCTTCTCCAAGATTCTGTGAAGAAAACTGCAACAAACCATCTTAGAACTGATAAGAGGCAAAGCAAGTCTCACCTCCTCCTGCACAGAAACATCACCTAACATCCCTTCCCTGTTCTGAGACACCACTTGCCAAACACAGTGGCAGGAGCATGAGAAGTGAGCTACCAAGTCTGTTGAACAGTCACCTCCTTTTCCTCTCCCCATCAAAACCACTGGGAACAGCCTCTAGTCATTTCAACAATAGCTAAAAGCTGCTCCAAAGGGCACCAGATTTCTCTTTCACTTCTTCCAACTCATCCCCTGCAACTCAGAAATGAGCAAGAGGGTGTCTGTACCACGCACAGTCTCTTTCCTGTTTTCTCTCCCCTTTTCCACAGATAGTTAGTATGCCAGGGAAATACTGTACAGGCAGACAGACTTTGTAGAACACTTTATTACACTGCTGAAGACTGCCAATCAGTTCTGGCAACAGTCTCTTGTTACTCAGACTGAGGAAGTCAAAATTACAATGTTATTACAAGGTCACTGTCCCAGGGAGGGAAGCACTCAAACTCTCTCAATACTGTAATTTGCAACGTTGTCCTGTTAAAAGCAGTTCAAGCTGCAAAGTGTAACGCTGTGACAAACAGGTACCCCTCGGTTTCTGGTGTATTTGCAACTCTGGTTATTTTCCAATGGCAAAGAGCAAACTGAGCTTTTGAGAGTGATGCTGAAGTCAGACCGAGACTTCAGGTGAAAGGCAATAGAGCAGATATTCACAACAGTTAGAGCAAAGCATGGAAGGCTCCATTTGGCACAAAGTGGCAAGTCAGAGCTTGTATTCTGAGAACAGAATGTGCTTATATGACTGTTAAAAAGTCAGCACTGCAGCCAGGCAAGACAAGTTACCAGAACCTTTAGTGGAAGAGAAAGGGGATCATTAAAAGACACGTTTGCAATGGTACCTTTCATATTTCAGTCTTAACAGAAACCAGCATTTTGACCTAAGCTCCCTTTTAAATTAAACCTGATGTTATACCTTACTAATGACTTAATTTTACTACAATTTCATATGTATATAAGTCCTCCCGAATCCCCACAAAAGCGTGTGCACAGCTGCATAGCTAACAGTCAGAAGAACCCTGCAATGAAAGGCTGCAGGTACAGCCAAATTGACCCTTTTATTGTATTTGGAAACACTGATTTCCAAATTAAAGCACTTTCAGGGTAACTAGAAAACATACTTTTTCCAAACCTGCAGTCTAGAAGTGGTGAAGGAGACATTTTAGAATGAGGTAAACATACTGCATAGGCTATATATTTAAATCCAAATCCCCAGTGTTTTGGCTTAATTATTAAATTATTTAAAACTGAACAGATTGAAAAAACTATACACTTAGAAAATGTGAAAACAAAGCCAGGTTGAGATGAGCAGCAAACTAGAAAATAAATCATTTACAAAGGGCATTTCCTGCTGCCTTTCTTTGCTTCTCTTTCAAGTTAGTCAGACAAAAGCACAATTTGAAAACAGCTTTGCTGCTTTCTCCATGGAGCTGTTCCTTCTAGAACAGCTGCACAACTTCAGCTTGTCTCCTTCAGTTAGTCTGAGCCAAGACTATTACTGGACCCACACTGTCACAGTGCTCCTGTGAATACTGGCCTTCCAGCCCATGCTGCAGTTCTTCTTGCCCCAGCCCCAGTTCTGGAGCAACGACTGACTTTTGTGACACAGGGCATTTAGAATTGAGACTGGTGCTTATGAGAGAGTGTCAGAGACCTCGATTATCATTTTAAACCCTTTGAAAACTAAATTATAATTAACAATAGTGTTTTTCCTGATTCTCATATTTTTATTTAAAATGTATCCTTGCAGGTTCACTTTTTCTAATATTCCCTTGCATCAGCATTTAGTTCCCAGAAATCATTCCTTTCAGGCAATGCAGTTTTCTGAAAAGATACATCCTTATCACATTTTCAATAAACTCTGTAGAAGACAGTCAATGATCAGACTAAGATAAAGTGCATATATTCCTTTCTGATACAGGCAACAAAATTGTGGACTGAAAAAATAAGTCATACTGAATATTGAAAACCACACCAAAAAAATCCCACCGTGGCTATTTAGCACCCCACAATTAAATTGCCCCACTGAGTACTGCCCAAAAATAATTTTCAAGTGTCTGTTAGCTTAAAAGAAAGGAACTTATAACATTAAAAAAAAGGTTCCTTTTCAATTAGACTCTGAGAATCACGAATTTATGTAACTCTTGCAAGCTACAGCTCCCTCAAGGCTGACATACTGCCGTGACAGCTTGTAAATAGTCTGTATTTCACCCTTTGGATCCAGGCTTCAAGCTTGCAAAAGCTTTGGAGTTCTTAAGGGAATGTGAAATTTCATTGAGAAAAGAAATAAAATGATAGTCCCTTTCTGACTTCTTGGACTCAAAAATAACTACAATGGTAAAGTGAGGTTCAGGGCGAGTCAGAAAGTATGTGCTTTGGACTTTGTCATCATAGAAGTGAACAACCTTCTCCAAGCTGTTGAGGTCAGAGGTTCTATCAGTCATAATCATGATCACATTGGGCCAGTGCATAACAGGCCTGTCACTGGGCAGAGACACCACTGCAGGGTACTGATCCACTCCTTTGGGGGCTTCCCTGTACGAGTGGGGATGGTGATAACCATGTCCCTGGAAACTCTCTGATCCACGATTGTCAAAAATTAAGGAAACGTTAACGGCATCATACTTCCGGATGAAGCTGGAAATTTTCCCAAAGTAATCAGGATTTGTTTTAGCAGTCAAAGTTTTCATTTCAGATGCTGTTGTCTGTCGACTAAGGGCTTCGTGAAAGTAAAAGCTAAACTTGGCAAGGAGAATGTTTTTGAGTTTCATCAGCCAGAGGAAAAGGTGTGGAGGTTGTACAGCCTTCTGAGACTGCCCTCCAAACAGGTGCTTCTTGGTCTCTCGCTGTTTCTCAAAAATTTGACCCCAAGTCTGTAGTTTTGTGTGAGCACTGTGCAAGTTGACCAGGGATGGAAGGAACTTCCACTCTGAGATCTGAGCCTGAGCCTTTAAGAGATGTGCAAGTACATCTACTTCCAGTTGGAAACTGCTTTCAAGAGGACTGAGGATTGGATGATGAAATCTAGAAAACATAATTTTAGTCAAGACATGAGAACTGCTGTACACAACAGTGAAATAATCAGATAGCATTTGCCAGTTAACAGACAGAAGATAAAACACGAAAGCAGAGCAAAGTGTAAACTAAATAATAATTGTTAATTTTAAAAAAAAAGTTCTTTTTACATAATTAGGGTAAATATTTTCAGGAACAAACAGCACTTCACATTTGAGAAAAAACAGCCATCAGACATTTCTCTATCAAAGCAAGGGAGTTACATTTCATCATTTCAAGAACAATCATTGTTTATCTTGATCCATTAACTACTATAACACCATTTTTCTTTAAATCCAGGTGGTCTTTTTCCAACTTTAAATCCCTTCTTGCAATAAAATATGTCTTGATACTTCTGGAATAACAGAAAGATGTTAAATTAATCACGGGAATTATGTTATAAATTTGTTGCTTGTATAGGAAAGCTATGAGGAAGCCAAGTTGACGTGGTTTTTTTTTTTTGGTGTACTAAAAGCAATGAGCAGAAAAAACATTTGACAGGATTTTATCCTATCACAATAAAGATAGTATAAAAACCAATTTAACTTATCAAAAACTCAGGTAAAAAATCAGCTCTCAATTTAAAAGATGTTTAAAAAAACCCCAAACAAAACCAACAACTCAATGCACATCTTATTCATAAGACCAATCCTGCTATTAGAACAAATCTTGAAGAAATGGAATTTTAAAAATCCATTCTACAGCTTTCTCTTCTCATTTTATTTTTTCTAAACATCAGGGGAAAAAGAAAACAGATGCAGCCTACCTCTCTTCCCATGATACTCACATTACTTGTGAATTTATAACATCATTGATAATAACATACTTAATTGAAACTGAAAAACTGTAATGTAAGATATGTAACTTTAGAAGAACATGCCTTCAGCAAAGACAAAAGTGGCCTTTTTAATAAATGTGTTCCCTCATTAGCATTTAGGATACTTAAAGAGGTCTTCAACAAAGAACAACCAATAGTTCAAAGATAAGACTTGATGAGGTTTCCATTTAAGTAAAGATAGATTTATCCTCTCACTTCAGAAAAATATCTTGGGTCTTATTATTGGCTTAAAACAAAAAAGTTCACATTGATTTTTTCCAACTTTTAACAGCTCCTCTTCAGACAAAGCTAAAGCAACGCCATTATTCCCTTCAGCTTCCTTTCAGACACAGTATATACAACCCATTTTGGACATAGTTGGTTCAAAACCAAAACATTTCATTTTATTGTGGAGCAGAAGAGATAATGAAAATTTTATGCTTTTCTTACCCTCATCCTTCACTATTTTATATCTGATTTTCTATCAGGTTCTTGTCAAAACATTAATTCTTAGGCTTGTGAAAACTGTCTGACAATTCTGTCACTATTTTTAAGCAGCTCTTTTTTTGAAAGCCACAATTTGAGTCTTGAAAGGATTTGTTATCAAGATACAAGTCCAAATTCATTTGAAGAGAATGAAATATGAATATCATAAACCAGCAGATGCACCACGTTGTGCAAACAGGTCACCTTCTGTACACAATACCAGCAACCATCAGATCAACCTGCTAGAGCAGAGATAAGTGCTCACTGGCCTCTCTGAGAAGGCTAGAGCATATTTACATTTCTTTGAGAAACTGAACAAGAGTCAATTAAAAATAACATTCTGATAACAGTCAACACTAAAGATCTCCAATGGTTTTGGTATTCACCAAATAAAATAATTTTGTTGCTGTGTATTATGAAGACTGTAAAAAAGCATTATACAAGGTTATTTGTTCCAGACAGTCCCATCACAGTGGTTTCAACACACCTGCAGTCAGATCAAGAAGGCTTTTCTTCAATCTTAAAAGTAGTTTAAAAATCTAAACTAAGGCAGTACTGCTAAAGTCTTCTTGATTAAAATTATGATGTACAGCTTCCCATTTCTACTTTGCTTCATGGCTTTCCTAATGTTTCACTTCACAGCAGGATTTGCTAAACTGTTTTAATCAACAAATACACACCTCAGCCACAGCTGAGAAGCTTGCAGAGTATGCTAATATGGTTGCAAAGTAAGCTAACAAGTTATGTACTAACTGTATCTGCTGATATAAAATTGAGTTTCGTAACACAGAAGCATCTGAGCCCAGTATCATGCAAAACAGACATGTTTTTATGATATTTTAATAAGTCAGAGTGCTAAAAACTTAAAAAGACACTGGGAAATGTTTTCCCCCCCTAATCATTCTTCAGAGTGGAGGGATGGTAGAGTTTTGTTTTGCAGACTATGAAGAAGTCACACTATATCACACATTCATGCATGTATTTACAAAATGTTGACTGGATGAGGAACATTCAACACTTAAAAAGGATTACATCAAAATGGGTTTTCTGGTTACTTACTCATTTTATACTAAGCTTTTAAAGGAACCTGCTCTGACACTGTTTCAATTATTTCAGTTAAGATCCCACCCAAACCAACAGTCAAAAATGTCAGGAAAAGTTACTTCTCTGGTTGTATTCTAAAGAGAAATGGAAAGGAAAATGTCTAGTATTGGCTGTGTACAAGTCAGCAATAAGTAGTAACAAAAAAAGTAGTAACAAAATACCTTTAGACTACTCAATAACTAATGATTTTTCTACAGACAATATGACTTGTTAACAGTCAATTAATTCAGCCGTTTCTTTACCAGCAAGCATTTTATCTACACCATCTGAACAGCTATTTTCACATGCAAAGGAAAGAAACTGAAACCAGAACTTATCTAGAAAACACAGGCCCTGTCTGGCCTTAGCACAGCGGGCTGAAATAATGGCACACATCCTCAACGACAAGTGAGGAATATACTGACAGAGGAAAGAGATTGGGTAATGAGTTTATTTGACCTTTCACCTGAGAGGGTCAACAGACTGTAAATCAGAAATGCCTTCCAGCCAGTACACATCAACAGAACAGTTCCCAGAAACTGATCTGACATATGAAGAAACCGAAAGAAAGGACAAAAGGAAGATATCATTATGCCCACTTTTTTTCAGAAATATTCACTATGTGACTGGGGAGGACCACACTGCAGCTACTGAATCAGCTCTAACAGCATCTTATATTGTCTCCATCTTAGAACTGCTCATTAACCCAAAGCAAAAACATCAGTATTTTTCCCAGGGAGACACTACTTATTTTTTGAAAGATGTTATTATACATATAATTATATAATGTATGTTATATAAACACATTATATAACAATGCCTTAGAAGTACAGAGGTGTCACTGAAATTTATTTAAATAGGATAGTAAAACAATTTGTATCCAACAATTTCCAATCAATTCATCAAAGTATGAGTTTTGATTTTCAGACTTTTAACTGTGCTGTTGATTCAGCACAGGCTCAGAACAGATGGCAATGGTTTGTGTACAACACAAATCAGCTTTTCAACCCCCCTCCCTGCATACTTCCCTTTCCTCCTTCATGTTTATCACACTAAAGAAAATACATGTAAGTTCCCGCTTTTTATTGTACTAACAGCCCTGACCCTTTGTAAGGGTTCAGAAGCCAAGAACTGCAAAACATCACTAGTAAGACCATATTAGACTAGTTTTGATTTTCAAATTGCAAAATTACGTAGCAATTTTCTAAGGTTATTCCTAAAAAAAAAAAGAAGTCACCTGCAGTGTTTAAATCGGGAATATGAGAAAGCAGCCCTGAATCATTTTGATTTTTCCTAGGCGAAGATTTATCATAACCAAAAAAAAAGTAAGACCTAAGAATATTCTCCCCAAACATCTTCTTAGACACTATCTCACTAACGAAGATTTGGTTTGGTTTAAAATGAAGGGGTAGAATTTCAGTGTGTTGACAAGCATTCAAAAATTCTCTCTTTTTGAAACTGCCTTCACTTTCAAGGCTCACATATTTCAGATGTGCAGTACCCACCCCAGCATAAGTTAGAAACATTCTGGGATTCTTTTAACAGGAACTGTTAGATCCTAACTTCAACACAGAATAATGGGATTGAAGGCTCAGAGGTGCTTCTTCTACTGGCTCCAAGACATCTCAAGAGAAGTGGTTCACAGAGCCCCAAAAAACCCTTCCAGGTAGGCCAGATAGCTATGGTGAAGCTTTTAGAATTAAGTAGACATACATTCTAGCCTAAAAAGTAAAACTGTCACACAAGTATCTTGTTTTATTTATATGTCACTTTTACTGAAGTTCATACGGAATTAAGACTCGTTTCCTCTCCCCTCCCAAAGAAAAAGCACAAGAAGCCTTGCATCTTATATAAAATGAAAATCACTTTTCCTCTCTGCTGAAAACAAATATACTGAGTATTAAGGAATAGGGAGGAAGGCTCCTACAACACCGTGAGCAGAAACACTCTCCTTTTGTTATTTTTCTTCTTTGGAGGAGTCATATTTCGAAACTTCATGCATCTGATGCTGCTGGCCAACACAGACTTCACACATGCATTCGTGAAGGGGCCGTGCTGCTCAGCAGTCAAAGGACAGCAAAGTCTTTAGGCTTGCTTTGAACTTCAACATCAGCTATTACAGATCACGGGTCTGAGAACGTACTGCCAGCAAACAAGCACTGACCTTGAGCTGTATTTCTTTAAGATGGATTCCAAAATGTTTACCAGTTCCTCAGAGTTAATGAACTTTTGGGTGCTGAGCGTGTACATTTTTTCATAGAAGTCAGCAATTTCCATCCGAGCCTGAACAAAAAAACAGAGCTGTTCAGACAGGTGAGAAAGCAGCTCTTCCAAGTGAGGAGCTGTTCCTCCTAGTGCATTGTGACCCGTCGCCACCACCTTCTTCAGCTCATTATGCAGAGATGTGTAGATGGTTCGGATGGAGTCCTTTCGGCTGAAGAATGACTGACCACCTGTTCAGATAAATATGGAGGTATTACCAAAATCCAGGGACAGCAAAGACAAACAGCAATACTGGAAAATTCTACATAACCACACTTGTTCTCCTCTAGCTGTTCCTAAGTGTTGTTTGATCACAGTATTTCTTTTAACCAAGACACAAAATTCAGTATTTTGTCATGGCATATGCTCAGAAGCGCTTTATGTAATTTCACACAAGCTACTCTTGTCCAGTTTGTATCTCAGCACCCAATGACTGCTGCAAAACTTCAACTCCCTCAGTTATGGTGTGACTTTTCAGAAAACAAGGGTTCAGTTAAATTTGCTGCTATGATACATGACCTCAAGTACTGTCATCTGTGGGAGTCAGAAGAATCAAGTCATCATGATGTGACTGATCCAATTTTAATAGCCTCCATCGAATCAATTACATCTAGATCTTTTGGGGATAATTCCCCTAGCAACCCCTCTACAATCAGGAAGCACTCAAATTTGCAAAGCAACCTTTAAGCCAGAGCCATGGGACATTTGTGTGTACAAACCAAATGTTCCTAGTCCCTACATGGTCTTAATATAAACCAGAATTCAAAGGGAAAACAGTCACACTTTATCTCAGCGAGACCACAGTGCAGGTTAATCCATAACTAAAACCTGGGGTGAGGGGGATAAGGGGAAAGAACTTGTCTGTGCTTCTTTCTACCTGCTCAACACTATGAGGAATTTTAAAAAGAAAAAAGATAGAAGTAAAGGGTCAAAGTAAAGCATATTTAACTTTTACACTACCAAAAGACTGCACAAATGTACTAACCTTATTTCACACCTTCTATTTACAGAAGGCCTTATGTGCCACTGTGGCACTCAACAGCTGCAGAAGAGCAAGGATCACAGGGCTGGTGGAAGTTTTTAAAAGATTCCAGTTTTAGGTTCTACATTGAAACTGCTTATAAATTTTTTAAGGATGGATCCATTTTACATATATAACGCTCAAAGGTGACCTTAGCAATTTGAGGTAGAAAGGCAGAGAACTGGATATCACTGTAAAACAGCTCCCTTCCTAAGCCATGAGTAGTCCTCGTGTCATGGGCACGATGAAAAATCATCTATTGCAGTTGTTCGTGAAGTATATAAACAAACAAAACTTTGTCCCTTCTGTTGTCAATTTTACCCGTTCTGTAAGCATCAAATTAACTTTTTAAAGTCAGTCTTATAGACAGTTTTGTCTGTAAAGACCTTCTTATAAAATAGTTCCAAGTCACCACTTAAACACCAAAGCAGAATTTTCCTGATGCTTTACTGTTACACATCAGACCCATATCCCTTGATCCATTTTCCATGCTTGTCTGCAATTCAAAGAGTAACCAGAGGGCAACATGATGACAGCTCATCCTGTGCCGGTTTGGAATTTTTCTATTCATGCACTGAGAAAGCAACAAGCAGCCAAGATTGTGGTCGAAGCTTCTTGAGACCCTGCAGAGTCTGCACGGGTAACAACTTTTAGGATGCTATCTCCAGCCCCAAGTGCTTGCCCATAAGCAGATCTAATACAAGCTTTAAGCCTTTCGTCACCTCACTGATCTCACCTTTGCCCAGATCTCAGCCAGAACTTCTCAGCACAGAAATACCTCTGGCTAAATCTTGGGATGGGCAAGTAGGTAGCCTGCCGGCCAGCGAAGAGCTACATCGACTGGCACAGGGGCCACCGTGCCACCTGCACTGCACCTGCACTCTTGTTTATTCTTTAGCGGCAGCATAAACAGCACAGCCGACTTCTCCCCGGGCCCAGGGACACTTGCTGAGCCGGCACTTGTCTTTCAGAGGCACAGGCACGCACCAGGCCGAGGCAGAGTCCTCAGATCCCCCAGGTGCCCAGCGCTGTGCACCCACGGGCTGACACGGCCTCACACCGCACGCTCCCCTCGCGGAGCCGCACCCGGGGCGGGGCGGGAGAGCCGCGGCCCGAGGCGGCGGAGCCAGTCCCTGCTCCCCCGGAGCGGTACCTAGCTTCTGTCCCAGGAAGGTCATGCTGTGATAGGCCTTCTCGGCCGCCGCCAGGTGCGCCAGCCCGGCCAGCAGCGCCAGCCAGCTGGACCCCGCGCTCTTGTTGGCCTCCCGCTCCTTCTCCACGTTGTCCTTGGCCTTGTCGTAGGAGAAGATGCCCAGGTGGGAGAAGAAGGTCTCCAGCACGGCCTGCTCCACCGGCACGGGCGCTCCCAGCGGGATCGACTCCCCCATCCCGCCCGGCGCCTCCGCAGCGGCCGCCACTTCCGGGGTCGGACCCCGCGCGCGCGGAATCGCTCTCGTGCCCGCCCCTCGGCACGTGACAGGCGGGGCGGGCGGTGGGCGGGGCTGGGTCACGTGACCGGGCGGCGCGCGCAGTACTGGTGGGCGGGGCAGCGGCAAAAGCGGGAGCGGCGCGTCCGGGGATATTCCAGAGCCCTCCGCCTGCGGGAGACCCAGGAGCCCCAGAGGTCCGCCCGTCCGTACTGCACGTTGGTATTTTCGGGCTGGACACACCGGCGCTGGTTCCTGCTGAGGTCTCCTCCACTCTGGCTGTTACGTTTTGTGCTTTCACTTAACTCTGAAGCTCGTTTTCATGTTAAATCGTTCTTTCAGTTGAAACGTTCCAAAAACCAACGTCTTTCTGATGCCCTTATTCCCATCCTTTGAGTCCCACAGAACCCTCCAGCTACTTTGGGTTTATAGTTTATAGTTTCCCCCTCCCTGGGAGGTAGCGGCAAATTAATGCCGTTTTTTCCAGTTCATGTTTTGGACAGATGAGCTCCCTGAACTGATTCCCTGTGGAAGTGATGAGAGGCGCAAAGCTGAGCCAGAGGACCGTGACGCTGTGAAAGGGGGGCTGCTGTGGCAGCACCGATGAGTCCAAGTTCTGCAGAACAACCACACGCCTTTACACGGACAGTTCCCCTCCAGCTAACCCAGAATGAAAACATTCCCAGGCTGCCCTCTGCACAGCACTTCCCTGCACCCTATCGGCACCAGCATTTGGTTTCTAAGCTGGCACCCAAAGCACTGTATCGATTCTTTAACAACGGAAAGATCCATGAATGAACTTAAGTAGCTGACTGCCTCTTGTTCAGTAAACATTTTCATTGAAAACAGGCATCAGATGCAAACGCTGGCTTTAGGTGTGAAACAGCTTTCTTAATTAACTACACAGCGCCTGCAAGTTTTTTACTGTGGCTTTACACGTTAAGGATTGGGGTTGGATCTAAAAATTAATTTTCCTAGTTTTCAGTCATCTAATAACAAAGGTAAGTCTGCCTAAGCCCTCTGTCACATTTCCAGGCACCTCTGTATGCTTACTTAATTCTGAGCAGTGTGTAACATCCTTGAAAAGGTTCAGGTTAGAACCAAAGTTTTAGCTTTAAACGCTTAAAATTTGAAGCAGCTTAACTGAAGTTGACATGTCTGAATTCCGCGCACCAGAATGTGTGCTGCCTTCTTCCTGAATTCAACTGTTTATTCAGTGTGCCGAAGAGACAAGATGCATGTAGGGTTGTACAGCTGCTCAGTAAAACTTCTCTTACCCGGAATGTTGTTTATTAAAATTTGGTTTATTGATGGGGTATTTTGGTAATTTAAATCAGCATGTGAAACATTCACCTGTTCAAGACAATCACAGCTGTAAATAGTAGGCTGCCAATGGTTTACAGAAAATAAAGAGTAGGGGGGGAGATTTCTACAGAGTCAGGACACTGTCTCCAAAAGACAACTGGGAGTCAAAGGTTCAAATAAGACCTTTATTGCAACACAGAGTTGATGGCATGTTTTTGTATTTAATAGAAAGTATTTGGTCTCTTGGTGGTGAAACGTGGTTTGTGCTGGCGACGCAGAACTCTGTGTGGCAGAGGGAACTTGATTTTAGAATCCTGCAAGAAAAAATAGTTCTATGTTAACTGAGGTATTAGATAAACAAAAGAAATCAGTTTGCAATAAATAACCAAGCCGTATTCCATGAATAACTTACAGAGAAGTAATGCATCCACAAATTAGATATACTTCATAGGCCTTAGGAGAAATGCCTAAATTTTGCATTTTTTTAAAGAAATGCCCATTAGAGGCATGTTTTCTGCACTGTAACACGCATTCACTTTATTGTGACTTTCTTCCAAAGAATTCTAGCTTTAGAAGCCTTGATCATAATTTATCGTAATTGTAAAGCTCTGCATACCAGTTTGGTTCCCTCCCTATTTCTGTCTGCAAAGCAAACATGTACCAGACAAGATAGCTCCCCTCTTCCAGTCCAGTGTCAGACCAGGACCCACCAGCCACGGCAGTGCTGGTTCACTTACATGGAACTGCTTGACGGCTGGTCTGCGGCACTTGCTGGCAGCAATTTCCTCAACCTTCATGATCTGAATAGAGTGAGCACGGGCACGGTGACGGGCTCCCATATCACGGTCTGATACAAGAGAACTCATTAAAAAATGAATCTTAAGGACATTTTTAGTTCAAAAATCTTACAAATGCCTCTTCAGGAAATGTTCATAATGCCACCTATGACTTTCTAAAATTCAGATCAACTTTAGTTAAAATCATACTGGATTTAGTATGTAAAGTGATGGTACAAATATCACGGAACCAACGAGCAGCAGCAAATTCTTCCAGTAACTCATTACCAAACTCCTCCCAGACAGAAAGTGCTATTTTATTACTCTTGCCTTATTTCAAGAAGGCACACATGTACAGAAGAAATATAGGTGGGACTATTTAATTTTTTGCACAAAAAAAAGTCTCTCTGATTCACAGTCAAAACTGAAGTATCATTACTGAAAGGTGCGAGTAAAGTTAAGACCTGAGGATATCTTGACTTTTCTTGAAACTGACCAGTGATAGAAACTGATATTCAGCTCACATGCTTAGGCTTTCAGAACGGGAGGCAGCCATCTGTGCAAGGGCTACCTGAAAATTCCTCCCTGCAGCAGTGCAAATCACTGCCTTCAAATCAAGATGTCCATAGCTACTTCCACAAGATATGCCTATTGAAATACTATTGTGCTTACAACATTTCCCATGAAGACCTAACATACCTATGAAAAACTTACCTGCCATAGGTATTCTTGAACATATAAGTATCAGTCACTGTATCATAATACATAAGTTTCCTGGTCTCTTAAGCAGTCCTTCGGTGTGTTAAATAACAGGGATCATTGTAAAGTAATGTAGAACCTTAAATTTCACTTTCAACAGCACTTCAGCTTTTGAAAGGCGACAAGATACATTTAATATTTGCACACATGACAAGAATATCATTATTAAGAACAATATTCTTTGGGTTTTTATGTGCATTCTGTTGTGTTTATAACGCTGTGTAGTAAAATATCAACAGCATCAGCTATAGAAATGGTCCATCCCTCAAGTACTTCACAAAACAGACTGAAATCAGGTCAACCTTTAACTCTCCCTGAACTGAGACAATGAGATCTTGGAGTAACAAAGATTACAGATTTTTTTCCTGTGATTTTTTTTTAATTTACTTGCTCTCCACAGGATTGACGCTAGTACGTTCCACATGAAATCTGAAATATTCTTTCCACAAGACTTGGCAATATATATATTCGATTGTCATAAAACAATACATATAGTGCAAGAAATACATGTAGCACTTAAAAGATCGTTAACTCTCAGTTTGTATGGTAAAACTCATTACTAGAATTGTAGAAAGTCCCACCACGATGAAGTGGGAATATTTTAAGTCAGTGAAACTGTATAAAGACTAGTAACAAATAAGATTCCACATATACATACTTTAACAACTACAGATTTTTTTGGCAAGCCCCTACTTTATTTTTCTAGAGTTTTTAGTTATCTTATCATGGACTAAGCACGCTTTATGCTCAGTTTGAGATTTAATCTTCTATTATATATTGATGCTATCGTTTTATACCTCATTTACAGATACTTACAGCACTGAGTGACAGCACCAGCCGTGGTCAAATCTCTGTACTCCCTGTACATGTTGTGGGTTCCACTACGAGAATCATAGCGCAACCAGATACCAAAATTTTTTACCCGCAGAGGGGACTTCTCATATACCTGGAATAACAGAAGAGCGTGAAAGTGGTTAGAGACAAAGCTTTATCACCACTTTAGAGTTTTAAGAATAAATATTTTAGAGCTCTTACAAAATCACTGTTTTAAGTTCTACTGTCAAAACCAACACTTTGCTCTCTTTCCCTTTAACATCATAACTGGATTTATGTCTGGGCAATTCAGACTGTAGTTTTACTAATTCATCATGGAAAGAAAAATACAAGACTTCAGCTTTAAAAAATGCTCTTGAAGCAGGAACAACCAAGGCAGAGAAGAACAAGCATACAAACGTCCACTCTCCCACTATTATGAATGTCCAGATGTCTCTTAAAAGGTATGCTGCCCAATGAAGCGAAGCAAAGCAAATCCAAGACAGCAGCACTGACTAGTGACATGGTTCATAATTCTGAAGTGTTGGAAAATACCTATTTAGTTTACCACCACTTTCAAAAAAACGGATGTGTTACTCCTTTTCACAGGAACTGAAGGCGAAGTGTATTTCAGTCTCACCCCAATAACAGCAATTCCTGTAAATTCCTTTCACATACACCACCCAGAATTCCTTAAGAACCTCCCACATTTTTAGGCTTTTAATCACGCACCTGGCCACAGTACACAATCTCTCCAGAAGACTTCTTCATCTTCTTCAGCTGAGAGACGAAGTACCAGAACCGGGACTTGGCGACGACATGGTTCGGAGCAAAGATCCGCATGCGGTACAGAGGAGGAGTCGTGCATTTCGGTGTGGGCAGGCACCGCCCGACCACTTTGTACTCCCGCAGCTAGAGGGACACGAAACACAGGCGGCCCGCAGAATGAGTGAGCCGCGGAGCCACCACTGCGCCCGCCGCACCCCGCCCGCCCTGCGCCGACCCCGCGGCGGGATCGGCGGCTCTACAGAAGAACAGCGGGGCGAGAACAGCTCAATCCAGGGGCACAGAGAGCCCGCCGCGCCGTGCGGGCGGATCTCCCCGCGGATCCGCCCGCGGAGCCGCCGCCGATCCGGGCCCGCGCCGGGCGGGAGCGGCGCCGCCGCCATGTTGGGCCGCGCGCCTCCTCACGGGCCGGGCAGCGCCGCACGGGCAGGCACGCGTCGCTCTGGAGCGCCGCAACCCGGCGCCGCTGCCCTGCCCACGGCCGCCTCAGTGTCGGCCCCGGCCGCGGTGCCGGCCGTGCCCTCCGCGCCCCGGCCCGCACTCACGGTGCCCGAAGCCTTCATTGCGCTCCTCCGCCGCGGCCCGCAGGAAAGGAAAGGGACGGCCGCGTGCGCCTCACGTCACTCATCCAGCTCCGGGCCCGCCCCCGGCCGTGCGCGCCGCCCATTGGCTGGCTGCAGAGCGCGATTGGAGGGCGCCGCTGTCAGTCTCGCTGGCCGCGGGGGGTTCCGGGTCCGCTGAGCCGCGTGGCCCCGCTCGGCCGGCGCTTGTTTTGCCCAGTGCCCCGGGCCCTCCTCTGGGCACCGTGCCCGCCGACCCGAATGGGCGGCCTGGCTGTGCGTGACTCCTTCTCCCGCTGGTTCTGCTCGTATTGCCGCGGGGGACGTGGCAGGCAGGCTGCAGGCGGAGGCACCGCGCTCCCCTCGGACCGGTAGCCGGGCGCGCAGAGTGACCCTGGGGCTACCGTGAGGTTGCCCCTGCGGAACCCTCCCCGCACTCAGTTCTACGAGATCTGTTTCGTGGCTGGTCCCGCCGGGCGCTCGTCCCCAGCGCACCGTGCGGGGGCAGTGGCTCTGCTCGGGGGGCGAGCGAAGGTCTTCAAAAGCTGGGCGCCTCACGCCTTGAAGAGCTGTACTGCCATAGCCGCGGGCCGGGAGTGGGTTTTTATACTGTTGAAAGATACTGTAACAGCAGCGCTGCTGGGACGGGTTGTAAATGGCTGCAGCGTCTTGCTGCGGTTATTCCCGTTTAGGTCGGTTTCAAGCGGGTCCTGCGGGCGCCTGATCACGCCCAGCCCCGCACGCGGCACTGCGTTGCAGAGCCCTCAGCGCAGAGCCCAGTGCCACATGTACGGACAGCTGCGGGATCGCTCCTCACGGGCAAGTCCGCGCCAGCCCGGGCCCTTCCCCGTGCGCCTCCCCGAACAAGTCGCTCCGGTTGCGACTGCGGAGCTCGCGCCGGTGGCTCCACCCGGTCGGCCTTGCGGCTGCTGCTGACACAGCGCGATTGGCAGGGCAGTCCCGGTTTATTCCGTTGGTGCTGTCGGTTTTACAGCAGCGTTGGCCGTACCGAAGGGGGGGGGTGGGACTACGGTTCCCAGGGAGCCGCGAGGCCGGGGCGCATCCCGGCGTGCGCCGCGCCCGGCCGGTTTGGCGACAGGGGAGGTCCCGCTCCTCCTCCTCCTGCCGCCGCTAGCTGAGGCGGCGCGGCTCGGCCCGGCCCGCTCCCTGTGCTCGTGGCGGCCGTGGAGCCGCGGGGGTGGGCGGGAGCCGGCGGCGATGGAGCACTGACCAGGAAGGTACGGGCCGGGGGCGCGGGCAGGACGCGACACGCGGCGCGGGTGACTCAGCCCGGCGGGGAAGGGGCGGTGTGGGCTGAGCTGGTGGCGCCCACGGGCTCCCGCGAGTCCCCCGGCCGCCTCCCTCAGCCCGGCGCTGCCTCCCCCGCGGCCGAGAGGCTCCGAGGCGCGGGGGGAAGGCACCGCCGCCTCCGCGCCCACCCGGCCCTGCTGCTGGGGGTTGTTGGGGGCGCAGCCAACTGGTCCCCGCCGGGCCCGCCCTCTGGGAGCCGCCAAAAAATATCGGTGTTTTTCTCTGCTAATATGCGCAGTACCCTGCGGTGCGGTTCCGTTCGCGGGAGCTGCCGTCTCCGTGGCCGTCCCTCTGATGGGGGAAGGAAGAAATCGTACGACCGCAGCGTGACGGGAGGGAGGGAGGGACCTCCCCGCACCTCCATGTTCCGCCGGTCCCGGCGCGGTGGGAGCGGTGGATCCCCGCCGCGAGAGCCCTGTGCTTGGTCGCTCGCAGCGGCCCCGGGACGGCGCTGGGGGGGTTAATGCAGCCCCGGCGTCCGCGTCGCGGAGCTGGATGCCGCGATCGCCCTCCCCGGCCGGGCTGCGGAGCCGCGTTTGGCTCTCCAGGCAGGGGGGACCGCGCTCCTGGCCGAATTTGGGGCGGGGGCAAGGAGGCCTTGCTCCTCAAGGGGAATTCCTGCCAGTAAGAATGTGCCTGAAATGAAAAGCTAATATGTCACTTACGGAAAGAAAAAGTTTCTAGACCGGTTGAAAAGTTCTCGAAGTAGCAACAGCTACACAGCTGTTCGCTCCAACCGCGTGTTCGGTCGGCATGAAGGCTCTAGAGCCCTAAGAATACGCTCAAGGTTTGCAGCAAGCAAAACAGAGCAAAAAAATTGTGAAAGATTCATTTTGTTGTCTTTGTTTTATTAGAGAGAAAACTTGAGGGAGTTCAAATGAGGCACATCACAGGCTCCCCCTGTGCTATCACACTCTTGTAAATACCTAAAACGAGTGCTGCAAATTAAGTATGCTTTAATTACTAATTGCTCCTGTGCTTAGCACCTGTAGTTAAAATGCTTTGAATGCTTTTATTATGGGGGCATATTTGGACCGAAGTTACGCACCTTGACCACATTTGCATTATTAATTGGGCAAAGTGGGTTGCCTTTTTATTTTCCCCCCCCTGGCTTTCCCATATGAAAACGATCTCTACTAGCAAATGCATCTTCTGTATTTAGTAAGTGAAAGAGGATGAAGTATCCTTATGAGACGTACCTGTATGACTTCCTTGATAAGGAATTGCACCTTCCGAATTATATTACGATGAGTTTTCCACCCAGCATGGTGTACTGCTTAATAAAAAAATTATCTCTAAGTAAAAAAGACAATACTATCTACAGAGCTGCATATTAAGTATTAATGTTATTGATTGTTTTTATAAATAAAACTTGCTTTAATGACATACTTGATGTTATAGCTGAGTGCATTTTGCAATGGATTTTGTGAACTGTGAGTACTATTAAAAATCACAGTTCAGCTTTGCTTTCGAGGTGTATCCGGCTAGCGAAATAGATTTGTGGTGGAAAAGTTATCTGCTTAAGTAAAGCCATGAGGCATGAAAAGTTATTTTATTAGCTTTCTCAAAAGGCTCATTCAGATAGTTTATCTCAATTGTCTTTCAGAGGTGGGTCGTCAGGATGTTACTCTTTAGAAAAGAAGTTGAAATTTTAAGTATGTTCATGTAGCATTTATAAAATTAGCAATAACAGGTGAAGAGAATACACGTTTGATCTGTCCAAAAGGTAGTAACGTAGTGATATCAGCAGGTAAATGTGCAAAAAAATGCTTCTGTATAATAAATAGTTTTACTTGTGTAACTATTGACGAGATACTATTGGAAAAAAATCGTTTCCCTTTATTTTAATCTGGATGATCTGGATGTTGATTATGGGGAAAACAGACTGGGGGCTGGGAATGTGGAGGGAGAAGGCCTGGCAAAGCAACTTTAATCCCTGAAGGTTCTGCCCGAGGGGAATCACTGTCTAAGGCAGTGTGTGAGGCTTCTTTTGCCACGAATCATCTCTTTGTTCCAGACTTTCTGGTTTCTATGCGGCTGAAACCTGCAATTTATTTTTTTGTATGAATTCAATTTTACTTATTAAATTACTTTTCATTATGCACTTTGGTATAGTGTATTCTGCCTTGAGTTTTATAGAAAAGTCTGTCACTACATTAAATTTGGGGCTCTCCTTTTCAATCCTGCTTGTTGTGAGTTGTCACTGCCACCTTTCTTCCCGTGGGGGAGGGTGAACAGTAGAGCATGCAGGAGACACGCAATACTAAGAAATTAGAAGTACTACCTATGGGTATGTAGGCGGCTTCAAACCACAGCCCTTTTGTCGTCTCTTCCTTTCCCCTACCTCCTACATACTTACGTAACAAGGCCTGTTACCGTGTGTGGGGGGGGAGGTGGGTCAGGAATTTGAAGGATAGATGGGTTTTTGTCCCCTCTTGTTGTCTAACGGCATCCTACAGTTTGACAGAGATTATTTTAATTTTTTTTTAAATTATCTACATTTTACCAGAGCATTGCAGAACAGCCTGAAGAGGCATGTCATCTTTAGAACATTTGCATAGCTTGCTTGTTAATTTTACACTGAATTTTCTAAATAAAAATCATTGCTAGTAAATCTGCACCCGTTAGGAGGAACAGGAAACTTTGTTAAAAACTCAGTATGGTGTATTTTGTGGTTAATTTCTAAGACACTTCTGTTGTGTGTACTTACTTTAGAAGAAAGACCTCCTAACAGCTTTGCCCCTCTAGGGGATTATGAGGCATCCTAACAATATTAGAGATGAGTAGAGGGTTTTTTTGCAGTTGAGTTTGTGGTGGGGAAAAAAATACTGTGGTCTATCATTTAAGTAGCAGATTTCTGTTTATGTCATATCTTGCTGAAACCTCTGCATGCTTGAAAGTTGAGTTTAAGCCTTTCAGTTGAATTGTACACATCATGCCATTTCTCTGTTAATTCAGATGATGTTAACTCTTTTCAAGAGACCTGAAATATATGGAAACTTAAAAATTCCCTTATGCAGTAAGAAATATAGTACTGTGAAAAGTTGATTAAAGGACTTAAAATTCTGATATCTGTATCAGAAGTATGTGCATTCATGTTCAGTTGGAGTACATACTGTGTGTTTGAGTTTCTGGGAAAACTTGTGTGGTTGCTGCTGTCCTGCTTTTAATTGTTCTTGTTTTGCTGAGCAAATAAAATTTCTCTTTCTCTATTTGCAGATGATCGTAGTTTCCCCTCTAGAAGAAGTGGGCAAACCAGTTAGGAGCAGGAAACAAAGAGTATAGCAGTAGAAATGGATGAACAAGCCCTTTTAGGGCTAAACCCAAATGCTGATGCAGAATTCAGACAAAGAGTATGTAATTAACTTCCTTTTCTCTCTAGTAACTGGGGTTGCTGTTCTTGTGCAAAAGTTTCATGTTTTTTTTGGTTTTGGGGGGGTTGTGTTTGGGATTTTTTTCTGTTAACCAACGCATAGGGTTTGTGGTGGCAAGTATAATACGAAATCACGTTGCAAACGTGTAAGTTGAGGGTTGTATGTTATCAATTCAATGAAGTTACACTCAACATGCATAGAGTTTTTAAGTCTTTTAAGTTCTTTGTACTTGTTGCTCACCTCCTTACGTATGTTCTCATGGAATGAAAAGCAGCTGTGGAAAACAGATTGCTTAAAATTGCCCTTTTGATTCTTAGACGTGTTTTTTAATTATTATTTTGATGGATTACCTAGCTTTAGTGTCTTTTTAATGAATGTCTTGTTTCAACTGTAGTGCAGCTTGTATTGTCGTAGTTTAAGAAAGTAGTCTTGGTGCGTGGGTAACAGTTACTTTGTAAGAGATGCTCCTATGAAAAGACATTACTATTTATATAGCTATTCAGTAATTATCTCTGCTTACTGATTACCAAGTTGATTCAGCTGTCTACAAGAGAATGTCCAGTAAAATCTGTCAGAAATGAGGATGTTAATACCATGGTTTTGTGTTCATAAAACAAATCCTGGAACGTATAAGAAAGTTACAAATGTGGTTTGACGCAGTATTGCTAAGCAGCCTGTTAAGTGTGTTGGTTCTGAGTATTTGTCCTTTTTGGAAGGGTGGATATAGATAATCTTTAGTGTGCTGATAGTAGAATTTCACAAAAATTTGAGAGTTAGAGATTTATTGACCTTTTAACTATGCAGTCTGCCCAGTTTTAAAACATTTCATATCAGAAAGGGACATACCTTTTCATTCATAAGGTGTAACATAAAGGAAGTATCAAACCATTTCTAGTAAAACTGTTAAGTTTAGGAAAATCACGACTACTAACTACAGGAAGTAAATTCTTATTTTAGAACTTATTTCTGAATAATTACAATCTCTGTTTCATAACTTACTTTACTGTTTTGTATTACAGGGCACGCTGAATCTTAAAGCAATTGAATTAAATTACCTGTTGTCCAAAGCTATTTAGAAGTTCTGATAAGCAACTTGATTATCTAAAATTTAGTAGAAGTTTTTTCTGATTTCTGTAGTAGATTCCTAAACTGACAGTTGTCCAAGTGACCAGTGTTTGAATGTTTCTTAAGCTTGGGGTGTTGGATACAGGCAAAGTGGTATAACAAAAATAATTGTTTTCAGTGGAAAATCTAAATCACCTACTCTTTGGAATTTGTGGAAGTAATTTTAACTTGGATGTGAACTTCCATCTGAATAGAAAGGCGCTGAGCAAGTTTCTCTAGTCAGCTGTCTTCAGAGGTTCTGTTGCACCTCAGCATTTCTGATTCTATGACTTTTGTATATAAGTAACAAAATTATTTGTGTTGAATGTGAAGTGAAAATGGGTACCTATGATATTAGGTGAAAAAAACAGTCTTGTATTAAAGTAATTGAGGAGCCATATAAATACTTGAATGTGTCCAAATACTTCTGTTTTTTTGAAGGAGATCTGTTTAAATATGAGGCCAGGTGTAAATTAATTGTCTTGCTGTGTGCTTTGTTCTTTTTTTAAATGAAACTTAAAATAATTTTTTGCAGGCACTAGCCTACTTTGAGCAGCTTAAGATATCTCAGGATGCTTGGCAAGTCTGTGCAGAAGCGTTAGCTCAGAGTATATACAGGTAATGTAGTTAATAATTTCTTCATTACTAATATGCGTGGCTGAGATTTATCTGTGCAGTGTGTTAGACAAACTATAAATTGCTAAAAGTTAATATGATCTTCATACTGTCTTTAGTATCATAGTTGATCTGTGGCCTTTGTATAATGCGTTTCAAGGAAGAACAATGTATAAGTTAAACTCCATATTAATCTACTAGCCTAAAGGCTGTGTATTTACATAAAAAATACTAGGTTGTCACTGTATTACAGAATAATTCAGGTTGGAAGGAAATTGAGGGGGGCATATCTCCTGAATAACAGCAGTAATTTATAGTGAATGGTTTTTTGTAAATGATTTATCAAAATTTCTGACTCAAATAGTGCAGTAATTAACAAAACAACACTATATTAAAAAACAGCATTTTATAATCTTTAAAAAAAATACATTAGAATTGTTACAATGTTTAGATAATAAGATAAAGTTGTATAGATTATATAGCATGCATAATGTACCGTCCTAATCTATACCTCAGTTTGTCTTCACCTTTGATTTTTGAGATGCAGTGTACAACTTACACTTGGTGTACTAGCGGACCTCAAACATAGTATTCAAGCCTGGCAGATTTTTATAAAGGCAGGATACAATCAGTATTGTAGTTTTGAATGTTCATTACTGAAATCAAAGCAAAACAAATAGGTGACTGTAGAAAAAAAAAGGCTAATGTCAAGTGTAAATATCAGTTTACAGTTGCTCATTTCTAGCAGATTAACTGCTCAAGATTTTTTCATTTTTGCTCTGAATTAACAGCAGCGGCATCTTTTTTTTTTTTTGCGTGTTATTCTTGTTATCAAGTTATTCTTGATATGCCAAAGGGGCAATCTTATTGTAATATTTGAGGAATTTTTTTCTTCCCAGGAAAGCATACCATATTGCTACCAGTAACAGAATTTTCTTTTCTAGTGATGATCATATCAAGTTCTTCTGCTTTCAAGTCCTGGAACATCAAGTTAAGTTCAAGTGAGTAATCTTTCTTGACACCACCCTTTTTATTTTACTTGCACATAAAATGGTATCTGTTGTCTTTTCATGGTTGATGAGGTGGCTGTAATCTGGTCCAGAGAACTTTCTTGTATTTCTTCACTTTTTCCTGGGAGAGGTTTTAAGCAGCACACTTTACTCTTAGCTAGTCTAACACCTGTGTGTGGCCCAACACAGACCCAGTTACCAAGGATTTCTTGAAACTTACTTAGCCATTCCTTTCTGGAATTTCAAGCCTTATTCTGTACTCACTGATTTTTGCAGAAGAGAGTCCTGCAAGCAGCAGCCTTGCTCAGTACAGACTCCCAGACTTCAGACAAAGCCTTATTCATTCAATAACCATGGCAGAGATGTTAAGAGAAAATAGTCTTTTCACTGATTGGTATTTTCATAGAATTGTAATTTTAGGGAAAATACTTTGAAAGAATATCATTATCATTGCATGGAATTTTTTTTTTTTCCTGTCTTGTTTTGGACTCTTTTTGTCTGGACTTGAGCATATTGCATGACTGGTTGCAATACACTGAACATGTGGGTCAGGTTTAGATAAAAATAAGATGCATTTTGTGACTAATTTTTACAGTTCTATTTGACTGCAAATATTTAAGACTTAATTTTCTATGATTTTATTTACCTGATTTTACCTTACTGTCCACCTTCCTCTGCTTGTTCCATTCTTGTCATCTGCTTCCTGCAGTATGTTTTCTCTTGGTCTCCTGCTGCTTATTTTCTTTGGAGCATTTTCAGTGGGGTTGTTTTTTTCTTCTCTTTAATGAATAGTTAGCTAAGACTGTTGAGTAACAGTGGAGTCCTATTCAGCAGTCATTCCTGATAAGGACTTACAGACCTATAGCTAGCTTTATTGCAAAGAGAGTGTTCTCAACTTCGCTTGTGTTAGGAAGGTGTTGTATGGGTAGTATTTGAGGTGGGCTGGATATAATGTCAAAATTTCCCAAAATGTACATGTGACATAAAGCAGAATTACTTGTTTGCTTGGGTTTTTGACATATGTCTGATAACAAATTACTGTAGGTCAAATCAGTGAAGGACTTCCTTTTCACTATTGACAGTCTTCCACCTGCGGTAAACAAATTTGAGCATATATAGATGTCTCTTCATTCTCCCCACAGTGTATGGTCAAATGTGTATTTTTGTCAGGGTTTTAAGTCCTGTTTAGAGCTGATAGAGCACCCTTCCTGTGAAGTTTCAAGCTCCTACTCTGATATAGGGGGCAGTAGTACCTCAAAATGTAATCCATTAATATGGATTTATAAAATAAAAATAATTTTTTCCTTATTTTTGTCTTTCATTCAAAATTTTAATATGCAAATGGCTTTGTAAATTCATTTGCTAGGAACCTTCCATTTATGTTAACATGCAACATTATGTGCCGTATCAAGAGTTTTTGCCTTACTTGGCGCTTGTCATGAAGCCGTTGTATTTTAATCTCAATATGTTTTGTTTCAGATACTCTGAACTTACTGAAGTCCAGCAGCAGCTAATTAGGGAAACGCTCATAACATGGCTGCAAGCACAGGTCAGTCTGTTCTTCACAGCAGTGTTACAGAGTAGCCTAGCCTAAGGCGTTGACCGTTGTTTAAACCTTTAATCTGTTATTTGAGTTTAAAGATGGATTCCTGAAGATATTCAGTATCTGATGGTTAAAGGTCTGTGAGAAATTCTTTAAATCAAATGGTTTAAAGTCTGTGCTTGAACTTATCATTAAATATAAAACCCTTGCATCAGATAAGGACTGTGGTTTAATCAGTTGTGTGTGAAATAAAGAGTATTAAAAGTTTCCCTTTAAAGAATTATGATACAGATTTCTGATGTTCCTGAGTGCCTGGAGAAAGAACAGTAATTCTAAGACCCTCCTGAGCAAACTCCTATCGACTTAAAATGCTAGCAGATGTTTATGAGTCAACAGCATCACCCCTCTGTTAGTATTGTGACAGAGGATGAACTGCTCTTTCTTGTGGAATTAGTTAATGCAGCTGAGCATGTAATATCAGTCTGACCCAGGAGTTTGCAGTGAGCAGAACCATTAAGCGGGATTACACAAGTCATTTTCTATACCTGCCATTATCTAGTTGTCATTCCACTTCTGGCATTCCACTGGAGAATAACGTGGTTGCTGTGTAGAGAACTTAATGGTTGGAAATGGAATATAGTACAACTCTTTAAAAAGAACAGATCATTGTGAAGTGGATTAAATTGCTTTTCTCTTTATGGCAAACTGTTCCATTTAGGAGTTTTTAAAAGGGGAAGGAGAGAGGTGGAGATTGGTAGTGACAGATTTTTTTCTGTTATGATCTTAGATTTAGGAACATCCTTTCCTATTCTTAAGGCTAACATCTAATACAGGCATAAGCTAGCTACAAGAGGACTGTAACTTGTTTCTGGAAGTTTTTGTTTACTTCTTTAACCAAGCTGGCAAATGACCTTTTAGTCTTTGAATAGTACACTTAATGTCTTGGTACTGAATTAAGGGCTTAGGACTGTATCATCCAGAGAGAATGTTTTCCTTGTTGCATGATGATTTAGCCAAATTTTCTGTAAAATCCTTGGAAAAGTGAGATTTTTTTTTTTACTGGTCTCAACCAGGAAGAGAGGTAGTACGTTAATCACTATAGAGAGTTCAACAAATATGTAAGACTCTTCTCTAATACAGTATAATTTAATATACAAATGAAATGTCTTGTTTCTACCAGATGCTGAATCCCCAGCCTGAGAAGACCTTCATTCGCAACAAAGCAGCACAAGTCTTTGCATTGCTTTTTGTTACTGAATATCTCACAAAATGGCCCAAGTTTTTTTTTGACATTCTATCAGTAGTTGACCTTAATCCACGAGGCGTAGATATGTACCTCAGAATCCTGATGGCTGTTGATGCTGAGCTGGTGGACCGGGATGTTGTTCATACATCAGAGGCAAGTTATTGTTTTGCCTTATTTGTTTTAAATTTCAAAAAAGTTCTCTTTAATTAGAGTAGAAGGTTTGCAGATACAGTCTTTTTCTGTGGCAGCTGTTCCTTAGAAACATTGGGTGGTTTAAATCTAAAAGCCACATGTTACTTAATGCCTTTTATGTCTTCATACTTTTCAGCTAATGAATTTTTTTTGCTTGAGAAGCTAGCAAACAAAAACTAATGTACTGAGTTAGCCAATTTAATACTAGACTGACTAATTTTAAAATATTAATTTCTTCTATTGTGTGTTTTAAGGAGTTCTAACATCAGAAGTCCATTTAATGATCTAGAGAGCCTTTTTTTCAGTGTTTGGGCATTGAGGTAAAAAAACCCACACCAACAAACAAACTGAAAACAAACTTGGATATTTTTGTTTTATTTCTTGAAAAATAAAAAAAACATTCACTATGGGTTTCTGGTTTGACTTACATATCTTGCTAGGACAAGTGGTGTGTGGTAGTGGATACAGAAACTGCTACTAATTTAACAAGATGCTAATCCACAACAAGGCTGTTTTATCCTTTTTCTGTATTGATAGGAGGCTCGTAGGAACACCTTATTAAAAGATACTATGAGGGAACAGTGCATTCCAAGTTTGGTGGAATCGTGGTACCAAATCTTACAAAACTATCAATATAATAACTCAGAGCTGACATGCCAGTGCCTTGAAGTAGTTGGAGCTTATGTATCCTGGATAGATTTGAGCCTGATAGCCAATGAAAGGTAAGGGGGTTTTGATGGAAAATGTTTGCAAAAACAACTGTGATAGTGCTGACTGTATTTCTATGAAACAGAATCAAAAATTCATCTTGGAAGAAGGACCTTTATATAAAAATCTTTGGATTTTTGGGAATTTTAGTAGAGTGATTGTCTTTGCAAGCGAAGCTGATATAATGGCCAAAATAAACACTACTCAGATTCCTGTGTTCTCCTTAAAATGTGTAAAATGCTGGAGTTTGTCAGTACAATAGACTTTAAAACTATTTTGTAAGAAGAAACACAGTATAAAGCTTCTATACAATGCTACTTTACATATGAAAATTAACTTTTTTTTTCTCTGAAGGTTTATAAATATGCTGCTAGGTCACATGTCTGTGGAAGTTCTCCGAGAAGAAGCCTGTGATTGTCTGTTTGAAATTGTAAATAAGGGAATGGACCCAATTGATAAAACAAAATTGGTTGAATCTTTGTGTCAAGTATTGCAGTCTGCTGGCCTCTTCAGTATCGATCAGGTTTGTGTATTGATTTTTAACAATAGGAATGAGTCATAGGTTTCCAACAGTTCTTAAGTAATCAAATGTGCAGGAAACTATAAACCAGCCCACAGATTAGGGAGAAGTACTTATGCTTCTGCATCGAAGCTAAACGCTTCTTACAGTTTTCTCATACTTAAACTAACAGTGTGTTATTAATGTTCATTATTAATTTAAGTGCAGTGCTTTATTTTAGAAGCAAGGTATTATGTAACTCCTCTGTTCCTCTCCTAACGCCTGTTGTGCTTACTGTTAATGCTGCTTCTGTGTTTTGAATCTTCTCTCCTGAATGATTCTGTAGTAGGTGTTGTAGCCAAGGTAGAGATTTTTTAGGGTGAGACATTAGATCAGCTATGCATAATTAGGTAGGGGAAGGAGCTTTCTTAAGGACACGTATGCTGGTTTGCAGTCTGTACCATCAAGTATCAGGCTTGAAATGCTTATAGATAAGCTGGAAAAGTATACCTGCTAACTAAACAGATATTCCCTGGCAGTTGCAGTGTTTAGGGAACAGCTGTCTGCTACCTGCTGTGGAGAAAGAGCAACCAGTTCTTATGAAGCTGTACTCCTTAGATTGCAAGGCAGTTAGCTCTTAATTTTTAAGCCTTTGTCAAATTTGTATTCCAACTAAAATGCAGAATATGTGCATTCTTGAATTCAGAAGGTGTTCCTTTAAAAAAGGCTTACCTCAGTCTTTATGAGGTAGACTTGTCATTTTTTAGCTTTTGCATAGTTATGGCAGGGAGGATAATCATCTTTTGGGGTGACTGGTCTAGGCTTATTTCTCAATTCTGATGAAGGTATGTCAGCAAAAGCAAACCATAAATGTTTAATAATAACTCACTCTTACAGGCAGGACTGAAAGTTACTTGTTATCAGTATTTCTGAGAGCTACAGCTGTTAATTCTTTGAAGTATTCCCATTAAAAGATTTTCCTCTTATACAGCCTAAAATTTATGGTAGGTATGTGCTGCTGCTTTTATTTTGAACCTGCTTCTTTCTGTAAAGTAAAAAGAGAAAAAAACTAATCTGAAGAGATGAAGCAAGCTCCTGTTGTGTAATGGAGGACAGCTTTAATTTTTTTCTTTTTCCATTCCCAGGGGAAAAGGAACCAGGCAATTGTGCTTTCTGTCTAGGAGACAAATGTTGGTTTTACTTCTACATATTAGATGTGTAGTACAGTCTATGAGCTTATGCCATTTAAACATAAGCTCTGCTAGTATTTTTAATTGAGTGTCTTTCCTTGCAGGAAGATGATGTGGATTTTCTGGCCAGATTTTCTAAGCTGGTCAATGGGATGGGGCAAGCATTAATAGCTAGTTGGACTAAACTGATAAAAAGTGGTGATATGAAGAGTGCTCAAGACACTCTACAAGCTATTGAAGCAAAAGTGGCCCTGATGTTGCAACTGCTGGTTCACGAAGATGATGACATCTCCTCTAACATCATTGGCTTTTGTTATGATTACCTTCACATCCTGAAACAAGTATGTGTGACTTCAGTTTAATACAAATTCTGACATACGATTTCATTTGATATTTCTGTGAATGTATAGTTCTTGTACTGTGTGCAAGTTGACTTGCAAAATAAGTTTTTACTAATAGCATTTAGTGTCTTTACTGCCTGTGGTTGTGCTATTTCTGTAGTGTTTAGAGGTCTGAAAGAGTTTGATTAGATCTTGTATTAATTGGAAAGAAGGCTTGCAAATCATACGGCTGTTCAAAACCAAGCCTATCTTTTCCCATTAGTAATAAAGAAGTTAGTATTCAAAAAAAGTAACACTTGAATTTTATTTTACAGCTTCCTGCACTTTCAGACCAACAAAAAGCTAATGTGGAGGTAAGTATTTTCTTTTTACTACAGATTCTGTTCTTCAAGAACACATTGAATCAGAATGTTTCTTTTTGCTGAAACAAATCACGTTTCATGTATATGCCTCGAAATATGTGTGTGACAATAATCAAACAGGAAGACTTAAAAGTAAGGTCAGTGTGTTCCATCTTCTGCTAAGTAACTACAGTTGCTTCTCAAATAGTAAACCTATATTGAATTGTGTATAAAGATGAAAGCTATTTTAGAGCTGGTTTTCCCAAACAACTCTTAAACATGTGTTGGTAAGATCCTGTACAGGCTATACTGTTCACAGAATATTCTTAAATCAAAACAGAAGAGTTCTGTTCTTGAAGTTTTGTATTTTTATTAAAACCTGCCCTAATTCCAAAGGATTCAGAGAAGTCTAGGAAGGGTTGTCATAAAAAGAACCCCATGATAATATAAGTTAAACTTATGAAAGAAGCAGCAATTCAGCCATAACAGTTGGAATTATAAACACTTATATATTGAACATTACCTTAAACATACATTCAGATCAAATTTATATGCTTGAGATAACCTTCAGTTTATATATAAAGCATAAAGTTTAATAAGTAAGGTTTATGTCCAGTTTTGGAAGTAGTAAACTCTTATTTGAATTCTGCAGCCCAGTCCTTTTAATTTCTTTTCTCTTAGACTGTTCTGCACCAGTGTAAATGTCCTAATTTGGATGTTGAACTGGTTAGATTACTGCAGGTATTTTGTAAGCTGATACATCTGACAGGTGTGATTCCTTTTCTTTTACAAAGAAAACTGAATTCTGTACCTCTTTAAGGTGAACTTTGATACTATCACTGAATTTTTTTATTTTCATTACTGTCTTTTTTTATTCTTATAACTAGATCAAATCATATTACTACTGCAGTGCACCTAATATACTAAGAGTTTGAATGTGTTACTGTCCTGAAATATGTTGTTTTGCTAAAACTGCTTTCATACCGGAGATCCTAATGTTGCCAGTATTTCTTAATTTTACTGAGCACTTTGTGAGGATTTGTGTTAAACTGAGAAGCAATTGTATCAATTGTTTTTGTCTTTCATCCACCTCATAATAAGAGAGTAATGGGAAATAGTCTAAAACTTACTGTTGTGTGTATTTTAGACTTCATACAAGTTTTGTAGGTTCCCAGAATTAAAGTATAGTAGATTTTTAAATACTTGTTTTAGCTCACTGTGTGTGTTAATCCAATTTCTGTACATCCTGTCAAGTATCCATGGAATTAAATACTCCATGTATTTTAAACATTAAATGAGAATTATGAAAACCTGAACTAGTAAATGCTGAGTAATACCAAAGTGACGTATTTAGAGTTTCAGACTTAATAAAGTCTTGATCTTGCTGCTTTAAGACATACCAACAGTCCCTTCTAAGGTGGAATTGCGCTTCAGCAGTGGACAAGGTTTATTAGAGAGATCTCCCTGTTGAGTCACAAGGTGCAGAAAGGACCCCCTTGCTTTCTAGACTCCTTCTCAGAGAGGAGTCTAGGTGCAGTTGGATCCAGTCCTAGTCCCAGACTTAGTCAGTGGTTCATGTATACAAGATTGCTTAAGTGTAATTGAATCTTTGTCCTGCAGGATTAAGGATGGCAAACCAAATATATAAATGATTTATTTTATTTTATTTTATTGATTATGATGATGATGATACTAATGGTTAGACTAAAATACTACAATCAGTAGTATTTACTACGTGCTACAGATAGTAGTTATAGCTACTAGAGTGTAGTGCACTGTTTCTTGAAGCAATGTTGAAACAGCAAGCAAAAGCTAGCAAAAAGCAATTATTGAGTAGAGGCTGATGTTATTCACCCATCCCAGTGACTGTGAGCTATTAGAGAAGTTGATGTTACAGCTAAGCTGACCTGCCCCTTTAAAACAGTATCTTGGACAACTGTTTAGCTTCCTCTGCCTAGTTCAGTCGATTGTTTTCAGTGTGAACTGAACAGCACAGATTACAAGCCGGAAATAAGGCCTGATAATACTGTCGGAGAGCTCCAAATCATCTATGCTGTTTATCTGGAATAGTATCTGTGTATTGTTTGGATATAATCCATCTGTTTTGATTTGGACTGTTAACTTCTACCTAATCTCTGAAAATAATAGTTCAAATGGGATTAACAAGAATTGTAAACACATTATGCTTGCTTTCTTGTTTTCTTTACTGTAGTAACTTTAACTGTTGGTTCTTGTCTGCTTCTATGCTTACAGTTCTGTTTTTATCTTAGGCAATCATGTTGGCTGTTATGAAGAAGTTGACATATGATGAAGAATATAATTTTGAAAATGAGGTATTTTGTTATAGGAGTAAAGAGGCAAATGCAGTTTAATTATATGTAGTAAAACTTGCTCACACTTTTAAAATCCATATTTTTCTTAAACTAAAGATTTAAATGTAGAAAGCAAAGGTCTGTAGGCTGAATTTTTTCTCTTACATGGAAAGCTTTTTTAACTTCTGGATATGTCTGCATAGGACAAAACAACATAGTACAGGAATATTCAAGCCAGTTCAGTTAACAATGTTTCTGGCTGTGTTTGTGCAAAGATATTCCTAGACAAACACAGCTGTGCTGATACCTAAACATGGCTGTTAAGGTGGCTTGTTCAGTGCAAATTTATGTGTTTCTGCACAGTCTTGCAAAAAGACTTGAGAAATGTTGTGTAATGAAACTCTTTAAGAGATGTTGCTTCAGCTATTAGAGATGATCAAACCTCTGCAAAAACAAGATAAAGGTGGAGCAAGTTCTCCTTTCATGCTTACATCTCTGTCAGCTGAATATAGTGATTGAGTTTGTTAGACAGGCTTACTTTTGCTTCAGGCTGTTTGGAGAGTTGTAGTCTTAAAAAGGTTAAGTTAAACTGCATGCGGTCCATCATAAATGTTGCTATCAGGTCCAAGTTTAAAATTAAGATAGATGCTGAGAAAAAACATCTTTGGGGAGTGAGTCAGTTTTCAGGAATTGGGTCAATAAGGCTTTGCCAAGAGCATTTTCTTTCTTGTACTTTTGGCCAGTTTTCAGTTTGGAAAGCCTTTTTAATATGCTTCTGGACTGAATGCAATGCATCTTAACATATTACAGCTAACCATGAAAGGAGTCTGCTGCTATGTTGCAAGAGCATAGGGTGAGCATTATTGAATTCTCTGAGCGTGCAAGACTGGTTTTGTATATACATGTTTTTTGGTTTAGGTGTAATTGTCTAAAGTGGTTGTGAATGAATTTAAACATGAAAATACAGACTTTATTGATGTGAATGTTTTGTAGGGTGAAGATGAAGCAATGTTTGTGGAGTACAGAAAACAGTTAAAACTGTTGCTGGACAGACTTGCTCAGGTTTCACCAGAATTACTGTTGGCAGCTGTCCGCAGAGTTTTTAACACTACGCTTCAGTAAGTTGGGGGTTTTGACTTGTTTTGCATGATGCCCTTTGGGAGTTTTTTTGCCTTTTGTAAACTGTCAGAGTTAGTAATGAACTTAAGTGTGATGCGGCAATGTGAAGCCAATTTGATAGAATGAGCTCATTACAACTTAATGATAATTGTGACTTTGCATAATGTTTTACTCAACTCCTTAGAAAGAAAAAGCTTTCTTTTTCTAACCTTAAATGACAGCGCTTCTTTCCTAGAGGTGCTTCTTGATCTTTGTCACTTATAACTACACAGCAACAGCCATTTGGACAGATGTTCACTTTGCCACATCTCTAAGAGTTTCCTTGAGGTGTAAATATTATGCATTACTTTTATCAGAAAAACAAGGGTTAAAAAATGTAAGTGAAGTATTTTTGTTACAAAAAAAAAAAATAGATCCAATCATGGAAACTGCATGTAAGTAAAATGTGATTACTAATTGCCTGACTGGGAGGACAATTATGTATATACAAATAGAAATCCAATATTGTTTATAGATTCCTTGTACCTTGCTCTTTAGTAAGCCTCTGTTTGTGTGAGGCAGAGTGGCTTGTCCCCATGTCACAGTAGGTGGTTTTGTACCGAAGTAAGCACTTCAAGAAATCTGTAGCTTTTAAGTTGAAACTGGTAAAAGAAAATTGGTAACGCTCTGATAAAGAAGTGGTATGTTGGTGGATAAAGTCTTTCAGAAGCATCCTGAAATACTGCCTGGGCCTTTGCGGTGTTATTCTTAGTATAAATATGTTCTTTTTGTGCTATGCATCTGCAGAAGGCTCAAAAGAAAAGAACTGTGTTTATTTCATAGGGTATTAAAGACTAGCATGTTGTCTCAGTTTAAATGAGACACAAGTGTTTTGCTGAGGATGAGTTATGAGGAGGACCCAAACTCTTCCCTCTAAGCAATTGTAATTCCAAAATTAAGAGGTTCCAATTGAGGGAAAAAAAGTGTGGAAAAAGGAAGAATAACAGCCCTTTATTAAAAGAAATATGTGTATTGGCAGAAACAACTAAAGAAAACAAGAAAAACAACCAAACAATACTCCTATACCCAAAAATAATCCCTTTTAATACAAACAAATAAAAAAGGTAAACAGTTCAGTTTGTGCCCCTTGGTGCAATTCTAATCACAGTCAGCAGGGGGCGCTGTTGGATCACTGGTGGTCACGTGGGGGGACACCCTCCCGGGTGTGCTGAAGAAACCGAAAATGGAGGTCTTCTCTTCCCCCCCACACCGGGAAAGGAGGGAGAGAAAAAAAAAAGGCTCCTTCCCAACGGGAACTCACTGTCCTGCTGGCTGAATGGTGTGGTTTAGTTTTCCCTCTCCTTTTGATGTGCTCAAGAACTGCTGCCAAGAAAGAAAAACGGGAACGGAGAGGAGGGAAAGCCTCCCAACACAGTTCCTCTCCAGTGAAAATCCAAGCAGAATGCACAGCTGGCAGCCGGGCTGAGATAAAAGCCACCTCCAAGCTACTACTCCGACCTTGTTCCAGCTCCACAGGGTCCAGCTCTGGCAGCAACCTGGACTCCTCCACCCCTTAAGCGCCTTCCCTACCCCCCAGGAGATAAGAGGGAAAAAAAACCTCCTTACCCCTCCCCAGAGACAAGATCCTGAGGGCCATCAACTAGAAATGTGGTTATATCAGCCACTTTGTTGGTGTTACTCAATTGCCTAAGCCACAGTCAATCTGCCCATTCAGCATCCCCTTCACACAGTGGGAAGGGGGAAGGAAAAAATTCCTGCTTAGTTTCTAAGAACCAGCAAAACCATGACACATGTTCATATTCTTTCTCTAGGAACTGGCAGACTACACGATTTATGGAAGTAGAAGTAGCAATAAGGCTGCTGTATATGTTGGCTGAAGCTCTTCCTGTATCTCATGGTGCTCACTTCTCTGGTGATGTTACTAAAGCCACAGCTTTACAAGACATGATGAGAACAGTAAGTGTGTGTTGAGAGCTATTTAAAATGGCAATAAAGACTGGAACATTTCAGTTCAAATGGCTCATCTTAATTACCAGCATGTCACTTATATTGCAGTTAGGTTTATAAACAGATGAAATACTGACTTGCCAATGCTTTTATTTGTAGCTGGTGACTTCTGGTGTTAGTGCCTATCAACATACGTCAGTGACCCTGGAGTTCTTTGAAACAGTGGTTAGATATGAAAAATTCTTTGCTGTTGAACCTCAGCACATTCCAGCTGTTCTGGTAAGTTTCACCTCATTTACATTTTTTACTAGGGAAAGATTAGGGAACTTCTTTAGACTCAGGAAATTTTCCTGTTTTCTGAAAGTCACTATAGTAAGGATTAGATTTCCCTGGCATTGTTCAGGGATTCTAAGACTGAGATGCTTTTCTTGATTGCAGATGGCATTCTTAGATCACCGTGGTCTTCGCCATACAAGTCCCAAAGTACGAAGTCGAACAGCTTACCTCTTTTCCAGATTTGTCAAGTCTCTTAAGTGAGTAAAATGCATCCAGATGGCACTGAATTTACCATACACAGCCCTTCTGCAAGTCACAGTCGTCACTGAAACAGGCTGGGCTTCAAATGGACTGCCATGATGTAATATATCAAACCACTGCTCTAGCGGGGTTGTCCTGTTGTGTAATGCTAAGGTAGCAGTGAAAGAATTTATAACAGAAGTGGAAATACATATGCTTAGTTTATTTTGATTAGATGTTAAAGCTGATCAAAAATGTACATGTCTGTTCTGCTTTTCTTCAGTGAGCAGAGCTGAGTGTGAGTGGAACTGGAGACTCACATGAAGTAACTCTTCCTTATCTCTAACCAAATTTTGAGTATTTATGTTATTTATACTGATGAAGTATACTCATAGTTATATAAGTCTTTGAACAGTCCTATCTTGTTGGTCTTTTTTCACAGGCTTGTATTTAATGTAAAGGTAGAAGAATCTCAGAAGTGGCTCGGATTTCAGCATGATCCTATTTTTTCAACTGTTATTGAAACTATTTCACTTAGATGATGCATGTTTTTGAAAAAATGAGGGAAAGAAAGAAATGTGTATTTCTCACTATGCCATGTATCTTTCTGGCCTACTGCTAGCACCATATCTGTAAGCCAGATTTTTCTGCAGCAGGGCTCTGATAGTTCAAGGGGATTTCTGTATTGAGAAGGCAGTTTAGTGTCTAGCTTTACAGCTTCAATAAAATATCAGGAAACTTGTAAAAATGCACGTGCTTCTAAACAGTGTTATGTGCTTTGTGTTTTACTTCAGTAAGCAAATGAATCCCTTTATTGAAGATGTTCTGAATAGAATACAAGACCTGATGGAACTTTCTCCTCCTGTGAGTATTTGCAGCAGATTTTAGTAATGATTAAGGCCTGTACTTACTCATCTGTTGTCTGAGTACTTGCTGAATTGTAAGCTTAGCATGCAAGCATTTAAACACAAATAATAATCTTGAGTTTTTGGTATGAGATCACTTGCATGTACCTTTTGTACCTAATTTTAATAATCTTGCTTAAGTGGGCTTCTGGGAGTATAGGATAGAGATGGACATATATAGAAGGCTATAAACTTTGGGAAGACAACCTTGATAAAGAACACTTAGTGAATGACGCCTGTTATCTTCAATTTTAGGAAAATGGTTACCAGGCACTGTTAAGCAGTGATGATCAACTTTTCATTTATGAAACAGCTGGAGTGTTAATAGTTAACAGCGAATACTCTGCAGAAAGAAAACAGGTTCTAATGAGGAATTTGTTGACTCCGCTGATGGAGAAGTTCAAAGTATTGTTAGAAAAACTGATGATGGCACAGGATGAGGACAGACAGATGGCACTGGCTGACTGCCTCAATCATGCCGTTGGGTTTGCTAGGTAGGTACAGCACAGTGACTCTGTGTACATTTCTGGTTTGAGTAAAAGGGAAATACAAAGGATTTATTGGGAGGAGGGGCTGAGTTTTCTACTGTCCTTTATTGACCTAGAAAATCATCAGTGGTTGTAGAATTTATTATGGTAGCCCAGAAAATGAGTTAAGTCCTTTTGAAAAGGCTGATATGGATGTAGACAGAGAATATTGAGCAAGTTTATAATGAATCAGCATCTATTCTGTTGCTCAAAGAATTGTATGGAGCTATTCTAATCATATGTTGTTTGTAAATTGTTAGAATTTATTCTCAAAAACTGCCAAAGCAATTCTACTTCATATCAAATAATTCCGTTCATTACTTCCACTGTTTGACCCTCATTTCATGAAATGGAATATTTTAGTTTAGTGCATGGGTTTTAAAGCATTTGTTGTTCTCAGTGTTACTGCTTCTTTATTATATTGGAACATGAGCTTATATAAAGCTTGATGTATTGCTTTTACAGCCGAACTAGCAAGGCTTTCAGCAATAAGCAAACTGTAAAGCAATGTGGATGCTCAGAGGTTTATCTGGACTGCCTACAAACATTTCTGCCAGCTCTCAGCTGTCCGTTACAAAAAGAAGTTCTGAGAAGTGGTGTCCGCACTTTCCTTCACCGCATGATTATTTGCCTAGAGGAAGAAGTTCTTCCATTCATTCCTTCTGCCTCTGAACACATGCTTAAAGATTGTGAAGCAAAAGATCTTCAAGAATTCATTCCTCTTATAAACCAAATAACGGCTAAGTTTAAGGTATGATATTGCCTAAGCTTTTCAGGGTCAAAGTGTTGCTGATATCTTCTCTTTCATCACTACAGAAAAACAGGTATCTATTAGAACCTTAGCTAAGAACTTATAAATCAATATATTTTTCAGGCTGCTACTGGGAAACATTGTCTTCCATCATGGTCATTCATTGCTGGATTCACAGTGATTGAGTGGTTTTTCTTTGATTATATTTATATTGTGTTTATATCAGATGCACGTATAGGGAGGAATAATGATGTACAAGATCTCTATGCAGTGGTGTTGCATAAAATGTACACCGAGGCTTAATGCATTCCAATAAAAAATATATGGACAAATATGGAGGTTTGGAAATGGCACACATGAGATACGTAATAAACAGGAGTAGGACTGTCAGCTGATAATCTGGCAAAAGCTCTCCACGTGTAATCTTTGAGAGCTTCCTAGTTTCAAACAACTCACATGTAAAGTCAGTGAAATAGATGAAGTTACTAACCTGTTACCTCTGTTAATTCCCTGGAACTACCACATGAATATTGCACTTTTATGAATGGTATGGGAAATTCATGGCTGTATGAAAGAAGTCCTCTAAAAAGACTTAAATTTTCCAGCAGAATGTAAAATTGAAATTAAAATTACTGCAATTGAAGAGAGAGGTGCATTTTGTGAGCAGTGGAACAGAGCTATAATATACATGTGTGAATCTAGCATGTGAACTGCTGTTTGGAGTATCCCATCTTCAGAGCAGAGAAGGAATTTTGAAAAAACAAGTATTTAAGAGATTAGAGAGGAAGACTAACTACTTTAGTCCTTCTAGCAAGTTATGCTAAAAGCAATCCAGGATAACAGCAGATAGTTAAAAATAGTCAGTGAATGATGAAGAAAGTAAAAGAAAAAATTCACAGGAGCAAGACTGGACAAATACCATATTTGTGTGAAATATTTAACTTTGTATTATATAGTACTATTATTATTATAACATGGTAAAATAAAGATCCTAACTTCTTACAGTCTTGAATACTTTCAAGGTATAATAAAGAGAAGATTAAAAATAAAATCGTGCTTAAGCATTAAGAAATAAACATCTGAGTTGCCTCTATATGGAATTATAAGGCATGACTGAATAGCACACCCCTTCAGTTTTTCAGTTCATGTGTATTCAGTTAATTTAGTGCCCTTGCATATATTTCTCATTCAAAAGTGTTGCTTGTAAGTGACAAGTTTAATCTGTAAATTCATTCTGTAATGTCATAAGTGTTTTAGCTTCTTCAGTTATCCTTAAAAGTTCTACAAAAAGATAGCTTCAGCATCTTAGGGATGGTATTTCAGGAAATTTGAAATGGTTTGTCTGAACAGAAGGATGAAAAATCCTGAAAAAGCTTCCGTTCCTACTCCGAATGAGACTAAGCAGGGCCAGTTATTTTTGTGCAAAAGGTTTGAAATAGTTGGTGTTTAAGTCAAGACCCAGTAATGTTCACGATGACCCTGATGGGGCTTGCTTTAAGTAGTTGATACATGATATTACTAATATTAAAAGTGAATCAAAGCTGAGAATTGTAACAAGCCCTTAGGTTTTAAGTTCTAAATGTTTGATTTCTGTAACTGTTTGAGTTGACACCCTCTTCTGATCTCCACAGACACAGGTTTCACCTTTTCTGCAACAGATGTTTATGCCACTACTTCATGCTATTTTTGAGGTGTTGCTCCTTCCAGCAGAAGAAAATGACCAGTCTGCTGCTTTAGAAAAACAAATGTTACGGAGGAGTTACTTTGCTTTTCTGCAGACAGTAACTGGTAGTGGAATGAGTGAAGTCATAGCTAATCAAGGTAATGAGTTCAGTTTCTCAAAAGATAATACTATGGTTATTCTCAACTAGGTTTTATCTACTAAAATTATTAGCCTAGTTCCTGTCAATTACCATTAACTATGGTAAGGCAGAATGGATTTATGTAAATACAGTATTCAACTTGCCTGATTCAAATTACCTGTTGTACAGGAATTTAAGGTTGAAATCCAGCTGTAATAGGCATATTCTCCTTATTGATCTTTTCAGCTTAATGTGATCACTGTGTCTGTAAGGACAAGAATGGTATATCCATCCTCATGCATCACTGTATTTGTCTGGTGAATCGGAGATCATACATCCTACAGTGTTCAGACTGTTGGGCAAGACTACTCACAGCTGCCAGTATTTGTTGTGTGCACATCAGTAACTTTTGCAAATTTTACTACCACCTGGTCTTGTTATCTGTGGTGGTGAAAGGCATCATGTGCCTTTCTATGTATGTAGTTACCAGGTTTTCCTCACCCATAGTGGCCAGTTGAAGGCTACTTCTTTTCGTGGCAGGAATTTCAAGTCAGATATCTAGTTGCCTGATTCTTTAAATTGACTCAGCTGGTAGGAGCTCAGAAATCCTTCCCCTTCCAGTTACCAAATGGTAGTAACACCAGTGGGAAAGGAAAGCTTTCTTGAAAGAGGCTCTCAGTAGTTGCGATGTGCCAAGACATTTTTAAAGGAATCAAATAAGCTGCATCAAATAAATGCAGCACGGAAATTTTAAATGTGTAAAAAATATCTTGCCATATGTTGCATGATAGGCTAACTGCTTCAGCGCCACTTTTAATTAACTCTACCAGGTTTAGGTAGAGAGGAGAAAATTTGTATTTGTAAGCAGGTCACAGTACCACCCTCACCTTGTGTGTATTAAAGGCCAGAAAAACAATTTAAATCTCCAAACGTAAAAAAAAATTATAACCTAAATAAGAGTTGTCTTGCATCGTAGGGGAAACTTCCCAAAAATATTTGAGATTTGTGCAAAAAAGAGCTATTTTGAAGTTGAAGCATGTCTTCCAGGTCAGTATTTATATAAAATAGTGTAACAATATCAAAACATTTTAGGCTGCAAGTTGAAATGATAAGCTCATTTTAATGTGTTTAAGGTGCAGAGAATGTGGAGCGTGTGATGTTCACTGTCATTCAAGGCGCAGTGGATTACCCAGATCCTATTGCACAGAAGACCTGCTTTATTATTCTTTCTAAGTTGGTGGAGCTTTGGGGTAAGACTATCTTTCCAGAATTCCTTTGCAGTTGCTATTATCTGTGAAGCAGTAATAGAATCTGGAATGTTATTTTTCTTTTCAGGAGGTAAAGATGGACCAGTAGGTTTTGCAGACTTTGTCTACAAGCACATTGTTCCTGCATGTTTCTTAGCACCTTTGAAGCAAACATTTGACTTAGCAGATGCCCAGACAGTACTGGTGTGTATTGTGGACTTTTTTTTTTTTTTTAAGTGTGCATTCTTGTGGGGCAGATTCAAGCTAAGAAACCTACAATGGCCATGTGGTATTAAAGATTGTCATCTCACCCCTTGTTTTTTTTTTTTTAATTGAGGACACCTGATTGATTAATTATTGAATATCATGGTAATGTGTTCTGTAGTTTCCCTACACTTGAAATCAGTAGCAGATCTGAGTATTTAACATTGACCTGTGTTAACTAATGTTCAGTGAAAGTGAACATACACAGCTGACTGTTCTTTAGTTCATTTTGGATTCAGTTGTGCAGAAATTTTTCTGATTAGAGTGGAACAAAATCTGGAAGGTCAAGACTCTGAATTGTGTGATGGGTAAATGAGAGAATAATAGCGTGAATGAGCCTTTTTGGTCCCTATTTGGTTCTTTAGCTTTGAATACTTAACCAGCAGACCAATGCAGCAATCTAATGTTATATATTACATTTCAGGCTTTATCAGAGTGTGCAGTGACGTTAAAAACAATTCATCTCAAAAGGGTAAGCTTCATCATACTTTACAGGGAATAACTGTTGCAGGTTTCCTTCTGGTGCTTTTATCAGTTTCTAAAAGTTAGATACTTATTAGGCTGAATTCTTGCTGTACTGTTACATAAAATAACAGATGACCGTAATACTGTGCAGGGATACAGGATCCAGTACTCCCACCTCTTGATAAATTACTGCAAAATACTGACTCTTCATCAAGAAGAAAAATCTGCTTAGTACCAAACAGATTGGTAGTGTGTTTAATTGATCAATTGGCATACTATCACTTTTCAGTGTAGTAATTAAACTGACATAAAAGATCATTAGTGATGTACTGTAGAGCACTTCTGTGTGAAAAATAAATGTGTATTTTGATGTGTAGGAGACTAGATTAAAAAACATTATGGAAAAAATAAATTTTGCATTGTCTAATGCCTAAAACAGAATAGTGTATTCCCATTTTTAATGGGAAAGGAAAAACTTTCTATGCTCATGGTAGTTTCTTCCTACATCATTTAACTTACAGGCTAACTTTTATGTCAAATGCAAGGTAAAGTCACAACTACACAAAAATTGTAAAAAGTTACAAACTGGCAGAAAAGGGATTGTGTTTTAATTGCAGAGACCTTCTGAGTTTGGTTTTTTTTTTTTTTACTCAAATGCAATGAAAAGAGAAATCCATAGGAAATCAAGCTTTGGTAAAGGAAATAACTTGTTATTATGAATACTGTTTCTTTTAACACTGTTGTGGCTTTAGAATGGTGTTCCCCAATTTAGTGTTCCTACTGCAACACTCAAACTATGCCCTGCTCGCTTACTCCCCCCTCTCCCTCCCTCTGTGGGTGGCTGGAGAGGAGAACTGGAGGCACAAAAGTAAAGATCGTGGGTTGACATAAGAACAATTTCCTGGAAACAGCAGTGAAATTAGAAACAAGCAGTAACAGTAACAATAATAATAAAAGGGTGTGCAAGAAAAGAAAATTACTTATATGTGATAAAAAACTCACTGCACAGAAACCAGTACTACCCAAAGCACCATGGAACCACCAGGCTACCCAACAGTTGGTACAGAATAACTCCCCCTCCTGCAAAAATCACCCCAACCTGGCAGGAACCAGGACAAATGAAGACAAATATGGGAAAATGATCTGAAATCTTTTCCCCTCATGTGTACTGAGGGGAAAGTTGATAATAATCAACTTAATAAAGTTGATTCACTTTCCCCAGGTAGATGTATTGGGTCATGTTTGTATTCTGACAGTGTAATCCCTCCTGTGATGAGAGTTACCTGATAAATACAGTAAAGGAAACAAAAACCAAAGTGTTAATCAAAATGTTTGTATTGCTCAAAGGTTTGGAAGTTCCATTTTATTACTGCTTAGTCCACTGCAGATTACATAGTTAAAGTTACAAGAAGAGAAATACTGTGTTTAGCTGCACTTGGCTACTAAATTTTGCAGCAGGAGTAGTATGGTAAAGCAGTAGGCAGATACTAAAAGCCATTTTTTTTTATTTCTTCCATATGTCAGGTAGTGAAATTAGGGCTGCCTTCATACATAACTGACTTTTACAGTTGACATGTAACAAACTGATTGGTTCTATTGTAATTCTTATTTCAGTGCAATTTTCTGTGCATCCTTTTGCTGTGTAACAAAAGAGACCAAATTGCAGTAGAATCCTTAATGCCAAGATTGACAAATCTTTTTATTTGCTAACAGCTGAGAATAACATAAGTATTTGATATGCTATTACTTCTCTATAGTAGTCATATAAACCACCTGTTTTCAGTTTTCTGTACCATAAAGTATAGGACTATGATTTTCCATTTGAAAAATGTGTACTGCTTTTCTTTAGGGTCCTGAGTGCATTCAGTATCTTCAGCAAGAGTATTTGCCTTCTTTGCAAGTAGCTCCTGAGATAATCCAGGTAGGAATTCCTAAAAGAACATTTGGAAAACTCTTAACAATCATAAATGTTAAATGGGGAAAAAAAAACTGGGTACTTACAAAGTTAACCTCCCCCAGCAGTAAAACTCAGTTACTGCGTATTAGAATAGGATTAATTTAGCATAAGGAGTAAAGTTACTGCAAGCATACCTTGCAAAAAAAAAAAAAAAGTCCAGTGCATGTGACTGTCTAAGCAATCTCCCTACTTGAATTAAAATTTTAACTTGAGGATATCCTTGTAGATGGTCCTGTTTCTGTCTACTCAGCTAAAAATTAATCTGATATCCTGTATTTAAAAAAGGCAAAAAAAGTTTTTCACTGCAGAATGCACTTGGACTGTCATAGCCTTTTACAAGTTTTTATCCATAACATGCTTTTCTTTGGTTGTGCATAAGGGAAAATATAAACTAATAACAGTGGGTTTATGTATGAGGTATTTATATGCTCCTGATGTATCTCAGGTTGTCTTGTTGCTTCATTTAGTTACTTAATATTTCTTTATTCTTTCTTACAGGAATTCTGTCAAGCACTTCAGCAGCCTGATGCTAAAGTTTTTAAAAATTACTTAAAGGTATAAATATTTTTTCTTTAAATAGCTTTTAGTTCCATTTGAACTTTGTCATGCAATTCAGTCATAGTAGTGACTTGAAGTAAAATCAAAATATTGAATTATTTAGTAGTTTTTAGCTATAGGGAATCTCCAAATATTAAAACCAGTTATTTGGAAAAAACAAAAAACCTATATCTATAAAATTGTCACCTATTCTTAGCACCTTGCCATCTCCTCAATAGCTTGTGGCTTTTATTTAATAGCTGAAATAGCAAAAAGGTGATTCTGTAATTGCAGAGAATGTCAGAATGCATCATTTTTGGGGGTATGAGTGTAATCAAATAGCACAAGTCACATCCTTGTATCTAATGTGTTAACTGGTATGTTAAAAGTGAAAATGAGCTGTCAAACTAATTACCTTATATGTCAACCATTCCATGTCTTGTATTTCCTTTGTTTTAATTTTTTTAAAATAATTTTCCACAGGTATTCTTCCAGAGAGCCAAACCCTAAGGAAAGTACTGGAATCTCATGTACCTGTTTCCATAATCCAGAACTCTAGTTGTTAATTTATAAAAATGCTAACTCTTGTGCCATTCAAACTGGTTTTGTTTTTAAGAAATGTTGCTTTGTGCTCACATCAGTACATACTTCAACCTTTTGCAAAAAAGAAATGCAGTTTCTCCACCTGTCTCAAACATGAAGGTATGTGACAACGTGAAAAATGACCTGTATACCTACACAAACTTTTATTATATATAGAATGATTTAAGCTTACACTGTACCACATAAAGCAATGAAATGACCCTTATTTTTTAAATTAAATGAATTAAATGTAAAAATCCCTTCAGACCATAGCAATGGTTATTAAAATGTGTACATTTTTTAATACGGAGTAAAATGTTTTAATAAGACATAAAATTCATTTGTTCATGTATGGTGACATGAAAATAAAACAATCAAAGTCATTCTTGTAGATAGTCATTTTATTGAAGTTGTCTTAATGATAAAATATATATATACACCTCCTATAAAACAGATTGGTGTAATAAATGATTTCACTTAAAAGTAGCATCTGGTTCTATCTTTTTTTATAAAAAAATAAAATTTTATGCAGTGAAACATATAGTCTCTCTGAATCATTTTAGCTGAATCTTTCAAAGCTGAAGCATTCTTGAACCTTCTGGCTGTTACATTTGAGTAGAACTTGGTGATTTTTCTTACGCTTAGATAATACATTGTATTGTTCCCTTGCATGTGGAAGATGCTGGCAGAAAGAAAGAATTGCATTCACTGCGGTATTTCAGTAGTATCAATGGTCTATACACACTGCTACTTTTTTTTTCCAATTCTATAACATTACAGTTTTTTAGATATTTGATAGGGGCAGGGTGAAGCTTGAGTCTTGCTGTGTGTGTGGGATTTAGTACTTTCCTTGAGAACTGATGGCCACACTAAAAAGCTGACTTGCCTCTAGCATAATCAGGTGAGCATTTTTTCTGGACTATCTGGTATTAGGTTCTTCATCCAATTTAAATGGAAAATAAATCACTTTTAGTAGATCAGAAACATCAGCCAGGATTGGAGTGTGGTAATGTTTTGAGGATTCTCACTGCCATTCCCTCCCTTTTCACTGAGTGCAGAAAGTAGAGGACACTTATCTTTACTACTCTTCAACAGGACAATATCACTTCTGTAAGATTTTGTTCCTGATTTATATGTGTTTAATAAGTTTCTAGTTACTTGATTTATTGTATCACAGAGTAGGTGCTCGTGGTGCTCTTCATATTTCCTGGTCTCACAGTCCTGTTTTGTTTCCCTTGGCTGCCATACCAATGCTAGAGGTCCCGACTCCACCCTTTCCTCCCGTAGCACCAGAAGGTTTCCCTGTCTGACTTGGTGCTTTGCATGTGTTGTGCTCCTGCACCTCCTGGCTGCGCCTCCCCAGCACAAGAGGCTTCACCCCTGACACTGCAGCTATCGCCGAGCGTTTGCTGTCCGTCTTCTGTGATCTCTACTCTCCCTTGTTCTTATCTCACTGGTGCTAGGTTGCCCAGAGGGTCCCTAGAAAAAGATTAGAAGAACATATGGTATTTTGCCTGTTTTAGTGCCCTCAGCTCTGATTGACTATGTTTAGTTTGACTCTTTTTTTCCCTAGCATGTTTTTCTGAGTTCTGGCATTCACAGCTACATGTGTGAGAAGACTGTGCAACATGCCAGCTTCAGCTGCAATTCCCATAGCCGTATTGTTAGGATGAAGAGTTGCAGTCGTATACAGCTACAGACTCTTGAATTTGTGAACATGAATGAGAATCCAAATGAGGTGAGGAATACCAAACGTTTTACTAATACATTGAAAAGAAATTGAAGCAAACAAAGTAAAAAATTCTAGAGTGAAACTGCAATCCCACTTTCCTTTTTGGTGTCTATTTCTTCCTATTCTTAAATTCAACATACTGTTTTCCTCTGATTCATACTTTGAAACATTTAAAGGTTAGAGAAGATTTTACAGACAGACCCTAAAAAATTAACCATTTGCATCGCTGAACTGTATGAATCATTTTCATTGCTTCAAGAACTGGGAAAAGGAGATGGGATGGTAACTGGAGTGATGAGAGCAGTCAGCAGCCAGACCCAGGGACTGAGTGCCACGGCAGATGAGATACTCCAGCTCTCCAGTAAACAAAGTCCTGGGGAATCTGGAGTCAGCACTGCCCCTGCTTTGAGCAGGTGGCTGGACCTGAGACCTCATGAGACTATGATTTAAAATGTCCAGTTCTAAAAAGCATCATCATACTGAGCCAGCAGTTTAGTTTTCTTTGAAAGTGAAAGCAAAAATGTGTTCCAGATACAAAGTTCACAGGTGTTTTCTTGATTTTATGAGGGCTCTTGCTAAAATCTGTTTGAACAATCTGATGAATATTTTTGACGAGGACAAAGCTCATGGGTATCCACCTGCTAAAAAAAAACCAGCTTGCAAAGCTGGATATAGAGGAAAGGGTTCCAAATGAACCATGTAGCTTTGGAGGAGTGGTGCAGTGTTTGGAAAGCTGCAAGGACAGAAAATAAACATGGTGGAGAACTATTCTCTCTACAACGTAGAAACATTATAAAGCAAAGCTCAGCTGCCAAAAACTGAGCAACGTAAGTAAAGCATTTATATTAACAGCATACAATGTACTAAAGTCAACCTCTCAGTTTTACAAAGGAGAACTTCAGAAAAACCTTAGAGTCTTGTAAAAAGTGAACCAGAGAGTGCAGACTTATGATAAAAGTTCAGTAAAGCAAGAAAATAACAATAAACAGAGCCTGTGAGCAAAAGATTGCCATCTCATATATGTCAGTTCCTCAAGAAACTTCTAAGATTTGTGAAGATGGCAATTCCCAGCTTCCATCTCAAATTCCCCAAATGCAGAGGATCAATGGGGGGGGGGGGAGGGCAATGACACATCGTCACAGTCTTGACTATTTTCCCACTATAACTATGTTCAGACTGACGGCAAGATTGATGCTGAAATTGTCAACAGGTTAGCAAAGGCATACAGTGCTTTTGGTAAACTCCATAAAAGAGTGTGGCAAAACAAACACCTGAAGAAAAGTACTAAGATCAGTGTTTACAGACTGTCATTGTACTGTCTGCTCTTTTATATGGATCTGAATCACGGGTCATTTACCGGCACCACTTGCGTCTCTTAGAACACTTCCATCAGCGCTGCCTCCGTACAATCCTAAACATCCACTGGACTGACTATGTGACCAACACGTCTGTCCTTGAACAGGCAGCAGTCACGAGCATTGAGGCCATGCTGCTGAGAACTCAGCTGTGCTGGGCAGGGCACGTCTCCAGGATGCAGGACCACCGGCTCCCTAAGATCGTGCTATATGGGGAACTTGCCACTGGCTGCCGCAAGAGAGGAGCCCCAAAGAGGAGATTCAAGGACTGCCTGAAACAGTCCCTCAGCCTTGGCCATATCAATCACCACCATTGGTCTACCCTGGCCTCCAATCGGGAGGCCTGGAGACACACCATCTATAACGCTGCTGCTGCTTTTGAGAACACATACAGGATCACTCTCGAGGAGAAAAGACAACGCAGAAAGAATCACATCTCGTCAATATCACCTGGGGAGTCTTTCTGCTGTACCTTCTGCAACCGGACTTGTCTATCTTGCATTGGCCTTTTTAGCCATCAGCGTGCTTGTAGCAAGCGTGGGTAGAGCCCTTCTCAAATCTTCGTTCGTGAAGCCTAGCCATGATGATGATGTTCAGACTACCTTATGCATAAATTATAAAGGTATCAACATTTTTCATTATAGAAGCTATATAGCTTATGTATTAGAAAATCAACATTGCCAGACAGACAAGAAATACATAGCAAGGCATAAATCAACCGGGAAGTTTGCTTTAAAACACATCAGTAAAAACTAAGTGGGAGCAGCGATGTATGAAAGCTACCAAGATTTTGCTAAGTTTAAATGCGGGGTGAGGGGGGGAATCCCACGAAGGGCCATGGGTGAGGCGGGGGTCCCGCAGCTCTGGCCCGCTGCTCTGAGGCAGGACAGCGGCAGCTCTGCCCGGGGTCAGGCGAGGCAGCGGAACCTCCGCCGGAGCGATTACGCAGCAAAAAAATCACCACGGACACCGTGACCGGAACCGCTCCGAGCCCGCTGGAAACATCGCGCCAGCGAAAATAGCCGGAGCGACCGCTTTTACAGAACATCCGACTGCCACTCGCCCATGTCTCCCAGATGGTTTCCTTGACTCTCCCTTCACTCGCTCCGTAGGCGGGCGCCACAGCCTCGCCCTCCAGAGAGTCGGCCCCCGCGGACGGGGCCGGGCGGTGCCTCCGCCGCTCCGCCGCTCCGCCTCCCCGCGCCGGCAGGAAGCCGGAAGCGGCCGGGGCGCTGGGCAGGCCGGCGGGAAGCGGCTGGTGCGTAGGGCCGGCGGGCAGGGCAGTACAGGGCAGGGCAGGGCAGGGTGGGTCGGGTCAGGTGGGGTGGGGTGGCGGTGTCCGTGGAGCGCCGAGCCGAGGTGGGCTGAGCCAGCCGCTTGCTCTCTCCGCCGCCGCGGTGTCACCGAGGGGACGCGGCTGCCGCCGGGCGCGGTGGTTTCGGTTTCCCGGGGAGGCGGCGGGGCCTCGCCGGGGGTAGGCGGCACCCGGAACGGGTCGCGGGCGGCAGCGGCGGGCCCGGCCCTGCAGCCCGGGAGGGACGAGGCGGGGCTGGCGTGTTGGCGCGCCCAGGGCTCGGCCCTTGCCCCGGGGTCGGTGGTTTTCATCCCCGTGAACGTGCTTCAGGAAGTGGCGTCGTCTTTGTGGCTGTAGGAGTTGTTGAAGTTTTACCCCGGGAAGGACTTCCTGCCCTGGAGGTGAGCCCCGGTGCCGTGCCCGTCGTACCTCACGGCCCTTGGGAGAGGGGCTGGTGGGTCGATCGGGCCGAGCTCGTGGCCCTCCGTGGCTTTCCAGGAGCCGCAGTCCCAGACAGGCCGAGTGCTCTTCCCCCGTTACGGACTGGAAATGCCGAGAGCAGGGATGAGCAGCACTGGAGCCAGGCTTGCCATTGGTTTTATGTGCCTTTGGAAGAATGCGCTGCTTCGTACGGATTCAAGCAGCACGTTGTGTGGCCGAGGGCAGGGTATTTCCATGATTTCGATACCAGCTGTTGCACTGGAAACTTCCCTGAGGAGGTTATAGCTGAAGAAAGCAGGGGTAGAAAGCAGGAGCTTCAGGGGGAGAAGATTTTTTTTCTAGGCCTTAAGAGAGGGCATGCAGGGAAGTATAAAATCTTCATAGTTACCAGACTGTAAATGCTAACATAACATTTATTTGGAACCTCAGCACCTTGTCTCTTGGCTTTGGTGACATATAAGGTCTTGCCTGTAAACAGAAAGAGCCTTCACCTTAACTTCATTATCTGTCTCTGCATGCAGGTGTTAACAGGGGAACTGTACCTGCTTTGTACACTTATCCTGGGTGTGCCTGAGGTACAGCAAACTTTTTCTTATTGATCAGAAGAAGTCAGTACTCCTGCTTCTGGACTTAAAAAAAAAAACACATAAGCAATTCAGATGTTTTCTATTCCAGTCCCCTCTGCTGATAAGTTAAAAAGTAGTAGCATGACCAGAAACAGAAAAATATTCAATAAAAAAACACCCAAAAAGCAGTCCCTAAGCCCTTGAAATGCTAGTGAGTCATGGGCGACAATAAATCAAACTTCTGGCAGGAGAGATTTCTTTAGATATATATGAGAAACTTTTGACTCATCTAATCACAGAGTTAATGACCATAAGTGACATGTGAAGAAATGGAAAGTTCAGCATTAAGTCTCATGACAGAACCAATCATACAGTTAGAGCTAATTTTTTTTTTAGTAAGAAGCTCTAGGAAGATATAAAGAAAAAAGTTGCCATGCTAAGGTGTTTAGCAAAGATCAGTTATGAATCTGTCAGAGAACAGAAAGCTATTAAATCAAAGGAGGTCTAACATTAGGAAGGTTATTCAGTCAAATTATTATAATTTCAAGATTAAATCTGAATGAGACTTCATGCCTTAAAAGTGAAGACTCTGCCAAAAAGAATGTAGACTTTGTTATTAATATAAAAATATTATTTTGACAAGACAAATACAACACTGATTTTGTTTTGCTGCTAAATATGTATCCTGGGATTAATATTGGCATATTTATATCCGTAGTTTTAAGTGTGAAAAAGCCCAGACCTTGAGAATCCATTAAAACCTTGCTGGTTTGGGTTTTTCTTAATATCCACTGAAAGTTATTGAGGCTCATCTGTCACAGACTTGTCTTTTTGGTGTTTTTTTTCACACATTGACCTTCATGCAAATTTAATTAGTAAGAAGGTAAAGGAAAAGAGATCTGGTGTGTAAGCTCCCTCATCTTTATCACTGTGGGAAACTTAATAACTCAGTCTCCTAATAGGCTGCTACTTTTTTTTGTATTTGGATAGACATTGGTGAAAAAATTCTCCATACTTTGTCTGCTTAGAAAGGATTAGTTATGTTTCTGTGTCTTCGTATGAGTCTAATGCATGTTGCTTTGAAGTAGATGACAAAATACAAGTTTACTGGTAAAGTGCAAACTGGCTTGTTTCAATCAGAGTTTTAATTATGAAGATTTTCTTTTTAATTTGAAGATTTTACAAATTATTTACAGAGCAGGCTATGCATTATTTCTTTGCATCACCTCTTCCTTACTTTTTGTGTCTACATCATAGATAGTTCTTTGGCATCTACAGTAATTGCCAGCTGGGAGAAGTTATCTTATTCTATTATTACAAATTGTCTTGCCAGAGTTAACCAGGAATTGTAAGGGTTTGGGATGTGGGGGTGGTGTGCAGGTTTTCTGGTTGAGATTTGACATGAAACCTCTCATCCCTTCTAGAGGCACTGAGAACTTTATTTAGATTTTACATGTGGTGTTGCTGCATGACTCGATTTATTTTAGAGTAATGTCAGGGCTTTGCATGGTGTCATTGCATTCTGTAGGGCAAGTCATTGCCTGGATACCCTGGGACTGCTTTGGAAGAAGCTTTGCATCTCCCATGGGCAAATAGCTAAATGAAAGTATGAAATCTGCAGTTGGTACCCGTGGAGAAATGTGTTCAAAGTCATGAGAATATACAGCGTAGCGTGGGTGGGATCAGGAACGGTGCAGAGGTGGGTGCTCCATCCGGCTGCTGGAGCAGGATGGGGCAGCGGTGCTGTGGTGGCTCCTGTGCGGCTTTCTCTGCGCTGCTGCGGTGCACACTGTGAGGCTTCTGGTGCTGCCACCTTACGCACCAGGGAGCTCTCAGACAGTGCCAGCCGCCTTCCGGTAAGAAACCTGCACAGGAAATTGTCGAAGCTCTTCCTCAGTAGTTACGGGAAAGGCTTCTTTGTTTGATTATCAGTAGCAGTTTCCTGTCTATTAACACAGGCACATGCAGTGTCCCTGGCCAAGCTGAGGAAAGACTACTGCTGTAGGACCGACCATTCCCTGGTCCAGTTGTCATTTTGCTCATGAGATTCTTTAGATTTGGGAAGCTGCATCTTTGATTTTAGAGCCATTTGATAGATTTAATGGCAAACTCAGTGCTTTCATTAAATGAAAAAGGTAAGGGTATTCACCTGCAGCTCCTGCTGTTATGACAAGTGGGAAAATCTGGCAGTTCTAAAGTTTTGTTTCAGTAATTTTAATTTAATGGAATTGTTTTTTTCCTCTCTTTTGAATCTGTGAAGACTTGAGTATCTGACAGTTTACATTTTGAAGCCAGGCTGTCTGTCTAGAAATGATATGACTGTCTAATGTGAAATTTTAGAAACAAGAAAAATGATCCTTAATTTTTTGCAGTAGTAACTGGTGATTCTAGCAAGTAGCTGAAAATATTAGCGTCAATTGTGACTTTTATTTAGCTCATGTAAAAATAGCTATTTGTGAGTAGTTAGTCCAGTTCCTTTACAGTTGTACTGAAATGCAACTTCCAGAGCCAAAGGGATTTAAAAGATCTCTATCCACATGTGCCATATCCATTCTTTGGCATATGGACAGAATAATGGAATTCAATTACAGGTCTAGATTATCTTTAGAAGACCTTGTGCACATTTTTTTTACTCTTCTCTGTAGTTTTTGTTACTTTATAATTTAAACTTTACTGTATACAAGAGTAAAGGGATTATAAAGCTTTCACTTTTCCAGTTGATTTTTTCAAACAAAGTTGGGGGAGTACAGATCTTAAATGCAGTAAGGTGTTGTGTCTATGGCATTAGTTTGGATTGTTGGGCTTGGTTTTGTTTCCACGTTTCACCTCTTATTCCTCTACTTGGTTGTTCTTAATTCTGTGTGTCTTTGCAGTTATGGTTGTGGACTGGGTTTTTATTTTTCCTTCTAATTAAAATAAGTCCCTTTCATGTATTTTGCTAAATTGTAATTCAGTGTTTTGAATGCTTTGTTTTTAAGGTGAAAAAGAAAACTGTCTAATCAAAGAGCAGAGATGCAGAGCACTTCAAATTACCTCTGGCTGTTGTCTGACATTCTAGGACAGGGAGCTACTGCAAATGTTTTCCGAGGGCGACAGAAGGTTTGTGAGGAATTACTGACCTAAGTAACATGTAAACTTTGATTTTTTATTTTGTGTATGAGTAGCTTCATAAAATCAACAAAAAAAGTTCAAGATTTAGGCCTAAAGCAGGCCTGTATCTGTGTAATTATTCATACATAGTTTTTAATTTTTAATATTCATCCATTGAATTAGAGTTCTGTCATTTCTGAGGATTTGTTTTTAATATTGAATTATTTGCCCTTGTCCTAAATACTACTGTTATTAATTCTTCATATTATTATGTGGGTTTGAACTGCTTCAAGATTTTTCATGAGTGGTACGTAGTGCTTGAAACTGCCTATTTTGAAGAAACAAAATACTAGTTTATCAGTAAAAACAGAACAGTAAAGGAAAAGAGAACAACATTCAGCTACTGGAAGTTGTCTCTCAACTTAAGCAAACCATGATCCTCAACTGTAGTATGTGCTTGCCTCTTATTAATTTGTCCAAATAACTTACCTCTTGCTGAAAATATATTTTTCAGATAAGTTTATGGGTAATTCTGAAATGCATAGCCTTTCTTATGCTAACTGTTCTTTTTTTAAAAGCACTTAGATTTTTTGAGCTAATGAGTTTCCATTCTGCTAGTCAGTTTGCTTCTAGTCTATATTAAACTAAACCAATGTATGCGTAATTTTTTAGTAGAATCTTAGTTTTCACCTTCAAACAAAATAATATTTTGAAATATTTCTAGTCTGGTTATGCTCATATGTACAACAGAACTCAAAGCGCTTTGATAATGTCTATGTGTACATTTACAATCTTTTGCTTCTGTTTGATGAGTTGTTTGTTTGTTTTGAACAGAAAACTGGGGATTTATATGCTGTCAAAGTATTTAACAGTATAAGTTTCCTTCGTCCTGTGGATGTTCAGATGCGAGAGTTTGAAGTACTGAAGAAACTAAATCATAAGAACATTGTAAAATTATTTGCCATCGAAGAAGAGGTAATGAATTGTTGTAGTTGTGATCTGAGATGCATTGAAATAACTGCAGTAACTCTTTGTTTTACCCTTAACTGTAGGGCAAATAGTTAAATTTTTAAAGAATGGTAACACACATGATGATTTAAGTACTCCAACCCAACCACCGCTATTTTCTTCTTTTCTTTGTTTCTTAGTGTTGTTGCTGTTGCAAAAAATACACTTACTTTCTGTTGGCGAAACACCTTCAGTGTTTAGGTACAGGTTATGATTCTTTGTCTCAAGAAGCCACGGTCCTAAGTTTTATCTTGAATTAGGATTTTTAAGCCATATAAGCCTATGAATATTTGATACATAGTGATACTTTAGGGTTTCAGTAATCCTGGCAATTTTACGCTTTTGCTTTGCAACCAACTAGAACAATGACATAGGACATGTAAAACTGTTTAATAGCATAAATTGCAGTAGTTGACCTGAAACTGAGATGCTGAGAGTAGTAAAGAGTAAAGAAGGATAATTGGTTCTCTCAGCTTTTCTGGTGTGTAGTTTCTCATTTGTCCACCTATCAATACTGCTGTCAACCTGCTAAGTCCTAGAACTTGAGGCTTTCTTAGTTTTTTCCCTTCTCCAAGGTGGAACACATGAAACAATATAAAAATCCACCTGCACTTCTTTTGAGGATGATCACCAGAATGAGATTTATCATATAGCTACAGACTTTCTTTTCTTTTTTGAAAGTAAGATTTTGTGGTTATATGTAATTTCTAACGTTGGTGTCACAGTAGTCAGAGACTTAATATTTTTTAATTTTTTTCCAGACAACAACTAGACACAAAGTTCTAGTTATGGAATTTTGTCCATGTGGGAGTTTGTACACAGTTTTAGAGGAGCCATCTAATGCCTTTGGTTTGCCAGAGTCTGAGTTCTTGATTGTTTTGAGAGATGTGGGTATGTACACTTTACTCTTCAGCCTAATTCTTTGACTGAAACAAACTCATACTTGTTTTTTGAAACAACAAGAGACAAATTTACGTAACTGTCAGCTAATTGAACAAATTAATAAGGTCATATGGAATCACTTCTTTTATTTTTGTCCATGTTGGTATAGGTAGCTGCACTAAGAAGCCATTTCTGTTTAAAGCATTGATATAATTCTTTTTTCTTTCTTTGTTTCAAGATTATTTTTCACACTTTGAACTGACTTCTAGTGATAAATAATTTCAGAAGAGTAAATTAAAAAAATAATTTAGTTTACCTGTGTTTACCTCTTACAAAACTTTCCTCTGTTACTTTATGGGAAAGATATTACTGAGAGCAAGAAATACTGTAATTTAGATGTTTGAAGGGGAAAAAAAAAAAAGCAATCTCTAGTCATGGTCTTTTTCTGAATTAAGTGCCCCTTCTCATTTCCATTTCCCAAAGAGAACGTGTGTGTCTTCCTAGCATCAGTTACAGTTCAGTGTTTGCACAGTCAGTCTCAAAATGTGTACATGAATTTGTTTTTTTTTTTTAATTGAAGTGGCTGGAATGAATCATCTCCGTGAGAATGGAATAGTGCACCGTGACATCAAACCAGGCAATATAATGCGTGTTATAGGTGAAGATGGTCAGTCTGTTTATAAACTTACAGACTTTGGAGCTGCAAGAGAACTTGAAGATGATGAACAATTTGTTTCTCTCTATGGCACAGAAGAGTATTTAGTAAGCCCATATGATTTCATTTTCTCTTGAAGAAATGTTTGAAGTCTGGGGCTTTTTGTGATTAGAGTTGAATAGGTGAAGGTCAGGCTGTTGGGAATTAGTGTTTAAACCTTTGTATTATAATTTTCTATAACTTTACGCTGAACTTCTTCACCTTGGGTCATGCCATCTTTTGCTACTCTGAGTATGTTCACCTTGAAATAATTTCCATGGCCAAATCTTGTTTTGTGTGAAAGGAGGAACAACAATATTCTAGTTATGAGCGGATTTGCCTTTATCTCTGTAGATATTTTTTAGTTTGTAGCTGAACTACTTGGACGATGTTAGGTGTAGCTAAGATTCACTTGACACCTTAATTAACCAAAGAGGGGCAGGCAGAGAAGCATCAAATACCTTAGGCACTGTTTTCTTCCTGCCATGTTTTCCCACATGTGCATTGTAATGGATATTCTCCTCTGCTGTGGATCTTTGTTCAGTTTGATTTCAATTGTTCCAATATCATTTAGAGGAATACTGACTTTCTCCTCTTTAGTAGTGTTTTATACAAGTAGTTGCTGTTTAGCTGAACTTTAAAATATTGTTTGCAAACTTTTCAGTAAAAGTGACTGTCATGCCTAGAACACTCTAGTGATAATCTGTCAGAATAGCTTAAGCAAATTCTGTGATGCATGCTAACTTTGCTTTTTGATTAAAGAGCTGAAAGTTTAGAATGACAGATTATCCTGCTGTGGGAAGATGAATTGGGGGTTTGTTCTTGATATTGTTCATAAAGCAGTTCTGACTTCTTTTTTCTTTTTTTTTCTTCTGTCTTTAGCATCCTGATATGTATGAGCGAGCAGTCTTGAGAAAAGAGCATCAGAAAAAGTATGGAGCAACAGTTGATCTGTGGAGCATAGGGGTGACCTTTTACCATGCTGCAACAGGGAGTTTGCCTTTCCGACCTTTTGAAGGACCTCGTAGAAACAAGGAAGTGATGTAGGTAATTTAGAAGGAGAATTTTATCTGTTGGTAAATTAAATCAGTCTGTGAAATGCTTTTTAGCAATAAATCCTACACACGTATAGTAATAATTAAAACAGTGAAAATAATTAAGAAAAAATGTTCTTTAAATTTGTGATATAGCCCCAGTAGGCAGCTGAGCACCACACAGCTGTTCGGTCACTCCTCTGTAGTGGAATGGGGAAGAGAACTGGAAAGGTTAAAGTGCAAAAACTAGTGGGTTGAGTTAAAGACATTTTAATAAGTAAAAAAACACCACAACAAACAGCAACCCTTGCCCCTTAAACCCAAAGGGAAACAAAACCAAGAAAAACAAGTAATGCAAAAAAACCCCAGTTCCTCACAAGCAGCCATCTGATGCCCAGTCAGTCCCTGAACAAATGCTACCCTGGCAAATTCCACCCCCTGGCCTCAGCTTCTGTTGCGGAGCAATATGGTATGGAATATCCCTTGGACTCGGCTGTTATCCTGTGTCCCCTTCCAGCTTCTTGCCTGCCCCCAATCTGCTCGCTGGTGAAGCCGTAGAAAAGTAGAACAGGCTGTGACACTGTGTAAGCACTGCTCAGCAATGACTAAAAACATGGCTGTGTTAATAACGCTGTTTCGGTCACAAAGCCAAAACACAGTACCATACACTGCTATGAAGAAAATTACTTCATCCCAGCCAAAATCAGTACTAACTTTCTGCTTCAACAAGGATTTTACTGTGTGGCAGCTTAAGACCTGAATTAAGTATCAGAGCTCCCCCAAAAGACAGATGTTTTTTCACACATCTTTCCTTTAGCATGGCACTGGGCTGGTCTGTTGCTGTGTGGTGTATATAACTTGGATATTCGGGCAAAATTATGGTATTCGGAAATTGGCTTTCAGCGCTGCAAATTTTTGTAGTCCTTTAAATTATTGTCTTCCCAGGCAGTCTTGAAATGCATGCGTTACCCATGAGACTAACATTTGATTAGTACAGTTGTGGACTGTGGCTGAAGATAACAGGGATAGCTCCTGAATGAGAAACAGAAGTTGTGTCTATGGCACGATGACTGTATTTGATTCCTGTTTCATCTTAGTCTGGTTCTATTTTGTTGTTCTGTGTGTTGCATTTGAAAAATAAAGCAAGGTGGAACTTGGGAGCTCTAACACACCAATAAGATCTCTGTTCTAGTATTCCTTGTAAAGCTGACTCCAGTTTTCTTAGCTGAAGAAATTTCCCATCTTGTGATTTTCCCGCAGGCACCCTTGTCGTTGCTGCTGCTTGAGACATAAGCAGGGAACATATCTTTTGTATGTACCTTGTCCTCCAGAAAGACAAAGCGCAGCTGAAATGTTCTGTTGTAAAAAGCCTGTTGCTTCTGATTCATCTAATGAGAAGTTTGAGAAATACTGGCCTGTGCAGTACAAATTTAGACAATGCTGAATTGTATCCTGATTTCTAGATGTTTCTTCTTTATCCCCAAGCCACTTTGTGGTGGCTAAATTTCATCTCTTGCTGTGGAACGCGCTAGAATTTAGTCATGTTAGTGTCTTAAGTTGCACTAAATTGACTTTGATTAATTAACATTTATGAAAAATTTAGATTTTCTTCAGTATGCTGGAAATATCTCCCAAATTCATCCCCAAGCCTGAGGTAGACAAATTTGTTTCTCCAGCATAACTTTTCTTTGCTCTTTCAGCACTGTTCTGTCAGCTTGTAAGCAAAACTTCAGTTACTGCACCATCTACAAATTTAGGCCAACCTGTTGTTTAGATTTATATTATTGCTGGCCCTTTGAGGATTAGTTACTAGACCTATATATGTATAAGAGGTAGTAGTTGAAGTCTCTATTATTTTTGTAATGTATTGCAGGTATAAAATAATCACTGGAAAACCTTCAGGGGCTATTTCTGGAATACAGAAAGCAGAAAATGGACCAATTGAGTGGAGTTGGGAGATGCCTATCTCTTGTAGTCTTTCAAAGTAAGTTTAAACTGTTCACAAAATGTTTCAATGCTACTTGAGTGTGTTTTTTGAGTTATTTTCTCAGGATTGTGTCTTTGGAACAGGGATCTGATGCACTTTTTTTCTTCGAACTCTTCGGTACATAAGTACAGTCTGATATTAGGTTATCAAGTGCTTTTTCTTCCCATCTGTTCAAATAGTTTTATGACTGCTAATTTACAAATTGGGACCTGGGAATCTGAAGTGGTATGAGTAGAAGAAAGGTTATTACTATTTTCTCCACCCTCAGGAATGAATATGAAGAATCAGTAACTTTGATGGCCCTCCCTTCTTGCAAGAATGTGACTTCAGACATGACAAAGATTAGGCAGTAGGAAGGAAATAAGAAAAAACAGTTCAGAGGCTTACTTTTTGCTAGGAAAAAGTCACATCAGCATATTTTAACATTTAGTATCTTTAAATTTTATCATCATATTTTTGCTTCATAATATTGTGTTCTTAATATTCAGTTGGAAGAGCCATGGAAGATCTAATTTCAGTATGACCTTGAAAACACCTTCCATAACCTATTTACCTCTTTATCTTCCTGAGATTTCTTCAGTATTTTAAAGTTACTACTCTTTCATGGTAAGGAGGAAAATAAATTAGTCTGTGAACCAACTCTAGAAACAAAGTTTCTGAAAGCCAAATATGTAGTTCTGTAAGGGATGTAAGAGTCAAAGTCTGGTTTTTATCAATTCATTAGTTTACATTGTACAGAACTTGCAATTTATATGTATTTTTCATGATACTGCCCAGTTGTTTTCTCTGTTTATTCCATATAATTGAACTGCTTGAAATAATAAAAGAAAGTAGATTTTTTCATTAAACATCTGTTCACACTGATATTTTTAAGTAACATTTAAACAGTATTTACTGTTATAAGTTTAGTACTAAAGTGAGTTTGAGCACAGCATCCTCTGGCCTCTAAAGGGGTCGTCAGTGTGCTTGTAAGCCATTGGAGCTTGCTTCAAAAAGTTACCAGTTTTACTGCTGGATTCAGGTTTGATGTGCACATAATGTTAGAACTTATGGGAAGTTGTTCATGGTAACACTGGACTAGGATGCATAAAGTTCCTTGGAATTCAGATACTCAAAGTAGAAATGCAAGAAATTAAAGCTGACCTTTCTCTTAGAATGGGAATGACTGTAAGGCAATAGTTGACTCATTTTTCTTTGCAGCAGTCAAGCTGCATGTGTGGAGTACTTACTTAGCCCTGTCTTAATCAGGATGAATTCTTAGTGTTGACAATTTAACTAATGAGTCTTTGCTAACCCAGCTGATTTTGACTGAAAACAATATAGTGTGCTCGCACAAGCAGCTCTGCCAGCAAACCATAAATGGCAGTAGCTTCCTGATACACTGTGGTAAGTGCACATGTGGGGTGAGCTGGGTAAAAGGCTTACAGCAGTGGTAAAAGGTGACCTCGGCTCTGCAATCTAGACTTGTTTAATTGCATGTCATTTTTGCAGTTATCGGTGAAATTTGCTAAATACCAAGAAAAAACATGTGATAGTTGAGGCTAAAAAGGAAAGACATAAAGTGTGTGTAGTAATGAAAAACAATGGGCATTACTGCTGAACATTTTGTTGCTCAGTAGAGGGGGGGAGGGAAAAAGGCACTGGCCTTCAGGCATAAGAGATTTGCATTCATGAGACCAGTCAAATAAAGTATTGCAACTGGTTACAAAGTGAAAAGTTCCAAGTTCATCCAAGTTGTCTTATCTCTGCCTGGTGTCCTCTAGGGGTCTGCAAGTTCTCCTCACACCTGTCCTTGCGAATATTCTCGAAGCAGACCAGGAAAAATGCTGGGGATTTGACCAGTTTTTTGCAGAGACGAGTGACATACTGCACCGAATAATAATCCACATATTTTCATTACAGCAGATGACCTTGCACAAAATTTATATTCACAACTATAATACGTAAGTGTTTTCTCTCTCTGTTTTCATTACTTTGCTCTTATTCAGGCTAACAGCACTGTGACCTCAGATCAGCAGTGTTACAAATTCATCAGCCTTTCCTTCACAGTTTATCTGAGAAGTGAAAGGATGCAATTATTCTGTGTAGTCACAGTCCATAGAAGCGTGTTGACCAGAAATAAAAATAATTGAATCAACTGATCTTAAACTTGATCTTATTTAGTGACAAAACACAGACTTAATCCTTGACCTGTTGGCAATGTGTTTGTTTTCACAATGGAGACCAATTCATCCCATATTTGTATATATTACTTATCTACAAAGTAATTTTCTAGAGACTGTGTTCAGGTCTAGTTTTTCTTATCTTGTTCTCAAGAACACAAAAGGCACAAGTCATCTCTGATGTAAAACTCTCGCAGGGGTTCTGAAATGGTAATTGGTATAGTTTAGGATCTTTAGTTATATGGGGTTCACTTTATGGCCATTAAGTGCTGATGTTAAAAGCTTTTAAGTATAGAAATATAAATGCCTTTTCTCTGCCTTATTACAGATAATACAGACCATATCATATTCTCTAATACACAAACACATAGTGTTATTTCATTAGATATATAAATACAGTTCTGGCTTTTTCCAAGTTTTCTGTTCTGTTGTTTGTATTTTGAGAAAGCGCATATATTATTTTTATGGAGAAATCTTGCTTGTAGCTCAAGCTGCTCTTTTTATTTTATTTTCAAAATTTATTTTATTATTAATATTTACTTTTATGATTATATATAACCTAGCTGTAGTATTAAGAAGTAGCAGTGTACTACTGCTGCACAGGAGGCAAATTGGTCCTTCCTGTGGTTGGTTTTTGTGTGGTGTTTTTTTTTTTTGGGGGGGGGGGATGTATAGTGTTATAAATTTTTATACCTTCTATCGATTGATTGCTGGAAGTAGAATTCCAGAGTGTCTTTGGTCTTCCTTATCATTTTGGTTTTAGGAAATAATCTGGTTGTCTGGTAGCTTGCAGGATGAATTTAATTTTTAAAATTTTTTAATGTGTAAAACACCAGACGTTTCTTTTGGAGAGACCATCTGTCCCCTTTGAAGAAAAGGGTATGCTGAGAAAACCTAAGTATGCTTCCTTCCCCTCATCTGCTGTTGCCTGTTTTTACTGACCTTCAAACCAGAGCAAGTTTGTTTACACAGACGTGCTTTGGTGGAAAATCAAAGGTAGAAAGGAAGTTTGATATTTTGCAGGAAATAGCATTTATTTTTGTAACAGAGCAACCTTGAGCCTTAATCAGCGTGCTGCTTTTTTTCTAGTTACAAGTCAAATGCTTTATGTGTAAAACCACTTCTTAATTAACCAGAAGTAAAAGCAGTTTTTATTTAAACGCAGAATCTGAGTTGCTGAACTATAGTGAGTCTAACTATTACTGAATATATTGTTTGTGTTATAGAGCTGCTATATTTCATGAATTGGTCTACAAACAGACAAAAATTCCATCTCAGAATCAAGAACTGATATATGAAGGTCGGCGTTTAATACTAGAGCCTGGCAGATTGGCACAGCACTTCCCCAGAACGACTGAGGAGAATCCTATCTTTGTAGTGAGCAGGGAACCTGTCAACATTGTTGGATTAATCTATGAAGAAGGTATATGAAAGCAGTTTCCCCTTTCTTATAGCTATCTTTTGTAATAGTTTGAGTTATTTAATGTAATCGGTTTATGTCTGTTACGTCTTAGAAATAGCATTTGAAATTTTTCTTTGTTGATACTTGAAGTTCTAAGAATGTGGTCCAATGTTTTTCATAACTTCTAAGTATCCAGAACACCTGGAAACACCCACAGAAACAGTAGGTGCTTGTAATGTTCCAAGGGCTTTGAACCTGAGCATTTGTGTGTTAAGATGTAGTGGTGCATATTAAGTTCTGAGGGTTTTTTTTTTGAAGCATGACACTTAACAAGTAGAAAGGAACATTATAGATGGTAATTCGAAGATGGTTCTTTTGTTCCATTACATTCTCACTAAGTGGAAAATCAAGTTTTGTTTATATTTGCGATGGCTATGATTAGCCTTTCAGTTCCCAGAGAAGGTTTTAATAATTTACATTTGCTCAGAAGAGAAGGTAATGGCCTAACAGGAAAAAAAGAGAAATCAAGATTCTGAATTTCCATTTAGCATTGAGAGGCTTACAGAGGAGCCTATGCCAGAGCCCTTTTTTATATGTGATGAGGCGGAGGATATGGCTTCAGTTGAGAGATCAGTGTCGCTTTTGTCAATATGTCCTACGTACTGACTGCTCAGGCCAGTAGTCACTCACACAGAGGTGCTGAAGGATGCAGGTAGGTGAGCTGTTTGTGAAAGGATCAGCGGGGACTTAATATTGTCAGAGCCTTCTGAGATAGTCAGCGTGAGAACAAAGGAGATTCTGCTGACAGAGGCTACCAGAGGTTTAAAAAAGCTCTTTGGTGAAGTCCTGCCCTGAAGAGTCTCAGTGAAACTGAGCAGCCATGAGATAGAAAGAGCAGCCAAAGAAAGGGCTGAAGAACAGAACTATACAGTTGGCTTTCTCAACGGAGAGAAATTGCTAGTGGAGACCTGCATGAGATTTGTGCTGTGCAGCATTTTCAAAAATGAGTCTGGAAAAGGAAGTGAAGGTCAGTTTGCTGAAGATACCAAGTTATTTAGAGCATTTAAGACAAAGGCTGATTTTGAAGGTGTGCATGAGAACCACATGATATCAAAAGGCAGTGCAGTAACAGAGTAGATTAAAATCCATGTAGATACACATAAACAGTGTACAGGATGGGGAGGGAAAATCTGAACTTTTGAAGTCTTATGGAAAATAAAAAATTACAGATACTTGTTTTATATTTCAGTTTTACTTCCAAAAGTACATCAACGTTATGATTTGGATGGGGATGCCAGTATGGCTAAAGTGAGTAATTATGATTTTAGTTTATGATTTAGTTTATATACCTGATACTCAGATAATGATACTGAAATGAAAGCTACTCAATTTTAGATGAATAATGTTAATAAAACTATTTTAATATGCTAATGAGGATTTCTGATTGACGGAAATATATTTGTTAACAAAGGATCTAAAAGTATAATAAAACCTTACTTTGCATACAAAATATGGTTGTATATTTAAAACAAACAAACAAACAACCAAACCCGAAGTCCAGTCTTCTAAATTCCAACTGCTCTGTTATTGCATAATTCAGTGTTAGGGGGAAAGGAGCCTGACACTGTGGAGTCCTGAAGTAGCTAGAAGATTAATAACATCAGGTGTGATGATGCAAAATTTAACATTAGAAAAGTAACTTGTCATTTTCTCTCAATAGAGAGGAGTCTCTAGGACTCTGCATAAGGGTGGAATTTCTGTTGCCTCTTAGAAATTTTCAGAATCTGTGGGGGACAAGTAGAGCATGTTTCATTCTTTTGGTCATTTTTGTAAAACTGCTGAACTGGAAAACTCACTACCATGTTTAGTTCTGCCTCCATAATGAGTGTTTGGTTGTCTCCTGACTAAAGTTTAGGCCAAATTTTGCATTTTAAATCACCATCCTCATATTGCTCTTTCTTTTATCAATCTGTTTTGCTTTCTTGTGATGTACTGACTTGAAGCAATAGTTAAGAGAATGCCAGATTAGTTCTTATGTTGCTTGTTTTTTCCTTCAGGCTGTGACAGGTATTGTATGTTATGCCTGTAGAGTTGCCAGTTCTTTGCTACTTTACCAGGAGCTGATGCGAAAAGGAATACGATGGCTAATGTAAGCAATTGATTGCATTTCATTATGCCTTTTTTTTTTTTAAATTGAGGTATGCCTTTATTATCAAAACACAATTCTGTGATCTCTTTTATCTTGGAAGGTTTTCCTTACTCCTTGAATATGAATAGGCTTTCTGAATTTTTTCCTTCTTGCAGTTATTAGGAAAGTGAAAATATTTTTTCCTGAAAATAAAGTTAAGGTATTTGCAAATTAACTTTCTTCTGTACATAATTTAAGTTTAACCTCTGGTAACATGCAGGGACAATTGAACAACTTGCACAAGGTATCTTTATATGAGGATTATGGTAATGCATTTCTAAGTGAAAGCAATTCCTAGTGGCAGTTATTACTGCAGGTATATTGTTCTGTTATTGATTGGTAGGATGGCAGTTGAATACTTTTGTTATGAACTAATGCTTCACTTTTTTAGTGAAATAATCAAGGATGATTACAATGAAATGGTTCATAAAAAGACAGAGGTTGTCATCAGGCTGGATTTCTGCAGCAGAAACATTGAGAAAGCTGAGAAAATGTGAGTAGAAGCACTACACCAAATGCATTGATTTTTTCATTATCCTTTTTAGTGACAGTAATATTTCAAGTTATGGTTATTTGCAGGGGGGTTTGCATCTAAAAATTAAATTTGAATCAGCATGGATTTTCTGATGGAAATGACTTAAGCAGATTTAGTCATATGCTTTTACTCAGAGTATTAATTTTGCTGCTTAACCCAGTAAGAACAAATAATTACTATTAAGTAGTAATTGTGTGTGTCCTTTTTCTCCTTTCTTCTCTGACTCAGCTCATTTGCTGTTGTTGGCTCTAGAAGCTATAGTAAAGCCCGGACAAAGAATCGAGAAGCTTTCATTTCCTTTCATTAGTGCTTTTGTCACAGAGTTCAGTTGTGTATGACTTTAAATACTGCCCCTTTCACAGCTTTAAAACTGTAGCATTTTCTGCATGGAAGAAGTTTTAATGTTGAAATATAACATAGAGCAGCTGCAAATAAAACCAAAACCACCCCCCATGCAATTTAAAAAGAAAAAAGATAAACACCCCCCAAAAAAACAAAGCTACATTAGGATATCACTAGATCACAGTGCATGCATGTAGGCACACCAGAAATAAACTGAACAGGAAATTCTACATCTGTCATTATTTTAAGCGCTTGACTATTATTTTTACCTATTTTGATTAATTCAAATGGAGAGGTCTTTATCACAGAATCTCACTGTTGCCCATATGGACCCATTCAGGTCTCTATGGACCCATTCAGGTCTCTATGGCAGAAAGATTTTTAGAGCACTTCCTGTAAAACTGACACAAATTATAATTAGGCAGCTAAAGAATTTTCTTTTAGTATAGGAGACCTCCAGGTTTTAAAAGATGAGAGAAGACACTTATTTCTCTTACCTTTCATGCTGAGGAAGCAAATGTTTTGCACTGGTCATACTGTCCCACGCTACCTCTTTCAGTCAGGTCCTAGTTGAAGGAGATGAGATTGCACTGTTCAGTTCTCCCTCCAAGTATTTTTTTTTCCTCTTCTCACCTTTGTTTCCTCTTCGAATTCCACTCGATGTCCAATTCAGAGTCAGATTCTTTTTCACTTTTAAAGAATCCTCTCAGTGTTTTGTTCAAGTCTTTCCACAAGGCTATGCTTTGAAGTGTGACAATGCATAGTTTTTATTTGAAAAGGTAAACAAGTATTGAGCAAAGTGTGTATTTTTGAAAGCAGTTGAACTGGTTGTTACTGTATTTTTAAAAATTAAATGTATCTGAGACTCAACAGGAAAAATATTGTCCTGAATAAGTTGGCACTTAAGCTATGGTCATATGGAAAACATCAGTATGAACAGATGGTCTTACCATCCCATCCTTTAAACTTTTACTAGCACAACCTTTCCAGTAAGTTTCCTCAGAAAAGCATTTTGGTGCACGGAAGTATTAGTTTATGTGTCATTGACTACTTTAAGTAACTTTAGTTTGGTAACATTTTAAAAGTTTTTTGATTAAAGAAAATAGTCCTCCACTGCCTGTGAAGTACAAGTAATGAGACTAGACTAAAGAATTCAGGAATGGAAGTTGCAAATTTCTTTTTAGCAGTTCCTACGTAAGAAAAAAATATGCAAGGAATTTCTTTTCAAAACTAAAATACTTCTATTATTAATGGCCACATAACATTGTCAGAGTTTCATGGTTTTGTTTGACAGAGACTGTATTTTATAGACAAGAAATGGAAGTTATTGTTACAGCCTGGATTAAAAAAATATTTTGAGTGTATTCACTGCTTGTCTATTTTCTCTAACTATGCTTTTTTTGGTGGTCAGATATGAGAATTTGATGCAGATCAACTTGGAAGCATCAGAAGTGGATGAAATTTCAGAGATACACACAAAACTGTTGCGTGTAAGTACAAAGATTCTGTGTCATTCTGAAAATGGTGTTTCTAAAGAAAAAGCCAAATACATGATAACACAGATTTCTGTGAAAAACAGCTCTGAATTTTCAGTGTAATTTTTAGATTGCCCAGTAGTTGTTAAAATGTCCATACTAATGTGAATATCTTTCTGAAAACAGGGTAAAGCCTTTTATGTTAGCTCAGTGTAGTGAAAATAAGTTCCTGAAAATAGGGTCTTATTTTCTAAAATACTCAAGTAAAGAATTATAACCTGGAAATATATTTTACTTTGCTGTTATTTTCCCATTCCGTAAGAAATTTTTAACTACTTTGTTTGCTTTCTAAAATGTTATATACACAAAGACCCATCAGAACAATCTGATTTGAAATGTGCATGATATTTCCAGACAAGTAAGGAAAAATTGAAAATAATTTTACACACTGGTGTCCTGGGAGGAGGTATAAAGTTCTCCATTGTAAAAGCAAAAGATGATTAGTGCATTTTTATTTTGAATGTTGTATGAACTGCAGAGAAAGAAAGATATGAATTATGTGCATAGTCAGTATATGAATTCTTAACAAACCAAAAGAACAAGTGTAGAAGTAAATCGGGTATATGAAAGATTGAAACTTACTATTGAAAGAGAATCAAATTTAACTAAATTAACAGAAATGCCACCATCAAATACGATTCTTTCTTTAGTAATACCAAATTTAATACCATATTTGCTTTTAGAAAAACCTTGGCAAATAACTGGACATATTTCTTTAATGGAGATCATTGACATAAATGGGTCTATAGTATTAATGTGTTTAGTCTCAAGTAATCCTCAGGTAATTTTTCACTTTTCCCAGTGGTAAGACTGAACTTTCTTGCTCTTACGTAGCTCTCCAGCTCTCAGGGCACAATAGAAACTAGTCTTCAAGATATCAAAACCAAACTCTCTCCTGGTGGTTTACTGGCTGACGGCTGGGCAAATCAGGAAGGCATGCATCCAAAAGACAGAAAGTGAGTAACTGTATTTAATGTTCTAATATGTGTCGAATTCTACACTGAGTTGTAGTTCATAAAACTCATTAATAGGTACTTGAGTTTATGTGTAAAATCTCATTTTCTTCCTTTTGTCTCTCTAGTCCAGAAAGGCTGCAGGCGCTGCTGTCTTCCATCACAGACATTTATTATCAGTTCAAAAAAGACAAAGCAGAACGAAGTAAGTAACTTATTTGATTCACTTTTAACATAAAATGTAAGGTAAGGACAGATCAGTCTTTGTTGGACTAGAATGTTTGTGACAGGTATGGAGAGTTAGCCACAGTGAATATGTCTGCTGGTCTTTCTTTGTGTGATACCATCTTAAAGCCCATGTCAATGAAACACCTCTGTTAATAGCATAAATTTTAGTTGGAAGACTGGAGAGGAGAAAAAAAATAAATGACCACTTTTACCTATCAGGAGAAGGAAACCGTATAGGAAATGGGTAAATTTAGTTGATTTTGGCATATATACAGCTAACAGAATTAAACTGCTAATGTCTGTCATCTGTTCTGATTCTAGGGCTTCCCTATAATGAAGAACAAATTCACAAGTTTGACAAGTAAGTTTTGAAGTTACCTTTGGGAAATACCATGATTGCTTTCAGGTCCTTCAGGTGTTCTTGCCAATAACCTCTTCTGCTGGTTTTTATTGTAAATTATAACCTCTTTAGGATTGCTTGGGGTGACAGGATGTGATAATGAGGTGCTTTCTGGCTGTGGCATTTCTTCACTGGTAGGACTTCTAAATGTGAAATACCTGTACGTTATCTGGGCATAACTGTTATACAGGAAGTACACTTTTTTTCCTGTTTTTTTTTTTTTTTCAGGGATGAAACAGCCCTCAGTAAGACTGAAATGACTTTGTAACTAAAGTGGACATAATTTTCTACAGATCAAAAATATAGGGACTAGCTAAATGAAATTCTAGCATGATTTAATCTTCCAGAAAATATAGCTTGCAAAATAAATTTTAATGCAGTTTTCCATGCCTATTTAAAATTGTCACGAGAAGTGGCGTCACGAAGTGTCTCTGTGTAACCTGGGTGTTTAGACTCCCATTAGGCTCCACTGACTCTACACTGATGCGCTTGTCTCAGGATTGATTTGGTTCGTCATACACAGTTTCCCTATGCCATTTAAGTTGCCCTAAGGTATTTGAGACTGGCAGGTAGGACACAAGTCAAATGGGTAACCTACACCTTTCTGCACAGATGGTCGGAAGCAGGGCAGGGGTATCCTTGCTGGAGAAGAGAGTGTTGCATGGAGACCTCATGGCAGCCTTCCAGTAGCTGAAGGGAGGCCTACAAGGAAGCCAGAAAAGGAGACTTCATCAGGAACTGTAGTGATAGGACAGGAATAATGGCTTCATATGGAAAGAGGGGAAGTTTAGGTTAGATATATTGAAGAAATTCTTTACTGTGAGGGTGGTGAGGCACTGGGACAGGTTGCCCAGAGAAGTTATGGCTGTCCCATCCCTGGCAGTGTTCCATGACAGGGACATTGGAACTAGGTGATCTTTATAGTCCCTTCCAACTCAAGCCATTCTATGATTCTATCTCAAAGTGTGCTAGATGCTTATGTATAAGTAATTAAATTATTCGTCTAGCAACTGATCAGTTGAGTGGTTCCCTAAACTTTTCTGAGTGCTGACTACAGCTAGAAAGCTGCTATGCAGAGGGCACTGTTTTCTCACAAGCATGCCCCTTGATTTTCCCATAGTGAAAGCTAAATTGGATAACTGGAAACAGAAGAGAGATTTTTCTTCTACTCAATTCATGTCCTTGCATTACTATGTGAATAACTTCAAATAAATAGGCTTCATTTTCATGGATTTGAATACTGGTATATTTTCTACCACACGTGTCTCCTTGAGATTGTTCAGGTTATTTTGAGATCCTAAGTACGTCTTACTTGATTCACCTCAGAGAGAAACGGCAGTAGTTTTTGTTAAGGGCTGTGCGCTATTAGCAGCAGGGGCTGGCCTTTGTAATATTTACCTCTAGGCAAACAATTGAGCAGCACTCAGTTTGAATTTTTTGTTCTGGTTGAATGATAGGTATGCATTCCTGATAACAGTCCTGCAACACTCTATCGAGAATTTAATTAACCAGTAGCTATCATGCAAGACTTAATGAAATACTAGAAGCAAGTGTTTGATTGTAGTGTTCCAGTATCCCTTAGTTTCACTTACTGGTTCAGTGCATAGCTTAGCAAGGCAGTTACACTGGGATTACTGTCTGCTGCACTAGCCAGAACTGGGTTTTGTTTTGCTCTCCTGTCCTTTTCTGCTTGTTTTTTTCTCTTGTCGTAAATTTAGACTGAAACAAAACTCCTGTTCTTTTTCTTGCATGTATGTTACTCTCTGCAAAGGATTATTCATATATACTGGAAACTCCAAGTATCTGCAGTAGGCAGATAAGAAATGATAAGGATTTCTGTCCTTTCTATTTAGAATCCCTTTTCCTTAAATATACCAACTCACTTAATACTGATTCAAAGAAGACACCTGACCATTTGTTCTTAACAAATAATTGCAACTAAATGCTTCAAATAATTTTATTTTTCTCCCTACTAGGGAATGTTTTTGAGATATAAACTGTCAGTTCCTGTAGAATGTTGAGTTCTCACACATTACCACAGGATGAAAAAAAGGTGGCTGAACAGATTTTTAGTTCACAAACCTCTTTTCCAAATTTCAGAAAGTAAGTCAGAAGAACGGGTTCTGAACGCAGTACAACACTGTTTTAGCTGTTTTGTGTTGCAGGCAGAAGCTGTATTTGCATGCTACGAAAGCCATAGCTCTTTTCAAAGATGAATGTGTCAGCAAGTATGATGCATTTTTGGACAAAGCTGAGGACTGGACAAGGCAAGCTACTTATTGATTTCTTTAGTAGTTGGTGATATTCACTGTACCACTTTTATACAGGCAGGTCTTTAAAGCAAACTTCTTTTCTTTTAGGAAAATGCTTCACACAAGGAAACAGTTACTGGCCCTCACCAACCAATGTTTTGGTATTGAAGAAGAGGTTTCCAAATACCAGGACTATATAAATGAGGTAGAATGCTTCGAAGTTATGTGAAGTATTTGCATAGATAAAAGACTTCCACGTACTTTAATGTCAATAGTATTGTTTACAGTGAGCCTTATATTAATGCACTTGTATTAAAACACAGGGCTTCATGGATGCAGTATGTGGTCTGTAGTAGCTTCATTGCTGATGTCAGAGTGGACTAGAGAGTGCTGTTATTTTTTGAATCATGACGAGTTTGGGGAGGGATTGGATTTGCAGTGGGGGAGGCATTTGGCAGGGTTTGTGGTTTTTTGGTGATTTGATGTTGGGGGTTTTTTGGTCATGTTGGCATTTCTCCCCCAAAAAATCTGTGCAAATGGATGTGGTTTCATTGAGAAATGTTCTGTGCAATTGTTACCATAATCTCTAGGTCCTCAGATAATGTTATCTTAATACTCTTATGGAGCATAAAAACACTACTTTCATAATTGAGATTTAGGGGATACATGCTAAAGGATATATATTTAACTAATGCTGCTGGTGACATGAAAGAAAATGTTTTGTTAAAATTTGGATGTTGACTCTGCAGGAATTAACAGAATTACCTCAAAATTGAGAGAATTAAGAGTATTTTCATGTAGTAAAATTACTTTTTAGAGAGGAAAGATAAATAGCAATGGAGAATTTAAAGAAGGATTTTAAGGTGGGCATCAAGATATACATGACAACTTATATTGTAACTTAAATTTTGTGTTTATTTGTTATAGTTACAAGATGCACTGCCACAGAAAATGTTTGCAGCTTCCAGTGGGATGAAACATACAATAAATACAGTCTATCCAAGCTCAAACACATTAGTGGAAATGACCCTTGGGTAAGAATTTCTCAGTGGCATTGATGTAATATTGTATACCTGCTATGTAGGTAAACAGAAAAAAAAATAGTTGACTTAGTGATTGCTGTATTAAGATCAAGAATTTTATATTGCACAAGTGGTGGTACAGATCTGCAAGTGAGTAAGGAACAGCACTAGTTTATCTTTTGGTTAATAACCAACTGTTATCTGTCCCTATTTTGTATGTAAAGGCAAGTTGCTCAAAGCATGTGGTGGTGAGTGATCAGAGCAGGTAACTCTCCATATAAAAACTATAACCTCTCTTTTGCTTTTGGTTACTGCAGTATGAAGAAACTAAAGGAGGAAATGGAAGGTGTTGTTAAAGAGCTGGCTGAGAACAATCACATTTTGGAAAGGCAAGCAGTTGTTTTCTCTTTTGGGGCTGATACTAAAACAGGCTTTATTTGTAGACCTAGAATTTAAACTAAGGGACAATTCTATAATGTCTTTAACTGTAAATATATTTTGAACTATTGAAATGAGATGTAAAAAAAAAAAAATTATTCAAAACCTTGGAACATTACTGTAAAATCATTCTGACGTAGCCCTTTATGTGGCATTTTTGTTTCATTTTACTTAGGTTTAACTAATAAAAATATTTGTTGCACAGACAGATCAATCATGAATTTAAACATAGTACTGTTGCAGCAATCCAGTGATATCTTTTAACTTCTGGCTTTTAGACATTACTTTTAACAACTGTGGAATTACATGAATCTGAATGAATGATTTTGCAGTTTTCAGATTGCTTAAATAAAGCGAAGAAGCAAACATTCCTTATAATCCTGAGGGGGGGGGTGGTGTTATCACATACAGACTGACTTTGCTTTTTCTCTGTGATGATGATAAAATATTTAAAAATAACCATCTCCTGAAAGCTCCATGGTAAATTGCCGGTAGAGCAGAGTTAACTTCAAGTTGAGTTAGTTATATTCTGTTCCCCACCCCCAGTCCTGTACTTTGGACCAAAGCATCCTCTCTTCTTTGCACATACAAAAGTTAGGTACGAATGCCTCTGTTGGCATGTGGCAAGGGAAAGGGTACCCTACTAATGAATTAAAGATTGATTCTATAATCTAGTCAACCACCTAAAAATATACTATTTTTTTTGGTTTAGATTTGGTGCTTTGACTAGGGATGGTGGCCTGCGGAACGTGGACTGTATCTAGCTTTCAGAGGACCGGAAGAGGACTTGTAAATTTTTTCAAAGGGAAAAAAGTACTCTTGGGACATTTAAAGGCAGATAATAAATCTGTATCCAGGTTTTTTTCCTTTGACAACTGTAATATTAAAGAAAATGTAAATATGTATAAGATGTAAATATAAAAGAAATATATATCTTTTCTTGGTCACTTTCAGGATTGAATTACTTCTGGCAGGGAATTGAGCCCCTTGGAGGATTTCTGAGGAAATCCTAAAGGAAAAGGTGTTGTTTATGAAATTGACGTTTGTCTGCTTTGAATATTGCCTTTTTTTTCAGAATGCAGTTTGGTCTTCACTGCAAGAGGACTTGCAGAACTCCATAACACCCTTGTATAAAAGGTGTTTTGGATTTCCTTTAACAACCACTGTTATTTAGGAGTCCAGCTGAATGCCTTTGATCACCACAGAACATGATGAATGTCTTAAATGAGATGTCTTTAAATGAGTGTGAGAATAGGGACTAAAAGCGCATAGGACAGAGCGGAAATGCATTTCTCTTTCCATCACATCCAAACTTAGTTCACTTCTACTTGAGAAAGAAAACTACTATTTTTTTAAGCTCTCTTCATATTTGGTGCCATGTTGCGTGTAATCATTTGACTGCTCTGTATATGGAAGTTTTGCACTCCAGCATGTCTGACTGAATGTCAAAATTCCTTTTTTGGAGTACACCACTTTCAGAATTTCCCTGTAATCTTGGTGTTCACCATAAGAGAAGTGGGTTCTTAAAATAGCTTTTTCAGGATATTGTTTGCAGGTATAATTTAAAAAAAATATTAAAAATTTATATGAGGAGAATTTGTGGGTAGTCAGACTGGATAGCATCATGCTTCAGTAGTAACTGAATGTTGGAAAAATAAGTTACTAGTCTAGATCTTGAAAAGGGACCATACCCACTGCTGAGTTATGACTGAGATCTCAAACTCAGATGGAAAATTTAGTAAGACTCTATTTTCCAGTATGAGTAGTTAGTACTTTCAGTACTGGGTTGGGTTGCAGAGATGCAGAATGAAATATTCTCCATGCAACGCTACAGGCTGGGCACAGAGTGGCTGGAGAGTAGCCAGGCAGAAAAGAACCTGGGAGTTTGGATTAATAGGAAGCTGAATGTGAGCCAGCAGTGTGCCCAGGTGGCCAAGAAGGCCAATGGCATCCTGGCCTGGCTCAGGAACAGTGTGGCCAGCAGGAGCAGGGCAGTGATCCTTCCCCTTTACTCAGTGCTGGTGAGGCCACACCTGGAGTGCTGTTTCGAGTTCTGGGCCCCTCAGTTCAGGAAGGATATTGAGGTGCTGGAGCAGGTCCAGACAGAGAAGAGCAATGAGGCTTGTGAAAAGAACTTGAACACAAGCCCTGTGAGGAGACACTGAGGCAGCTGGGGTTGTTTAGCCTGGAAAAGAGGAGGCTCAGGGGAGACCTCATCACTTTCTACAACTACCTGAAAGGAGGTTGTAGCCAGGTGGGGTCGGTCTCTTCTCCCAGGCAACAATCAGTGGAACAAGAGGGCATGGTCTTAAGCTGTGCCAAGGGAGGTTTAGGTTGGATATTAGGAAGAAATCTTTATAGAGAGGGTATTTAGACACTGGAATGGGCTACCCAGGGAGGTGGTGGATTCTCCATCCCTGGAGGTTTTTAAGATGAGACTGGATGTGCCACTTAGTGCCATAGTCTAGTAACCACTGTGGTATTGGATTAAGAGTTGGATTTGATGATCTCAGAGGTCTTTTCCAACCTGGTTGATTCTATGATTCTGTGATTCTGCTTCCAAATATGTAGGGGAGTAAAAAGAGATGAGTAAAACAAGCAAAATCTCAGAAAACATCCCTTTGTTTGGATGTTAGAAGTGTACTTACTTGTTTCAGATGAAGAACATGCAAATATTGCAGGACTCATTCATTCCTTTTGGAAACCATGAGTGCTCAGTGGTGTCCAATAGTACTTCTTTTTGGTACATTACATCTGTAAGAAGAGCTGGACCAAATATATTTAGAATTTTCTATAATTAATGGTGAAACAGGTATAAACTAAACACATTGACCTGTGATAGGATTTGATATTTTTGTGATGCTTATTCCTTGCATATCTATCCAGGTCAGAATACAAAACATTTCCATTTAATTTTTTAAAAATATTTTGGTAGAAACTTAACAAAATTTATAATTGAGCATTTCACTGTTAAAAGAAGAAGAAATTCACTGCCTTGATGTCCTAGACCTGCTTTCCAGTGTTCTTGGTGAGAATCAAATATTAAAAGGGAATTCGGACATTTTTATACCCATATGAGCAACTTCTTTCTTTGCAAGCTTTGTCTCCCAAAAAACCTAGCTATGCAAAAGGAGTGCAGCAGTTTGTTACTCATCTGTCCTTGGTTAGCCATGGTATTCTTAATTTTTTGTTCTCAAATACTGGAATCGTGTGTAACTGGAATGTTTTAGTGCCTGCTTGTACATTTGTTCATTCACATCCACAGTCTCACTGAATGTCAGTAAAACACATGAATAAATATTAAAAGAATTGGACTCTCTGTGGATAAATTGTATTTTTTCCAATATTATGTCTGTAATACTTTGTTGTTTCAAAGTTCTTTATCCTGAAAGAAAGCAAATGTTACTTGGAATATATAATTTTAACTTCTTTATACTGAAGCAGTGTGAAAAACAAAGTTAATTGTAGTAACAGTATAGTCTGTATATTGAAATATGTGCAGCATTCTTTTACATGGTTGAAAACATTTTGTTATATTTTATGTTCATTTTAAACATTGCTGGGTTTAGTGTTGCTGAATATATCAGCAATCTTAATCTTGTTAAAATTTGTTTTTCTAAAGCAATTTTAACAAAGCAGTAGCTAAGGAACTTGAAGTAATCAGTTCATAATCTACTGATTACATTATTATGAAGCAAATAATTTTTCAAGTCAAAGCGTAGTGTACAGTATCATCAACTTTTTGCTCAAAGTGTCTTGATGCTATGAGTCATGCTACTGATTTGCCAAAAAAAGTAATGGAAAGTAATATATGGTTCTTCCTCCTGAAGCTGGTTTACTGGTTTGTGGGGGTTTAGCTCAATATATTAATTATCTGTTACTTGAAGAAACCTGTCTTCATATGAACTGTGAAAATGCATGAGCAAATGATTTAATGGCATAAATACATCATCAACCACTTATTGTGCAGTGTGTTCTTCTGTCCTTCCATAATTTCACTTTCTGGTAATTTCAGTTTTGCCTGAAGAGTTTTATTTCCTTATAAGCACAATACAAAGCCTGAAATATGAAGTAGCAAATTGCAGCTCAGCTTGCATTATCCAACTGTCCAGAAAATGTGTCCTGCACAACAGAATCACTAGCATAGATGATATGGTAGAGCCACTAATCATTTTTATTTTAATTTTTTTTTTAAACCACTTTGCTGATATATGTTCTGAACCATATCAGTTCTCTGTGACGGTGGCAAAAATCCTCATCTCTTCTCAGTGTGAAACAGTCCACTGGAGGAGCTCAATCAGTACCAATTTGGTTAATCACAGTAGAAATGGTAATTGTAGAATAGTTTTGGATCTAATACTAGGGCAAGGATTGAAAAAGCTGAATTGGAAAGATTACTTTTTGGGGGTTTTTTTAAGCTTGAAGGCTAGAAGACAACTAAGCTGCAGTTGCATGAACTTATTTGAGTAAAACTCAAGCCAGAGCTATTCCGAAGTAGTTGTGTAGCCTGCTGTTACTGTGAAATCCCTTCCAGGGAGGGCACAGTAATGGGTCTGAGTAGGCACATTTGGTCAGCTACACCTGTGCTGGCTTCTAGCTAGGGACCTAGCTAAAAAAGTGGTGGGATGGATGCCCACTCCAGTCTGCGCAGAGGAAAACTTGGTTGCCTGTGACCAGCTTGATGATGAGCACTTTTAAACTTAAAAATTAACCTTTTTAAACACTTTCAAAATTAAAAGAGATACTGGCCACTTAAAGATAATGTAGGGGAGGAAAAAAAAAGATGGCTGCGGTCTGGAAAACTCACCTGAGTGGGACTGGGAAAAAAATGAGAGTTGTTAGCTGAAAGAAGGGAATATTGGAAGGGGAAAGCAAAAGTCTTTGGTAATCAATCTCAAGGTTGTTACTGAAGATCAACATTCACCATGTCTGCAGTGAAAGGATTATAGATTATTAATATAAACTGTAGTGCCTGGGGAAAAAAAAAATCCAGCTTACAAGTTTGGAAAAATCTTTCTAGTAGTAAAGATGGGCCAAGTGCCAGAAGAGATTGTCCTGGGAACCAAGCACTATCGTTTGAAGAGGGGTTACAGGAACAGGTTAACTGTTGGGAGCTCCTGTAGCCGGGTCTGTCAGTGGCAAGGCTGCCTCACAACCTAATTTTCTGTGCTCTTAACAGCTTTTTTTGTTGTTGTTATTTGTTCCATCGATCATTAAAAAAAAAAAAAATGTGGTTAGAGGTAGTATCCCTCAGTGACTTCTGCTGTTTTGACACTGGTACCCGCTCACCCTGCAGTCGTTGTACATGTACATCTTCTGGAGAACTTCGCTGCTTGTTGACAGGTAAGGTTGGCAGCGGCAGGTTGAGATGCTGGTGCGCTGCAAACAGGGGCACACTGCGCTTATTCGAAGTCGTGGTCTGCTCCTGGAAATGGACACAAGTGTTGAATGAGCGCTTTGACTAGCCAGGCTTCCACAGCCTCCCCATCCAGGTGTGGGTTATGTCACCGCTGTCCAGCCCTGGGAAACATTTCCCCCAGTAGCTGCTTTAAGGCACTGAGCCATATCATTTTAATGGGAATCTACTGAAGCGCATCACCAGTTCTTGCCAGCTCCCCCTGTGCCAGGGGATGCTTCAGCATCCCCGAGTGCGTCTATGCCGAATGATGGGGGTGTGTTCCTCCCGGGCACGGGGCCGGCTGACCGGCGAGACGTTTCACGGCGAGAGGACTCGGGAAGCGGCGCGGCGGCCGCCAGGTCGCGGGAGGACGCGGGCGCGGTGCCTCCTTCCCCTCCGCCGCCTCCCCGCTCCCCTCGCCCGCGGGTGTCGTGCGTGAGGCGGGGAGAGGCGGCGGCGGGCAGCGCGCCCCGCTCCGCATGGACCGGCGGGAGAAGCCGCGGCGGGGCCGGGCGTTGCTGCCGCCGCCGGACGGGCCCGCCGGCGCCCCGGGCCTCGCGTTGTGCGCCCGCCGCCGCCCGGCCCCGCCGCGGCCCCGCCACGTCCGCACCATCTTCGAGGCGCCGCCGCCGCCGGAGCCCCCGCACCGGTTCGGGCCGGCGGCGGCGGGAGCGTGGTGCGACCTGTGCTGCCGCTTCGTCCTCTCGCAGGGCCTGCGCTGCGCGGGTGAGCGGCTCTGCCGGGGAGCGGGGCCGGGAGCGGCGGGGCCGGGAGAACTCGGGGTTCACAAAGCCGAAAGGCGCGGGGCCAGGGCGGGCGTCTCCCGGTCCGCGCCACACAACGTGCTCCTCGCCCAGCCCGGACGGGAGCCGGTGTTTCCCCACGTGAAGCGCTGGAGCACGAGGGGTGCCGAGTGGGAGCCGTATGGCCGGGACTCCGGGCCGGCATGAGGGTGGATGCAGTGTGATCCAGGTAAAAGTGGTCTGTCCCCACCCCACAGGAAGGTAACGCGTGTTACAAGGTGTGGGTAGTGCTGTTCCGAAGGGTTCGTGGGTGCTCCCACCCCTGGCAAAATCCATGCGGTCTGCTCCTTGTCCGTCAGGGAGGAGGAGGAGGAGGCTGTGTCTTGTGGTGTCACACGTCCCATGTACACACCACATTCATGTCCTTTTGCTCTCTGGGCTCTGCTCAATAGTAGGGAAAGGCTCGTTTTCCTTTGGTAGGTAGAAAGCAACTTTTCTGTTTTCCAACCCTTTCATTACCACTGCTATGCTCTAAAATACAGGAATTTTGTTCACCTACTAGCTCCCGTCCTTTACAGTAGGAGAACATACATAATCTAGTGCTGGTGAAAAGTCCTCTTTTGCCTTCCTTTGGTTTGAAAAGGCTTTGACCACCTTGTTGGGTTTCATGATGACCCCAGGAGTTATTCCAGCATGAAACCCCATTGGCGTGCTCACTTCAGTGGCTATTCTTCACCCATGTCTGCAGCGCTGCTGCACTTTCTAGGACAATCTAGTGCTTTCCCTAGTGGAGTGACATGTTAAGGTGTGTGGTTTGTTTCGATTTATGTCACTCTTTGTTTAACAGCTGATATTTGAAACACGAGGTGGGAAAGAAAGGTCAATCTTTATTTTTTTCTATCTTAAGGAGATGTAATAACATCATACTGTCCTCCGCTGATATATAAAATTTCTGTTATGAGACAGTGTTCTCACAGTGACATTCACGTTGAGCAGCTCTATTTTTACAGTTACTCTTGGAATGGAAATATTTTGGCGGTGAAAATAAAATATTTTTTATTTATCATTTGCATTACTGCACTGTTTGTTCTGACGGGATGTGTAGTGCACTGATGTGAAAATAGACCTTAGAAGTAATATTTTTTCTTTTACAATCAAATGCTCCATGACAAGGACTTCAAGTGTCACATTGGATTATGTATCTTCCAGCAACATTTTCTCAGAACGATTACAGTTTACAATGCTTTTTCCTTCTCCTCCATGACAAACTCCATTTTTGTGAGGCATAGTATTTCAAGCTGCTCTCTTAAATTGCTATTTAAGTAGCAGAGGAAACATTCAACTTTTATGATCTAGCATGAATACAATATTTAGAAGCTGTAAAGTGCTATGGAGATGAAAGGAAACAACTAAAGCAACAAGGATTGCTGTGAGAACTTCTGTTCTTGCCCAGTGTGCAGGTACAACCAGCAAGCCAGACTGATGAACAGATCTGGCTGAAATATTGGCTGAGGGCAACAAAAGAAGTGACTGAGTCAGGACAGCTCAGCGGCCAGGAGGAGCATGTGACCGGCTGCCCTTCTGGCTCAGAGCTGCTAAATCCACCCTGTGGCCAAACAAAAGTCTGCACCCATAGTCACCGGCTCTTTTGTAGGAGAGAAAGATGTCCCCTGCCTTGGGAAGCAGGCAGACACTGCTGTGCTTAACATCCAAAGTGTGTCTAAACTGGCTTTGAGAGCTGATTGGGATACATCCAAGACTACAGCTGAATTTGTGGGAGCCTCCATAAAAACGCCATTGTCTCCTTTGGGTATCCCTTGGGAAGCAGAGATTACAATGGAGGTTAAAATTGCAAATACCTTTCAAAGATTTTAATCTGCCTGGCAAAGTGTCATAGTGCTGGATGGTTCCCTGATAACCCTGTGTTTTCCAGAGGACACAAGTGGTAGGGAAGTTAATTTTATATCATTTAAAAAGCAACAGCTTCTTCCAGATGGCCGAGTGCTGACAAAAAGGGAGGAATGTACTGAATTGTCATGATTCTGAGTCACAGAGTATAACATTTATTTAAATTGCCCTCTCTGAGTATTGACTGAAGTCAATTGTCACTAGATCATTGCCTTCAGACATAATCAAAGTCAAAGGCGGTGAATTTGGTGACAAGAATTAAAAGGCATGGGAAATTTCTTCTGGGATACAGATGCAATCAAAAAGCACATCAAAGGAATAGTTTTAAAGTATTTACATACAGATCTTTTTTCTAAAAGAAAAATCTGTGACTTCGTTATGAGAATGGGTGTTTCCTTTGAGTGTCTCTGTCCTGCCTTCCCCATAGTGATAGGAAAAATTACTGAGCAGAGCTGCAGCGGAGGCTAGACTTCACTCTTACCAATTTTCAGTGTGGCTGTGGTCATCTTTGGAGTTTTGTACACTTCTCGGTACACATCATAAAGTGAGGTGGGATCCCTGGAGTGTATAAAGAACTATCAAGAAAAGATCTTTTTGCCTTTTATGAGATTTTTGTTTGTAATTCACAAGTTTGTTTTCAGGCTTATGCTAAAAATTGAAAAAATACTTTAATTCAGGGAAGAGAGATCAGAATAGAAAAAAAAATCAAGGAGATGAATGATTGTCTGTTCCAATGCAGTGCACAAGGTGCACATTATTCAAGCAACTTATTTCTTGAAAAAAAATCAGACAGCGCTGGTATTTCTGGACTCCAACCCAGGAAGAAAGCCAAGTGTAATGAAATACCTCTGAAAAGGATGCTTTGTAGTATCTGACCTCTTGCTGTTGTTTTGGATTCTTTTTCAAGAGGGGCTTAATTGGTTTAGCAGTCCAGACTTGCTCTGCTATTCACCTTTTCACCTCTATTATTTGCGGCAAAAACCTGGTGCAGATGCAGAATTCCATTGCCTGGCCTGACTTCTCTGCGCAAAGTAATTTGAAACAGAAGCAGTCAAGATTATTCCACATTTTACAATGGAATGGTGTACAGTAAAGAGGGTATTTTTCTTTTCCAGCGTTCAATTTTTCTTTCAATCGAAGTGTGGTCTGGTGTGAAAAGTCTTGGTTTCTTATATCTGTAACATTAGGTAGCGTAGTTGACCTGGGGTTGTTGCCTTGTTTTGCCATGTCATTTGGCATTTGAAAAATGAGGCATTTCTCATGATTTTAGATGGAAGTCTGTATTTCCAGACTTTGGAATTCAGTTTCTGAACTTTCTCAGTCTTACTTTCCCCATAGTCTGGTAAACAGACTGGGTGTACACAGGTGTTAAAGGAACTACTTTGTGGACTACCTGCTCTGGACTTCCTAGTTAATTTCTGTAACTTTTCTTGTACCTTGCACTTTTTCATTGAACCAAATGGAAATGTTGCTAGGCCTTTTCAGAAGTTCTGTTCTTCATTTAAGAGAATATAGAGAAATTATAGGTCCTTCATGACTTTTCATTTCAAACTTTATAAGATATTTAAGCAGATGGTGTTTTATGTACCGTGAAAACGAGGTTGCTCCTTTCCTGTATTTAGTGATAAGACATGTTTGGGAATTCATGGATTTCATTTAAAGCACTGATGAACTGATATTTATTACCCTTACCAAGTGTATGTTGCCCATGCAACAACATGCGTATTGGTGTACATACTAGGTTTGTGTGGCAGGCTTGGAGGGGCTGCAGGAGCGAGAAGACCAGGACACTGTAATACTGTAAGGACCTTGTGAAGCAAACAGAGACTCACAACTATTTGTTAAGTGGCCCATAAAAAGTTGCCTGCTAAAGGAAAAAACCCAAGTATTCCTGTCAGATTTCTGATGGTTAGAGTCCTTTATAAAGTGCAATTGATGAGCATCAAGTCGGTGGGTATGCTTTAAGTAGTAGTTGGAAGTGGTGTCCCCAGCCTGTTTCCTGCTTGCCTATAGTGCTGCTTTCTGTGTCTGCAGCATTATGCCTGTAATGTTACCCGGGTGCCGTGCAGTCCACGCGCAGGCAAACGCCACTGTCCCAGCACAGAAGCCTCTCCAGTTGCAAGGTGCTCTGCAGAGGTGCAGAAGCCCATGGGAGCAGATAGGACTGCAAAGTGTCCTCTTCCTCTCAAATGTACCAGGCAGTCATTTCAGCTTTGTTCACTGAACCTTCTCTACATCGTTCTTTTACTCGTTTTTCAGACTGTTTTTTGAATGGCTTGTCCCTTATGACATATATAGCTCAGTGTCAGGGTCTGTTGGGCCCTTCTGGTTGGTTTTTCCCTGCTGAAATGGGTAGTTTGGTGGGAGCCTCGTTCGATTTCCAACATGTTTTTATATTGGCTCTAAATATTCGGTAGCTGACTTCTGGTTTAGTGTAGTTGAAGAACAGAGGTGTTGTGTTTTAATATGTGGTATAGCTCTCCTACTACAGGGATTTTAAAATATCTGTAAAAACAAACAAAGCTCTGAACAAAAACCTTAATAAAAAAGAGTATATTATCTATATGCCTCCTAATTGTCAGGAATGGCAAAGAAATAGATTCCCTTATGGAGCGTAAAATGCAGAGGAAAGGAGCAAACACAGGGATTAGTGGGTTTTTTTCCTTCAGAAGGATATTTTTTTGACCATCAAATTTTGGTAACATATTTTTTTATTGTTCTTAAGTAAAAGAATAGCCATTGTCCTTGTATCTCTGCAGTAGGAGTACATTCATATTGAGTTACATGTAATGAGGGAGTTAAGCTGCTAAAACTACTAGAGATACAACTTGAATTACCAAAACTGTTCAGGGTTGAAGGAGCCTCCTAAATTTTTTATCTATAGAGTGAGGACTGAGAGTCAGATTAAAAGTAATGGTGGTAGGAGCCTCCTTCCCTTTCCCATTCTTTCTGCAGAGAAATGTTTAATGATGCATAGTTGCCCCAGTGCTATATATTTTCTTTTAAATCCCAAATTACTACATTTTCTCAGAATCCTTAGGGGCTGGAGCAGCAGGAGGTGACAGGTTTTAGGTTGTGCTGGTGGAGCTTAGGTCAGAAAAAGCCCCACTTTCCTCTTTGTGGGATTTGAAGGGAGGGTGGATGGTCTGCTGTCCCAATGGGGTATTTACTGGAGCTGGAGAAAAAATTAGTCCCTGTGCAGTGCAGTGGGCACTGTGCCCTGCACTAGGCACTGGATCATTCCTGTTACAGGGAGGAAGGCAGAGGTGTGGAAATGGAAAGCAAGAAGCAGCTTTGGTGGAGCTTGCTCTTCAAGAGTAATGCTTGTTGTCTTCCTCAGTGCCTCTCTACCTCCTGGGGCATTTCTGTGGTCTCTGTAGCCATAGCAAGGTTCTCACTGCTGGAAAGCCTAGCCCTTTCCCCACTGTTTGCAGAGAACAGTAACCCCTCCTTGGCTACTGTGGGTCCTGTTTTCTTGGCCTCTGATGTTTCTTTTCCTGTGTGAGTCCATCTTCCACCCCTAAGCCATATGCTGTCATATGTAGAAGCTTTCACCTGTTTTTGAGCACCTCTTTCTTTGTTCTTTTCACCGTCTCATGAATGGTTAATTATTAATTATGGTGTTCTTCAGAGTTTGGGTGTCCCAGGTACAACCCTAGGAGACTACAGAGAATACAAGCACTTGTTTTCAGGTTGCACAGCAGCAAAGAGAAAATTCAAAATTACTCTGTAATGTTCAGTTGCCAACACTGAAAGGCTCTGAAATGCTGTGTGGTTTTCCCACTTGTCTTCCTCACGTGCTTTGGAGCTGCTCTATAGGGAGTTCCTGTGGAGGCTCTTTTGAGTGGGCAGAAGCCCCCTCTGCCCAGGGCATCTTGATGTGGAGACACCCTGTGTTTCACTTCACTTGCAGGGGGAAAGGAGGCCAGATGCTGTAAGGCTTGGTTTTGAACAAACCGGTGTTTGAGAGAGGATACAGAAGTAGAAAGGAGTCTGCTAATGAAAAAGTGATAAAACAGGTGTTTCTGCAGGCAGCGTTCATAACCTTGGATGTATTCAAGATGTGTAATAAAACATCAAAGCAATGATGCATTTAGAAAAGCAAAGATCTTAGTACTAAAAATGTTGCCATTACTTGCCAGCATGATAACTCCTGATGGTCTGCTTGCTGAGAGAGCCTCAGGGAATCAAGGAGAAACTTGACCTTGTCACGTGAAAGCTTTGAAGGGCTTCCTGTGTCTTGATGCTTGTTTAATGCAATCATACCATGCTCAAAGTTCAACAGATGGTTAGCACTGCTTGGCCAGCAGTTTGGGTCATTGTAAGAGGTAATGATACAGGTGCCTTTTAAATTATGTTGTGCCTGCATACTATATACACATTGCTAGTATCTGTACTTTTAACACACTGGAGAAAAAGGTAACATTTAAGGTTTTTCTGGATAGCGTGTTTTATGATAAATGGCTAACACAGTTCATTGTTAAAGAGGTTTTTTCAATAAGTGTTTTCGGTTTTTTTTCATTTACTGACAGCAATATCAGTTGGTCACACTAAGTCCTCAACAGAGACTATGCTTGTACAGGAAGAAGCAGCCCCCACTCAGAAGTGCTATGAGCAAAGCAGAGAGGTGAAAGCACAGAGATATGAAGTGACTTTTTCAATGTTACCTGTGAGGTCACTGGCCAAGCCAGCATTAGAGCTCAACTGTTGTCCAGGATCTGTGGTCATCTCTTCCTTCTGTTGCTAAGTAGTGTTGACCAGAAACCTCCAGCCTGCTGGGAAGGATCTCTTTATCCAGACAGTTAAATGCAGGTCAGCAGTGTGGATTTGGAGCTGTTAGACATGCCTGTTTTCTCCACACTGCACTGAGTGCTGATGAATGCCTTTTTTATTTTGCTCAGTAAGGGAAGTGTACATTGTGTACAGTAGCTTGGGTGTAGCCTGACAGTGAGTGTAGGAGCTCAGAAGAAAGTATGAAGGGCTACAATGAAAGCTCTTTTGCATATTTTTCTCTTATAATTCTGTTCTGAATATCCACCTGTTATCTACTAGTTGCTATGGCTAAAGTGACAAACAGTAGAAACTCTTCTAAATGAAAAGAAATGTACAAGGTGCACCCTTGTTAATCTCAGATGCTGCATGAGGATATCTAAAGAAGGATGGTTACAACTAGTGTGTACCCTAAAAAATGATCAGGTTTTAAGCAGACCAGATTAGGATGATCAACCCTAACTGTTTTAGCAACATTTAACATATATTTCTGGTTTTCTGCCTCAGTCTGATTTCCCTTAATGATAGTTCCATGCAAGCTCTCACTGAGAAGCCTACTAATTTTGGCACAAAATCACCCGAAGCCCACAGGCAAGTCGGTCTGTCATGTGCTGAGTCAAATCCTATGTGTCAAACTATGTTACAAGGCAACTCAGTATCTTCTCTCTGGTTTTAGCCTCGAGTTTTATTTTTTCTGTACTCTAAAGTGTAGCTGTTTATGTACAAAAGTGTTTTTTCTAAAGACTGTTCAGTAATTTCCCTGAATTTTGACAAATTTCCCTGAATTTTCTGCAACTACTTTGTAGTAGTAGAATTATCTACTACAAAACTAAAATTAATGGTAATCTGTTATTTTCACATTGTGGTACTATTCTCTGCATTTAGCTTTTTAATCTTATATTCAACTCTAATTTTGATGCACAGACCTGCAGATGTACGGTAAGCCCATAACCAGACTACACTAAAATGAAAATGTGCAGCACATGGTACCAGCAGCAGTCTCCAGGAGATAGTGCATTATCTTCCCGATGCTCAGGTGGATCAACACAGCAACGCCCTCTCTCACACACTCACTTCCATCACAGTACTGTGCCCCTCCTGCCTGCCTCTGCATATTCCCAGCATCTGGAAAAGAACATAAATCAAATTACAACAAATTTTACAGATTGAAGTATTCTAAATGAATCAGGGAACCACTGTACGGTACAATGGATGATGCTGAAAAGAATCAGGCAGACGTATTGCTGAAATACAGAAAGAGATATTCTTTTCCAGGTAAGCATGTTTGAAAATGTTTAGTTACAGTGTAATATATTGTAGAGTGAAACAAGAGCTAACTAGATGTGAACAAATGTGCTTTAGCACTGTGATTTTCTTCCTCAGAATCCAGGATGTGTTTCATTGGACCTATTGCTCAGAAGAAACCTTCCTACTCCTTACCTCTTAAGGGGAGAAAACCATTTATTCTGTAATAGATAGCCTGTAGAAAAAGTAGGCAATTCGTCTCAGAGGACCTTGAGATGTGATTGATAGGCTGAATTTGTGTTACATATTTTATTTTAAACAGACAGCATTTAAAGCCTGAAGAAAGTTAACCAAAATCCCACTATATTTTTGAGAGTGCTTCTGTGTATTTGTGTCACCGTTTTGAAATGTTACCTGCAGTTATTGGTTGCCTTCTCTGACAGAGATGGCATACCTGAAAAACCTCAGGATTTTTCTTTGAAGATGTGCTCTGCCACAGAAGAGTCAGGGAGGGCACTGCTTCTTTTCTGCACTGCTGCTCAGAGCAAGTGACGAGAAGGGCTCTCCCAGCCTCTGTTCTGCTTTCTACAATGGCATCCTGGCCTCTTCAGAAACTCTGCAGGGCACAGTTCATCTCATGGATTTTACAGCTTTACTGCAGGATGGGAATGAGTATGCCCAAGAGGCACTGGCCTTTCTCTACTGACTGCAAAGGGAGCCGTGAGGACCAGCTCAGCTGCAGACATTTGTATTTAACTAGACAATGCCCAACTACCTGCTCTTAAGAGAGACTTCCACAGGCCCATGAGAAAAGGTTGAAGCTGCTCATGCTCATTTAATGCTCATTTGCTTCCTCTCTAGTTTCATTCAAATCTCATGCTGTTTTACCTTAAAAGTCATTCTAATCAGGAATATGTCTGGACTAGAAGCGGGTTTTTTTTCAGAAAAAAAAGGTCAAATGAGAATTTCTAGCAACTCCAAGCACAAACACAGGCTGGACAGAAAATGGTTTGACAGGTGCCTTGAAGAGAAGGACTGGGGGTTGTTAGTTGACAAGAAGCTTGACACAACTCAGCAACGCGCATGCGCAGCACAGAAAGCCAACCACATCCTAGGCTGCATCAAAAGCAGTGCGGCCAGCAGGTCAAGGGAGGTGATTCTGCCCCTCTGCTCCGCTCTCGTGAGACCCCACCTGAAGTGGGGCCCCCAACACAAGAAAGACATGGAACTGTTGGAACAAATCCAGAGGAGAGCCATGAAGGTGGCTGGAGGGCTGGAGCACCTCTCCTATGAAGACAAGCTGAGAGAGCTGGGGTTGTTCAGCCTGGAAAAGACTCCAAGGAGACCTTAGAGCGGCCTTCCAGTACCTAAAGGGGGACTACAAGAGAGCTGGAGAGGGACTTTCTACAAGGGCATGTAGTGACAGGACAAGGGGGAACAGCTTTAAACTGAAAGAGGACAGGTTTATTTTAGGTATTAGAAAGAAATTCTGTACAGTGAGAGTGGTGAGGCACTGGAACAGGTTGCCCAGAGAACTTGTGGATTCCCCATCCCTGGAAGTGTTCAAGGCCAGGCTGGATGTGGATCTGAGCAACCCAGTCTAGTGAAAGGTGTCTCCCTGCCCACGGCAAGGGGGTCATTAGATGATCATTGAGGCCCCTCCCAACCCCAACCATTCTAAGATTCTGTGACTCTGTGATATAGATCTGGTAGTGATTCAGTTTGATGTGCAGCAAGGTTTGGGTTGTGTGATCTTTCTGTGGTATTTTTGTCTCTTAGCATAACTGTCATCCATAGTGCATTGTGTAAGGTTTTCAACACTTCTCCCATGCTCTTTAGTCAGTCGTAGATCCTTAAATCTGATAACAGATGTGTTTTACATCAGTTTGAATACTACGGTTCTTTAATTTCCACCTCTCAAAGTAGGCAAGATTTTGGAAGTTGCAGATTGCCGATCACAGTTTAATTTTTAGTAATTTCTTTTTGTGTATGTGCAGCTGCTGAGAACTGAAAGTTTTTTTTAGAAAGCTCACAAATATAGCTACTTATTTGGATTAGGGAGGGATGAACAGCTGAGCTGGAAATTGGAAGTATTGTTCTAGTTTTGCTGAACTAAGGTCAAATGCAGCAGTTTTTTGTTTCTTTTCTTTTAGTAGTTATGTTCTTTATAACCTTCCTAGCAACTGCATAGCTTTGTCACATATGATGATGTTATAAATTATGTTTTAATATGAAATCAGTGATACTGTGTCTTGACAGTGTCAGGCTAATGCAGTAGCGCTGAAGCCCAGGGACTAGTTAGTCAGGACCCCTCTCTTGACAGTTGGATAAAATTTACTCTGACACACAACTGAACAGGTTTTAAGGAAGGAAGCAGCTTTTGTTTGTAGTTTCTAGATAAATATGTTTCACACATTCCATTTTGTTGAGTGTGTGGATACAATGTTTCTCTGCATAACCCAGTTCTGGATTGCTAAAATCTTTTAGTCCATTTCAGATCTCTGTCAGGCAGAAAGGGAAGAGAAACAGCTCATGGAGGTCTGGAAGTTTCCTCTTTCTTCTCTGTAAGTTCAAGGTCCATTGATATAGAAAATATTCTTGTGAAGGCTGGATTGTGAACACTTCTCCACAGTGAACAATGCCTGTTGGTGTGGCATGTAGCATAGTGGCACGTACCCACACGGTAACAGGTTGGAAAGACACCGCCTCATTTTCCCAATACATTATTACCTACAAAGAAAGCAAAAACTCATTTTGAGCCCAGTTAATCAGGCCATTTGCTAATGCAGGCAAACAGATATTCCTTAACACATTTAGCTTTTCCTACACAGAGTTCTTACTGCGAATAGGTACGTGGAGATCTTTGTTCCAGAAACCAAACTAAATGGAGAAGTTCCAGTTGAAAGCAAATGAATTCCTGTGCTCATCCCAGCCTTTTGCTGCCTAAGAAGTGGGGGGAGTGGAAATGGCTGTAAGTCCTCACTGAGGAAAAATGCTCTTCTGCTCCGGAGTAGAGAGTTCTGCATCTGCCCCATATCTGGCACCCCTGTCTGTGATCCTCCTCATTGTTAGACATCATTTTTATGGTATCTCAGCACTGCTGTGTTCCTCTACAAATGCTTGTCAGCAAAGAATTTGCTTTAAAGCTATATAAACTCAGCACACTCCAAGAGAATATTTCCAGTTAAACACCACTTTTTTTTTACAGTTCATCATTTAAGAGTATTTTATGTAGCAGTAAAGGTTTGTTTGGGGGTTATTTAGTTTTCTCAGCTCTGTCAGTGGGCATGGGAGGGCTGCAGTGAGGTAGCCGCCAGGTCACTCTGTATCCATCTCTGTTCACAGCTGGCCTGTCAAGGGACGTGTCTGAACTGCTGGATATTTCATGAGCACCTCTTTGCTTTCCAACTGGTGTGCACAGGTTTCCATGTAGAAAGTGGGGTATGGGGCAGATGCTGAGAGCAGTGTGGTGTGCCTGGCTCTCCTGCTAAGGTGGTGACTTCCCACACATCTCGGGCACCACACACACGGAGCCTGTGTGTGCCATTTCTGCCCTTCTTGGGGGCCTGCTGAGGTCTGACCTTTACACTGGTGTGGGGAGGTAGGAGGTCAGAGGCTGCCTGCATAGCAGAGAGGACAGCTGCTCACCTCCCTTCCCAGGCAGGTGGGATGGCAGTGTGGGCAGCAGTCATTCCCTCCCCTCCTCCGGACACTGCTTAGATGAGCAGAGGATGACCTGGGGGTTGAAGTCTGCTGCATGAAAAAGCCTTACATGGCTTTTTTCCTTAAAGGGAGTCAGGGATCATGAGCGTGACTCTGCTCACATTTCAGGTCCTTCTGTCCTCCTTGGAAAGTATCTGTGTGTGCTGTCTCTTTGTCAGAGTAGATTGAAAGGTACACATGTAGCCCTGTGTAGTAACTTTTTAATACAGTGAATTCTTAACTTTAGTAATGCATAGGTGTAATGTGAAGAATTAGAGTTAGGAGGAGCACTGTGGACTTTCCTGAGCCTGGTTGATGCTGGCTGGCAGCACTGTGTTCCTATGCAGAGCACAGTAGCTCATATTATAAAGATGACAGTTCAGGTTGGGAGGAACCCCCATCGTCGTCACAGACCCCTCATGAACTGTGGGGGGCAGGCTGTTGTTCATTAGCTCTACATTTTGGCTTAACTAGGGTCTAGAAATGTAAGCTGATGGGGGAGTTACGAAATTACTTGAAGGCTAACTACCATTGCTGTTCAGTTTAGCTTGAATTTAGGTCCATATTTGCATTGGCGTTAGCTGGTTTGTTGCATAGCATAACTGTCAGATTCATCCCACTGACTTTTTTTTGTATAGAGTAAGTTCTGTTTGCCTTAAAATAATATACAGTGTTTTATGCTTTTGCCTATTTTTTGTTCCTGTAAGGCACTAAACACTGTAAGGTGTAAACCTCCACAGGTTTGTTATTCTCAATACCAAAGAAAGTTTATCCCCTTATGTTGTTACAATCTGATATATCTTACTAAATATTTTTTTAAGTCTCATAAAATGCCAGTACAACAAAAATACTGTACTGGTATTTCTCTTAAGAAAAAATTCCTGTGCCCTTCATAGCCTGCTAAAGGTCAATATATCTAAATGGATTCTTTATCAAATTACAAAGCTAGTCATCTTATTATATATTTACATATGGTCTGAAATAGTACAAGTTTTTATGCTGCTTTGATTTTCATGAAATTTTATATGTATAAATTTCAGCAAAAAGGAGGCGTTGTTTGATCTGGTATTTGGCAGATGCTCTTAAACATTCAGACTGGTGCTGTTTCCTGAGAGAAGCAAGTTAGCTGTTGGGCCTTTAACTGTGCTGCTTGCCTGTTCTGAACTGGGTGACAGACCTCCTACTTGTGCTAAAACCATCACTTTGCTACTAAATTCCTTCTGATATGACAGGGTGGAGCTCAAACAAGAGACAAAGTCCAGCAGCCTGAATCCTGCCTTCTGCTCTTCCATTGACACTGGCTGAAGAATTATGGCAGAGACAGTATAGATGGAAAAGTTTATTTGTTTTCAGAGACATATGGACAACAGGAAATGCAATCTATCTAGCTTGTTCCCTAGAAGCAGCAGTATGTTAAAAAAGTCAGATGTATAAAATAGGGTTAAATACTTCACATATTCTAGTGTAGAAAAATACATTGTGAATTCTAGAAGTTGTTAACTATATGCTGAGAACGTAGCTGCTGTAACAAAGCTCTTACTTTCCGTAGTTTAAAGGTTGATACAAAAGGATCTTTGTTTCGTAACGACATTATTCGTGATTTTTCAGGGGTTTCCACCATTCAGATCTAGCAGGACTAAAAAATGAAATCTAATGTGAGAAGCTGAAGAGAAGCTTGTGACATACTCCAGGGGAAACGGTTACATAGCTTGGGAAATGGTTACATAGTTTTGCTGTTAAAAATTGTGTGCTAGAATTCATGATAAATGTTGCAGGGGGCATATATTAGTTCATAGCATCTCTGGATTTACAATTTAATATGTATCATGCTTAAAGCATGTGTAGCCTATGTATTGAAATGTTTTTAATTTCTTTGGGTAGTGATAAGTTGATAGATGCTCAATTCTTAAGTAAATTTTGGCAGTGAATGATTTGACTCCTGTGTTTGCCTTAGAATACATTAAGAGTAAAGTTGCATTTTAAACACCCTGTGTTATCTCTGTTAAATTTCCTGCCTAGAACCTTCAGAAGCAGGTCTTTGAGAAACACTGTCGCTGGAGAAAATCCCAATGATTTAAATCAAGGGATTTTGAAAGTGGATTTGTCCCTATCAGTTTTGGTGTTTACTTGTTTACAGCCTAGAAAAGGTAGCTAGAGACGAACAAAGGAGCTCTTCAATTCCTTTCTGTGGAAAACATGTTTTAACATCATTGGAAACATAGTAACAGGTTAAGACTCCCAAGCATTGGTCTTTCTTTAGCTGAAGCATCTATTAATATAGCTGCTTCTTGTAATAAAGAGGGAGGTCTGGAGTGCTCCGAGCGGAGTGACGGAGAGGGAGGGGATTTAGGACTAACAGGTGGTCCTGAGACGTGCTGGCTGACGCTGAGCTCAGAGCGAGCGCACTCTGTGTGGGTATTCATGGGCTTTCCTCTCTCCAACTGGATATATGTGCCTGTTGTTCCTGGTGTAGCCGTGGAGCTCTTTCAGCTATGGCAATAAGAAATGACTTGAGCAAAACTATCAGGAGGATCGCACGTTTTTTTTACTGGTTTCCTAAATCACTGAGCAGTTCGAGGAGGAGGATGGTAAAACTTCTCTGGAAATCTGCTGGTAAGTCTGCTGCTCTATTTCTTCAGCCTTCTTTTCCTGCTTTAAAAAACCAAAACAAAACAAAAAAAACAACCAACCAACAAACAAACAAACAAAAACCCACACCAAAACAAAACAAAAAAAAACCCAAAACCAAACCACAGAGGGAAAAAATTATTAATTTCCATTCAACTGGTTAACTTTTCCAGTCCAGCATTGTTTGCATTTTGCCATTCTTTGAAGCTCATTAGACAAAACCATAAAAATATTCTGGAAATGCAATAGAAGGTTCGCGAGGCTTGTTCAGATAAAGAATTCTCTTGCAGATGCATAATTTATTCTTATTCATGCCAGTCATATTTGGTGTCCCGTTTTTTGTAGACCTTTTTTCTCCCTTAGGTATGTATACAGGAGCTCTAATATGACTCAAATAATTGCCTGAAAATTGTTTGGAATTGCCTTGAGCTGTTAATTCATCTAGAAGGCTGTGCAAAGACTGAACTGACTAAAGACCTCAACTGATTGTACCAGTGTAGACACAAAGCAATGGGCAGCATAGGGAGGGCTTGTGATCAGCAGTGATGCATTGGCCTTCACTTCCATTTTATCAGCTGAAATGCAGCACTGCTCAGCTCACCACTTAGTAAAAGGCATTGTTTCTTATGACAGCTCAGTGCTCTGATCATTGTCCAGTCCTGGCAGAGAAGTGTTTGCATTTCTCAGATTAACATGCTCATAAACGTCCTTAAAGCCCAAGAACTGTTTTGTTCCTTTAGCATGGTCTGTTAAGGATGATTTTGAGGCGTATTCTTATCAAGTTGGAAGAACATGTACTGCCATACTGTAGGAAGCTGAGTGCTTTCTGTTCTTCTTAAGGGACTAATGGTACAAGATCAGTTTTCTTTTGATTGTGACTCTTTGGACCATAATGGCAAACTTGTCAATTATGCAAGTATTTCAACATTAGTAGCAAATTTTTATTTGTATGGGATGGAATTTGCATCAGTTGCACAGTTGAGCTATTTAGTATTGTCCTTCAGATAACAATCTGTGACTCCTGAGATGGGAAGGACAAGCTGTACCTTCTGCAATCTGTCATAGAAGGATTGTTGGGCCACGTCTAAATAACATGTGACTTTTTCCCTTGTGAAGGAGACCACAGATTTCACATGTTCAAATATTCACATGTTTGAAATATTCAGAGGGAAATCCCAGCTCATCAAAGTCTGTACAAAACTTTCCTCAATGAAGCTAGAGTTTTGATTAACCTCTCTTTGAATATTGGTAATCATCTCAAGTCCTGCTAATACATAAAATCATCATGAGTCCCCATAACACATCACATCATTCCTGCATCTCTTTTGTTACTGTAAGTGCTAATGAGAGCTTTAATTGCTAATTACACACATGTGAAAATGTTTGCATGCGTTATCTTTTCTCTCGGTAGTACAAAAAATTAATTGCATCCATGACTTGTAACAAGAAGCAAAGTGAACTCCGAGTTCTTTAAAAATAATACTTTTTCTGGGCTTTCTCCCTTCTCCCTCTACATCTACTGGTTTGAAAAAAAATTGCCTTTTTACTATTATTTCAATGTATGTATCAGCATCTCTTTTGAACTGAATTTGTAAATACTGTCTGAAGTGCACTATATATACTTTCCTACCTGTGCAGTGAGATGATTACCACAAAATTGTGGGTTTGATGGAAAAGTGTATTTTAACAGATGATTGCATCTAAGCAGAAAAATCTCAGTGTGAAAATTCGACTCAAACTTCACATAAATTTACAGAAGCCAAGCTCATTGAGGACATCTGTAATAAACTGGAAGCTGAAGCCTGGTGCTCCTCACACAGGGGAGGGCATACAGCTCCTGCTTGCACTGATGTTTGTTCTTCAGTCTTGACAAAGACAGCGAGTGGCCTGAAACCTTAGCTACCCTCAAGTTCATGAACATTTCTGCCATTTTCTTCAGTGATTAGAATTCCACTTGGGTTTTTGACAAATTACAAAATTACTCACATGCTTCCTCAACTCTGAAACACCATGTTTCTGTAACACTTAACCAAGCTGTCCTTATATCCTTCTGAGAGAGTTCTTCAACACATAAGCTTAGTCTGAGCAGTATTGACCATCTAGTACCATCCCTTGGTACACAAAGAAATTTATTTTTACCTCTGGCACACTAGATTCTTCCACTTTTTCTCTGCCTCTGTCCTTCTGATGGGATTTACTCCAGTATTGGCACTAAGAGAATTTTTTATTCAAGATGAGCCAGGACCCAGGACGAGGCAGCAGAACAATTCTTCATCACTGGGCTTATTCCACAGGTGAATAACCCAGCTGACAAGTAAAGCTTTTAATAATACTTACTGATAGTTTTTAGCCACTTGTGCTTTAATAGAAAAATTAACATTTTAACAACAACAACAAGAGAAACTTTCATGATTTGGACATGTTAGGAAGATCAGAGATTACATTTTCTAGTATGCTTTGTCATAGATTCTGTGTGATATCATTCGTCACGTGAACCAAGAGGTGGGCACTGTGCCTCTGCGTAGTGTCCTCAGACTTGTTGCTTTTGTTCTGCTTCTTTCCTTTTGTATCTCGGGATGCCTTGTCCTCTTTGCCTGACCCAGAAATAAAATCTGCCAAAGCACAACATTAGTTTTTAAGTCTGACAATGAATTTAGTACTGTTGTAGGTCACTGTGTTCAGAAAGTTGCATTTGGTGCAATTTTAGAAAAAGCTATCAAGGCATGATTAGGTTGCTGTTCCTAAAAATCCTTAGTTTACCAGCCTGTCCTTGGATGGATATTTTGGGATTATTGACCATAGACTTTTGCCTACAGCTAATATGTTCTTTTCTAAGTACTAAAAGAAGGAAGTAAGTTTGAGAGTGCTGTTCAGTAGCTGGTTTTGATTAAATTGCTTACTGAAGGACAGAAAAAAAAATCTTAGACATGCTTCAGAGTATATTAAATGCAGCTGATAATGTTTTAAATGCATTTAGTTTAATCAAGGGTACCTAACATTTTATAAGAGGCTTAAACTGAGGGATGTAGTGGTTAGGCTTCTGGAACCTTTATTTCTTTGAAATATGTTTCCCACAACATCTTAATAGAATTTGTGTTGACACATCATGTGACTGGAAGTTTTATCATGATAAAGTACATACATACAGGGAGATATACTGAAAGACAAAAGAATTAGAAAAAATATGGAAGGCCAAGATAAGACTGTAGAAAGCACTGATCAAAAAAAAATCAAAATAGGCAAGTAGCTCCTATTTTCTCTGTGTTATAGCAGAGCAATAAGGTGAGGAGTGACAAATATAAAAGAGATAAAAGGATTTTTTTGGTTATTATTTTAAATCCAGCATGTAATTAAATTGTAGGACTCATTACCAGAGGATGCTGCTGAGGTCAGGAATGTAACAAGATTTAAAGAGGGTCTGGAAGAATAAGAATATTCAATATTATGATAATTGAAGCTACAATAAGAGCTTTGAAAGACATAAATCTTTTTGCTTCAGGGTTTAAGCTAATTTTTAACAATTAGGGATTAATATGAGATAATTTTGTGGCTCAGATCCCACAACTGTTACTGTTTCTTGTAGTTTCTTCTGAAGCAACTAATGCTGTCTCTTGGCAGAGATGATTTTAAGATCTGCATTGATTTAAAGCTTTATGACATTTTTCAGGCTTCTACAGGAGAAAACCAGATTTTGAACTTATTTATAAAAGAATCCCATAATATCCTGTGGAAAACATGAAAAGCACAATGCTTGCTGTCATTATTTTTTACTTTGCAAAACTGCCCCAGTGGCAAACCCTGTTTATTTATTATAATAAATAAATAACTACAGAAATGGAGTTGATCTGAGGTGGGTGATTTTATGTTGTGTTTCTTGCCAAATCCTGTTGGCTCATGAAGAGTTTTATTCTCAGCTCTCAGCTGGGGAGAGTTGTCATCGTTTTGAGCTACTGTTTCTACTAGGTTCTTTGGAAGACTCTTTCAGAGGGCAGAAAGTGAGGATTTACTGACAAAATCTTAAACTAACCATATTTCACACCAATGGAATTTGATTTTTACCCTTTGCCCTTGGTTGGTGTTTTTGCAACTTTCCTGCTCTAGGGAGTTACCTCTTTAGTCTTTCTCTAATGTTAGAGTATTTTTGTTGATTTTGAAGGGCTTGTGGTCAGCATGGTCAAGCATCCAATATAAAATCACATTTATGTAAGAATATGTATTATGGAAAATAAATGGAAACCTTTACATGGGTATGATATCTTTTAGACTTGTTGCGCCCTAAAAGAACCAGTATATAAAGCTTTAACTGATCATACAATAAGAAAAGTCAACTTTGAGCTATCTGTCTGAAATGTATCCAAATGACAAAATAGATCTACAACACATATGGGAAGGGAGAATATAATTTTAGTGTGATGTGTCAATTTAGAATGTCTTAGTTTAAAATATTTGTAAATCCATTTTTTTATTTTCACATTTGGCCAGCTAACATTTGATGACTTATGCTGCAAGCACTTGTGTCCTTATGTGATCTCTTTAATTGGGTTATTGTGGGAATAATTTGGGTATGTAGAGGTAGCATCCCTGTCATTTGGAAGACGATGTATAGCTGGGAAATTAATGAACAGATAATATCATTGTATTTCTGTGTTCTTGTCAAAACCCAGTTGGTGAAAGCCATTGCCTCCTGGCTGCCTCAGACCAGTGGCATGTCACACCTCTGCAGTCCCTGCAGTCAGATCTGTGTCTTCTGCACAGATACTGCAACTGTCCAGTGAGCACCTACGAGTCTCCTGCGCTTTTAGCTGAAAAAAAGTTCACCTGGTCATCCCCCCAGTTCACTGAGGCCCTTGCATATCTGGGTTCACCAAGGCCCTTGCAGGCCAAGCTTTCAGGGCTTGCAGCAGGGTACTCAGGAGGAGACTGGAAATGATGGAAAGAGTTTTGGCCCAACACAGATGATAAATGGAGTGTAGAGGCATTTAAGAGCTGTGGCTCTGGAGCTTTCAAGCTCGTATGTGTGGATAAGATGGATGCCTCCAAGGGAATTTGAAAGATTACTTAGCTGTGTTTGGGAGAGGGAGCTGAAGGAGACTGTCTCAGTGGAAGCCAGTTAGGATATAAATCAGTTATATTTAAACCGAATGCAGTAGAAGGCAAGGTGAGTTTACAATTGCAGGTGGCTGTTCTGGAGTGTGGATCCAACGAGAAAAGGTCACATCTTGTTGAGACCTGCTGGGCTGGGTAACTGGGACTTCTGATCCAGCTTCTTCAGACTGCTGTACCCATTTATTTCCTTAACTATGGCTATGATTTACATGGTGCTGGAGATGGGTAGGATACTGCAGAAGACTGGAAGCACGTAGGAAATGATGACATTTTACCATCAGACCATTAGAGTGTGCAGGGTTTTCCATTTATTTTGTTCATCTGCTTTGTACATTTCAGCCCATTTGATTTGAATGTTCTTAATCATCCTTTAAGAGCCTGTGTCCAATGTTCATTGAAGAATATGTGGATTATTGATGGAAGTGTGCCATTTAAAGATCCTTTGTGTTGTGAAAGCATGATTTTGTTTCTAGTCTCCTTTTCAAAAACATCTCTACATATGCTTTTCCTATCTCTTTTCATTTTAAGTACACAGATAAAAAAATTTTCCTTGTATGGTTTGCTTAAAAATGCACTTACCTAGTTAGAAAGGAAGCTGTGCCTGTATGTGTAAGAAAAATGCATTTATTAACAAAGTGAAAAAGAAGATAGGTGTGAGATGTTAGTGTTGCCAGGTCATCAGGGCAGTTTAAAGTTAATTGCAGAACACTGTAGAAGAAATACATCATACTGAGTGCACAGTAGAACATAGTTCAGTGTGGATAAATATGAACTAAACCATATGGGAAAAATGCTGGCTGCACATATAGAGCAGTGGCTTCTAATTTAGCTTTTATCACTTGGAAAACAGAATTAATCGGGTGGACAGTTCTGAAGAGACTCATCTCACTGTTTAAGAAATAAAGTGAAATGCCAGAAAACTGTGCTGTGCCTGCATGTCATATGAAGCAGTTTAGCCATCGTGCCCTCTTAAAAAGCATATAGCAGTATTTGAACATAAAAACAAAGATTTTGAATTATCTAAGAGGTTAGTAAACTCTTACAGACCAGGGCTTCTTCACTTGGTAAGAGGCAGCTTCAAGAGAATACACTTTTGTAATAATGAGAACAGTGTGGAGAATTGCAGAACATCAGAGTTGTTTACTGTTTGTCATAGTGTAAAAGTTAGGGCTGCATCATGAAATGGCCAAGCAAAGAGCTCTTTCAAATACATACATACACATGTACATAAATTCAGTAGTAGAACTGACTCACATGGGATGTTTAGGAGACTAGAAGACTCGAATTTGTTCAAGAAGGGATTAGATAAATTCACGGAGGAAAGAGCCATCAAGGGTTATTAAATAAAAAAGATGCAGATACAGCCTCTGGATCATTTTTTTGTTTTAAGTTGCAGATTGTCAGAGAGTAGAAAGGCATAAGGGGGAAATACCATTCAAAAATCCCTTTTTTTTTTCATATATGTGTTCCCTAAGCATCTTCTGGCAGGCTCTTCCCAAGACAGGGTACTGGCCTAGATAGATCTTTGGTCTAACTCAGTCAATCTGTTCTTGTGTTTTTCAAGTGCAATACTGATAAAGACCAGGGAATGTGAAAGTCTCTCTCACTATTGTTGTTTTCTGTGTGATTCTCCACCCATTAAAAAACTGCTTGGGTTTTTTGTTATTTGTGAGTCTGAATTTTTCCAAGAGAGATGCGTTCTGTTAGTGTCCAAATAGTCCATGGCATGTTGTTCTCTTTAGTGGTTTTCATTCATAGCTCTTGCCAGTCATGTGGCTTTTGCAAATTGCATCATGTGTTGTTTTATTTAATTTCTCAGATAATTAGATGAGATTAATGTACCTTTCCAGTAAATTTCTTTTCCTTTGGCTCTATCAGTTTTAAATGAGACAAGAGAAATCTCTTTGTCTAATCTGCCCCCATTGCAAAGGAAAATCCTGATTTGTTCATGGAGAGTTATTCAGATTATCATAAGCCTGTGATAAATGTAAGAAAAAAAGTCTGTTCAGAGATTGAATTTTGTCTAATGGGCCCCATCACTGCTTGGATGAGGGTTACCAAGGGCAATGTCCTTAACACGTGAGAGATGTCCGTATCACTGGGAATCGTTAGTGCAGCTGCCTCAAGGTCTGCTATCGGGGTTGGCAAAGATGACCTGTAACATCTGAAATAAAAGCTATGGATTGGTCACTTACGAAGACTAACATTAATAAATTAGTAGTGTGGGATTACCTGTTTTAAAGAGGTAATGTAACATTAGAGCCTGCTATGTAAACTTAAACCAGGCTTGGATGCAGTATGCAATAGCATGTTTAGAATTGAGCTGTACCTGGCATTAGAGGTGATCTGCACAAACACAACTATTTTTGAACTAAGCTTCATTTCATTTGATGGGTTTGATTCAACTTTTTTTCTCATTTCACATTTAAGCATAACAGACTGCAGGTTTTGTTTGGCAGGAAGTTCAAGCTTTTAAATTTAATGTGATCTGTCACTTAAATGTCTGACTTCCATCCTGCTAGGATATAATTGCTGTTTTAACTCCTCTGATGGATTGATCATTGATCCTTCAGCAGCAATTCAGAATGAACTCCAGTACTGTGGCCAGGTAAGGCAGGAAAATCAGATTTCTTCTGAGCTCTCAGGACTGGTTTTCTGTGACCCATCTTCTTTGTGGAGTGGAAGTGGTACCTCTTGTTTGCTATTAATTCCATCAAGAGGAGGGAGTTTGATAACTCAAGTCTGGTCAGGAACTCACAATTCTAGGAGTCTCCTCGGCAGCACAGACAGACAGATCTAAACTATTTTTTTTTTTTTTTGGTCATATTTCTGCTAAAGGAAAAACAAAATGAAGTGCTGATCTGTAAGTATCCTTTATGCTGGCTATTTTGGGTATTCAGCAATAGAGGGCACTAGAGTAAACGCCTTCAAAAAGCAGTGTTTTTATTGGATTTGCATACAAGAGTGAGAGCTCACTTCGGTTTTTTTTATGTGGGAGGGATTTTCTACACGTTTGTTTAGGTTTTTAATGCTGGAAAGAGGATAAAGCCAGAACAAGTGGACGTCCCAAGATACAAGCATGACACATAGTGGAATTGCTTAAATACTTTGGACCAATTTTTGACTGCTTAAACAGATATTCTTCTGTTACTTTCTATCACATTTGCAGTGCAGAAATGTGTGCAGCAACGTGTTCCTGAGCCAGGTGTTTATTGATTGTAGAATCTGATGCCTTTAATTCTGGGAAAGGTGTATTTCAAATGAATTTTATGAAGCTGCACCAAAAGGAAAACCAGATGTGAGAATCTGTGTGCACCCACATCCATGTCCTTGTTCAGACTCTGTTGTCTCAGAAGTTGGGAATTCAGCGTGTGCTCTGGGCTGCTGCATTTTGTGGTTTCTACATGAAAACTTCATTTAAAGAAAACCAGGGCTGCTTTTAAGCTGTTGGTAGAACATACTAGGTCTGGTGGATTAGGTAGGGAGTTGGGATTCAAATGCCTGTGGACAGGTTTGTCAGAGCAAAGGGTCCATAGCTGCTATTTTACCATCATAGCCACTCTGCTGCCACATCACTGCTGCAAACATAGATCAGTGCAATGCCAGGGCACCGTTCTGGCTGCCTGGCTGTGTGGAACAGATGGGAAAAGTTGGAGAGAAGCATCCAGAACTTGTTGGGGAGCTGCTGCTATCTGTCCCTCTGCCTGCTTCCAGCCTGACTCTGGGGCTACATCAAGTCGGGGGCTCAGCCCTCTGCTCTTCCCCTGTGCTGCTTAATGTTTTGTAGAGATATCTAACAACTACTGCAGTCTTACACAATTTAAGCTTAAAAGCAAGAATTACTAGTTCTGTGGGAGATCAAATGTAAATAAATTATTGTGAATTGATTTCTGGGGCAGGTCAAATCTAGAATTTTATCTACAGAGCACTTGTGTGTGTGTGTGTGTGTGTGTGATAACTTCACCGCAGTTTTAACACCAGAAACAGAGAATAAGGTTTGTTTTCTGTGCCAGAAACACAATCATTTTGCTCTTGAACTGAAGGAGAAATACAGCTCCTCTGTGGCACCTTGGTGTTGTCACTACTAGACATAGTTAATAAAACCTGTCACTTTCCAGGTTCATCAGATTTTCTCTGGCATTTTCTCCCATTAGCCTGTGTGTGATGGGTGTGTGGTTTAATGTGTCTGCAGTACAAAAGCACTCTCTGAAGTCTGTCATGAAAGGATAGACAAAGGTGATGCATCTAGTTATCTGCAAAGTTTTGTCTCTAATTCCTTGTTTGAAGTTCCTGCACAGAGGAATTTGGCCACCACTATCTGGCACGGAGAAGTAGGAGCCATAGACTCTGTCTGCTGGCCTTAATGAGCAGCTGTTTCTCTGGGGTCTCGTCCCTGGAAAGATGCTAACAGAATCTGAGCACTTAGTTGTTCCCTTCACCTTTGATGCAAAGCTTGTGTATGATTTGTTGTTAGTCTTTGAATTTATTAACAGGCTGAGTCTTACCAGATCTCACCATTTTCACGTGTAGAGCTGTGGAAGACAGTAGGAATTGCAGTGCTACAGGGTGTTTAAAAAATCCATTAGATCTTAAGGTTATTTTAAGGTTTTTGTCAGGAAGGGACAGTGTCCCTACAAGGGGACCTCAGAAAACTAGTCAGGTACATGGGAGGAAAAGTGTGCTTGACTGAAACCCCCTTTTCCCAGTTTCATCATTTCATGTTCAGTCTCACGGCTCAGAGCAGAAGAAATGTTATCAGTCCAAGAAGGTTGTTTCTTAAGTTGTAGCCTGGAAGTTAAAGAACTAAAGAATGCAATAGATGTGTGTGTATCGAGAGGACCTAAGGAGAAAGGAGGTCTCTCTTCTCCCTCTTATTCTTGTGCCCAGGTACCTGCAGGGGAGCCCTTACAGGGAGGAGGCATTTCAGGCTGGGGAGATAGAGTTCAGCCCTCAGTTTGCCTTCCAGAAACTGGCATTTCTAAGAGCTCCCAAAATCATGATAGCCCTGGGACAGTCTCATGAGGTGATGTGTTTCAGCTTTCCAGCTAGCTATGATGCTGAAACAGATAAAGGAGATTGTGAGAAGTAAATATAACCTAACTTGTATTTTCTTGTCTTGTGCTTTTCTTTCTAAAGTGTTTCCACTATTGCTTTTCAAGCTTTACCTCAATTGAATGAAATAAATGTCTTTAGCCTTGTTTGCAAACAGATTTTCCAATTATATCAGGGTGGTCTGGCAAACAGTGGGTGTTCTGTTTCTGTGGGAGTGGTGACTGTAAACAGGGCTGTACGCAGAGCATCATCTAGCCAAAAGAGGTGTAGTATTCAGGAGCAGCAGCCTGTTTATAGGCTGGTTGTGTAGAATCCTAGGTTTGTGCAAGAATCTCCTGCGACAAGTCTTAGCTGGATCCTGCTGGCAAGCACTGGAAGGAGGGAAAAGACTTGAGATTGTTGTCACGTTGATAAAATACAAATGAGCTTTACCAACAGATTAAATTTACTTTAATTCTTTAATACTTCAGAGTAAATAAAAGGAGTTTATGTTCCTGTCACTTAGGGTGAGGTGCTCAGAGACATTTAAGCATCTGAGAACCGGGGTGGATTTTAAGAGCTGAATTATAGACCCTTCCTCATGAATGGCTTTTAAGGTCGCTGGCATCAAAAGTGAACAATCCTCCCTCAGTGGTCAGGGACCTTCTCTGTGGCAACTGTCAGCAAGCTTACCTGTCTAACAGTGGCCTCTTGGAGATGCTTAATCTATGCAAACATCTAAATCCCAGTTCTTCAGTGTGCAGCTAGGTGGCAATGTCTCCTTCCGCTCTTTGGAAAGGCTGGTAAACTGCCCCGGCATGCCGGTCCTGGCCAGCCTGCCTCCCAACCCCTCCCGCCGGGCTAAGGATGACTTTGACATAGAAAGCATGTGTCTTGATGTTTACCATTATCTAACAAACCCTCTGGCACGAACCAGGTTAAGATAAGCTCATACAAACAAACAAAAACCACAAACTATTTAGAAGCTTTGTTAGAGGTACCAGCAGCAGACACTGAAAAAAAAATCCACTTTAGGTTCTTTAGTCTAAAATGTCTGTCATTCCATCCTGTTTTGCAGTTGGGAAGCTGAATTTATTTGTTAACCAATTTTTTGCTATATGGTGCATACAATCAGAAATATGGTCTCTATGTTCCCAGGCAGCAGGGACATTAGACAGTCCTAGGCTCATGCAGGCTGCTGAGTTTTATACCTCTTCTTCTCCTTTGGGCCTCCCCTGGAGTTCTCTGTCAGTGATTCACTCAGGGAAGATTTTTCTCAGCAAAAGGCTGATTGCTCCCTTGGGCTTTGTAAATGTAATATCCTTTGGATGTGGCAAAGTCAGGTTATTGCCTGCCTAGAATGATAGATAAACTTAGCTAAAAACTCTGATTCTTAAATGGGTGAGTAACACAGCATTTTTTTGTGCAGTACCCAAACTCAAGCTTGGTAAGGCACTAGGCATACAGAAGTGACTGTTTGGATTGGATCCTGGACTGTTCTATTAGAGTTAAAGCACTTGCCTTCTGCTGAGGTCCAAATATATGAACCCATGATTTTGCAGGTCTGTGCCATAGGCGCTCTATCTCAATCACCATGAGTAGCTCCCAATAGAGCCTGTTCCAGGAGCTTATCCTGTTCCCAGGCCAGGGGTCCTGACCCTGAGTGGGGCTGTGGCACTTACAGATAGGATGGCAGTTAAAGTTCAGGCTTCTTGGAGAATTTCCCTAGCAAGTTAAGCCAGTTCTATGGTCTTTCTCTGCTTGGGAAAGTGATAGAGGATCCTCTAATGGGAAGTGTGTATCCCATAGAGGGCTTTACGACCTGTGGCAGTGAATGGCCAGTGTACCTGTTGAACGCAGCCCACAGAGAAACAGCAGAAGACCTTACGTGGCAAAGTGGTACTTGTGGATAGGTATTTGTTTACAGGGGTTTGGAAAATGTGGACATTGCTGGACAGCAGTCTGATCTAAGGCTTATGTAGCTCCATAACAGAGAAAGAGCATAACAGTGATCCCTCAGGGGAAAGGATGGCCATAAGGAGCTTGGAATGTCCATAAAGAGACTGTCTTATCTGTAGTAATAGGGATCCCTTAAAAATAACTAATTGGGAAATATGGTTAAAATGGACTTTATTTTAATCGCAGGCTGAAGTTAAGTGTGACTAATATATAAAGAAATAATCAGAAATAAAGGGAATTCCATAAAGATAAAACCAGTGTTACAGCAGAGCTCCACCCTGTAGCAGCTGTGCTTAAACCTTCCTAAGGGTTTTTTAATCAAATGGGTTTCTTGTTCCATTACAACATTGACTGAAACTGTTAAAATCTTTATAGCAACTTTAACATCAAACTAAAATGTAGACATTTGAGCATCAGCTAAAAGGAGAACAACAGAACATATATTAAGCATAAACTGAAATGTGACATGCTGATATTAATGTACTGTAGAAATTATATAGTTCAATTCTACCTTGCAGGAGAAATATTGCTGAACTTCATTCTCCTTCCTTTTGTGACCTGCTGCCTGAAAATGGATTAAAAATCAAAGT